>NC_136068.1:1181125696-1181433196 GCF_964261635.1 Lissotriton helveticus
TGCTAGGGCGACTGGGTCAGTAAGGACCTCGCCGTCGTCGGACGTGAGTCCTGGCAGCGTAAGCGGCTGGAGGTGGCGTTGGCAGAGTCTATGAAGCCTCGTACATGACTTGTCCCCCCATTGGTATATTCTACTGCGTGTGGTTAGCCACGCCTGTTTTGCTTCATCGAGTAGGACAGATGCATAGCCTTGTTGAGCCTGGAGAAGTAGTCGTAGCCCGGCTTCATCACCCCCCACCCGGTTCTGCTCTTCCAAAGTTTCCACCTGCGTGGCCGCTTCTGCGATCATTTCCCGCCGCTTCCGACGGGCCGCGGCACACCACGCGATGTCTACTCCCCGTATAGTGGGCTTCATGGCCTCCCACACCACCCCGGCGTCAATGTCTCCCACTAGGTTTTCTCGCCAATATAGGTCTAACGCTTCACGCAAGTGCGTCACATAGGCAGGCTGCTGGAGATGCCACGAGGACATCCTCCATCTGAACGGCTGACGTTGTCGACGGAGTTCCACCCTAATCGATACCGGGGAGTGATCGGACAGGCCTCTCGGCAAGATGTCAGCACTCTTCACTCTACACAAGCAGTCGCCAGGCACAAACACATAGTCCAATCTTGAATAGGAGCCATGCACAGCAGAGACATACGTATACTCGCGTGTTGTAGGGTGCATATGTCTCCAGGTATCCGTCCAGCCCAGTCCCTCAGTCATAGCATGCAGTCTGGTGTGCGGGGGGGGAGGGGTAGTCTCACCTACTTCCCGGCGCCGCCGGCGATCCACACACACGTCCATCACATCATTCCAATCACCGCCAACCACCACCAAGGATTCGGGGATGTCCTCCCACACTGTGAACAGTTTCTCAGCTAGGGCCCATTGCAGGGGGGGCATAGACACTCCCAAAGACCACAGATTCAGTGCCCACCATGCCCTTGACAAAGATATAGCGACCTTGTGGGTCAACCCACTGCTTCTCATGGACATAGGCCACCCTGCGATGTATCAAAATGGCCACCCCCCGGGATCCCCGGGAAAATCCTGCATGAAATACTTGGTGATAGCCGAATCTCTGTAGACCCAGCACTTTCGAGCCCATCATGTGGGTTTCCTGGAGCAAGAAAATATCAGCACTCTCACGTTTCCCCCAGCGCAACACCGCCCCACGCTTAATCTTGTCAAGCATCACCCTGACATTCCACGTGATCACCCGCAGAGACGCCTCGGGGAGTCTATGAGTCGTTTCAGCCATAGTCAATTGGGACCCACCCAACAGGACGTCCTCGCCATTGCCACTCATCGCACACAGTAATGAACACCATAGCAAAACACACGTGCATTCCCACCCTCTCGCCCCAGAACCCCAAGATAACATGACGAGCAACTCTCGTCCTACCCCAAACCCCAAAACCAACCTTCAACTTAATGTCTTAATAGTCCTGATTATGTCTCGGTCCCAACTCAGCGGCCCTGCTCCCGGCCACCCGCACCCCCCTCCCCCCCCCCCTATACCTCAAGAAACTATGAAGTACCTGTCGCGGCATGGGTAACCCCGAGTCCAAAACAGAGGGCCCTGAGCCAGCCATGCCAATGGATCCCAACTCCCCAGGAAACAGTACCCTCATCCCTCCTCTCCCAAAACCTCCCACATCTGTAGGAGAGCAGTAGCCCCTTATGTGTAGTCCCCGAACCCCAACCCACAATCTCCCCCCATGTTCAGTGATCATCCGCAAATCAATCCTGAGGCAGCCATGATGCTACCAGTCCATCGAGCCCCAAAAGCCCGTGCTCCGTTAGCCAGAACCTGTAACGTCAAGTGTACAGAGGGGCGCTGAATCTTCAGAGCTGGCCATGATCCATCTCAGACTGGTCCGAGTCTTCGGTCCTACCACTGGCCTGGGTGCCGCTGAAGGAGGCCGACCACTTTCGTGACTTAGATCGCCGGTTCCTCTTGGGCTTTGCCGTCTGGCCTCTCCGTTCCTGTGATGACCCCCTCGAAGAGCCCGGGTTTAGCCCCGGTTGAGAATTCGGCCTGATCCTCACTGTCTCGTCGGTCCATTTAAAGAGGTCTTCCGGAGTGTCGAAAAATAGTGTCTGCGATTGGAAAATCACCCTCAGGCGGCCTGGGTACAACAGGGAATATTGGAGTTTGAGACCTCGTAGTTTCGCTTTGGCGGCCATGAAGGATTGGCGCTGCTGCTGCACTAGCTTCGTGTAGTCAGGGAAGATCATTATCTTTCGATTTTCGTAAAGAAGAGCCTCTCTGGTTCTCGCTTCCCTCAGAATGACATCCCGGTCATGATAGTTCAGAAGTCTAGCAATTACTGCCCTGGGCCGTTCACCTTCCGGTGGCATCTGTGACAAGGCGCGGTGTGCGCGTTCAATAACGAAGCAGTTGGATAAAGCCTTCGGGGGCAGCCAGGTTCCCAGCCACTGCGTGAGGAATTGTTCCATGTTACCCTTCTTGCATCGTTCCGGAAAGCCAATGAAACGGAGGTTGTTGCGGCGTGCGCGCCCTTCAGCATCCTCCACTCGAAGCGCCAGGCCCCGTTGCGCAGTTTCCATTGCCGCCATTTTCCTCTTGAGCGTGCCTACATCGTCCTCCACCACCGACACCCTGGATTCAGCCTCTGTGATCCGTGCCACGGCATTCCGCAAGTCTTGACGCAACAGGGTGACATCTGCGCCCACTGCACCTATTTTGGCATCTAGCATATCCCGTGACTGGGTGATGGCCGCCATAAGTGCTGCGTTATCCGGCCCTCCTCCCTGCTGTCCACCTCCTGATGGTCCAGGGCCCCCACTGGGCCCGGTGAACTTGTCGATTGTCACCTGTTTGGTGGGGCCGCCACCTCCCCTGGTCATGGCTGCAAGTTCCTCGTGAATCGCCCACTACGTATGCAGAGATGGCCGTGCAGGGACCCCAAGCCCCTTCCGCTAAGTGTATCAGGGGAGGGCCGCGTGGAAGCAACTTGTCCCTCAGTGGGGGCCGGATAGTCTCATCCGTGGTGGAATTCTGCGCCCGTGCCAGGTCCAGGCAGGCCCGAGACCAGCTCCCCACTCGCCAACGGTCAGTGTCCCCTATCCCCCCTGCGGGCCGGGCAGCATCCCTCTTCCACAATTCACGGGCGCAACAGCGTTATCCCAAATTCCTGCAGTGCCCGGGGACCCAGGGGGGGGTACTCACGGTTTGCCCCTAGGCGCGTAGCCAGCCAAGGCGCTCCGGGCTGCCCGTTATTGTCCAGCCGCCGTCGGGACTTTCGTTGTGTGTAGACAGCAGGGGAGGTTCGCTCCGAGCATTCCAGTGCCACAGTAGGTGCGGGCGAAAGCTCTCGCGGCGGGGGTCGCGAAACTCGAGGCCGCGGCTGCACCCGGATCACAGGGCCACCGCAGCCGAGCAGGCAGAGTCACAGCGCTAGGAACACACACCTCTCCAGCAGGGCCCCAGGAAGAAAGTCGTCTATCATCCCTCGGCCCTCAGGTCAGCAGAGGTCAAGTGGCGAGCGGTGGGCCAGCCGACCCACCCAGAGGCCGTCCGGCCGGGGATCGCCAAAATCGAGGTCCCGGCGCCTCTCTGGTATGCCAGGCCTCACTCGTCTGTCCCTTGTTCTGGCGCTTCCGAGCACCTAGGATCGCTGCCGACGGCACCGGAGGATCCCTGGCGCCACCAGCAATGTCTGCCCCACAAGGGTGTGAGTAGTGGGTACGGGGGCCAGGATAAATCAGCCGGATTAAATGCGGGCCGGCGGGAGCTCTAACAAGCTGCGACCGCCATTGCTGCTCGCGTAGCCACGCCCCCCTAAAATAAACATTTTAACCTTACCGTGTCTCCATTTTACTCCTGTTGTGGACTGGTATGAACGTATAACAAAAGAGTGTTCTCACTTCCCACCATTCCTGAGATGGTCCTAAGTCGTATGTTCTAGGTTTTCTAATCATTGGTTTCTTTGCTATAGGACGAAGAGCTAATGTGACACTGATTGCTAGTCTGGGAGGGGATTTTGGTTACTAAGGTGAGTTTTGGCACACCCTAATTCACTGAGGTCCTAAATCTCTATGCACAGTTCTGTGTCTAAGCAGAATCCCTGTAACAGGATGGTGGGATTGGCTCTTTGGGTGGTTACCTAATCTTAGTTTGCTTTGGTCTATTTTGGGTGGTGCACTTTTGATCATCTGTTTTCTGATTGCAATCTGCTGTTGCATTCAATGTGTGCCTAACCTTTTGAATATGTTTCGTCCTGGTACTTTGACTAGATCTGTTAGTTATGTTTCTTATTATTCAAGCAATGATTTACGTTCTATTTGATGTCTCTATACATTCGACGGTGTTGGACAATGGTCATGGGTGGAATGTAGTGAATGTGCCATTTATATGGTTGAATGGCCCTATTATGACCGTTGCCCACCACCATCTCAGTATATTCTGATCTAAAATACTGATGTGTAGGCCTGTATAGTATGAATAAGCTACAAAGTAGGGCTTGATTATGCCTTCTCTGTTTCTGACTTTATCTTGCTTCATGGCAGTGCTTGCCTATTGGCTTTGGCATACTCTTATGCCGTCTTGCATACTAATTTTGCTCATTTACGGGAGTAGTGGCCTATGCTTAAGCGATTCCATTTTCTAAGCTGTCGCCATCTTCTGTGCCTTTCTAGGTGAGAAGCCATGTTATGCTTTTCACTTGTTTTCTGCACCTCGTACGCTGGTAGAAACTGGTTCTTGTCGGAGGAATGTGCTCACTCTGTTCCGGAGTCATAACAGATGCTAGGCCAGCCGATGCTGTGGCCTTGTCGCGGAGTAGTACGGAATCTGATGGAAAAAGGAGGCGCGGCTCACAGGAGCCTCGTCCTACGTCTCCACTTGTACTAAAGGGAGTGTCTGAGTCTCGACCACTGGTAGTTCATCACAGTACAGACGTGTAGCTATGACGGTGGAGCAGAATCTTGATTTGGCTGGAGAAACGGACTACCCTCTGGCGAAGTGGAAACAGGATGTGTAGATACTTGGTGAGGTGTTCCACTAATTCTTATATTCCTACTGTTCTTGCCCAACTATCTTCTTTTGTTTTCAGATTCTATACATTTATACACATATAAGTTCTATATATGTCTTACTGATTGCGTTTAGCAATTACTTAGATACTAATGTGAAGAAGGCCTATTGTGACTTATCTGTTCTATCATTGTGTATTAAAAAGAAACCCAGAGCATATAATTATTTGTCTGTCTTTGTGAAGGGAGAACAGGCTCCTTTTTAGGTTTTGCCTACGCAATGCGTACGAAGTACGCATGCGCTAGCAAAATCTAATGATATCTCTATGTGGGGTCGGGTATCCGCCCCCTCCTCCCATTGGCTAGCTCCATAAATGGAGGCTAGCCATTGGTAGAGGGCTCTGTCTGTCAATCCCAGACCAGATTCGGGAGGAGTTCCCGAGAATTTTTCCCTTTTGGCTACGTCACGCGACGTCAGCCGAAAGCCGGGAACGCCCCCGAATCTGGTCCGGCATTGCCGGCACCTGCCTCTGCCTTCCTGCTCGGGACGATTGCACAAAAGTCGCTCGATAGCCCCTCCCTCCCGCTCCGTGGCAGCCCGTTTCCCTCCCTCTCCTCAGGCCGGCCAGCCGAAAGAAGCAGCCGTCCGCCTCCAGCCAGGGCCGCGCTGGGATTGGCCCAGCCGGCCGAGCCTCCACCACGTCATCGGGAGGAGGAGTGGAGAGCAGGAAGCAAGAGATCTGCCGGAAGATGTCCAGGTGAGTGCTTTGTTTTTTAGTTTGTTGCTTTGTCCGTGTGTGTGTCTGTTCCCGCCCCTCACCCTCCCGCTGTCAGTGTGTGGCCGTTCCCGACCCCCCTCCCGCTCTTCGTGCCTTTCCGCCCCCCCTCCTCCGTTTACCTCGTGTGTGGCCGTTCCCGACCCCCCTCCCGCTCTCCGTGCCTTTCCGCCCCCCCCTCCCCCTCCCTCCGTTTACCTCGTGTCATATTCACAGAATACTCCGACATCACAGTCGACCCTAGAAGACTGATTTTGAAGCGGAGGGGGGGACGGACCCAAATTCTCATCCCGACTTCCCAGTGAGGTCTCACCTGTGATTCCAAGTAAATCATTTTGATCTCATCGAATTTAAGCAGCATTAAAAACAGTCCGACCTTAAATATTTACTAAAACGTAAAAAGAACCTGACATTTACAAATGCACTGATGAACTGGAGCCCCCGCTGCCCCGGGGAGCCATGGTACTCCCGGGGTGACGGCAGAGCCTCACACAGATTACACGTCCACCGTGCACCCTTCACTGGGCTGGCCTGGCCTGGCCTTCAGCAGGGAGGCCACAGTAAGGAAGGTAAGGGCTTCAGCTTCTGCTGCCCTGGCATTACCAGGCAATTAGCAGCGAAGGTACATCAAGAACGGAGGCGCCTCCCTCACCTGCTTCCCTTCCAGGCCGGAGTCACTGGGAGTAAAATAAATAGTGATGTTTTAAAGTACTAAGCTGAGCAGATACGACCCTGAAGTAATGGAGCGGACCAGCCGGTATAACCCGCAGGTCTCATATCTAATCACCCGAGGAACATTTCAAGAGCCGTTTGCCATTCCCCCAAGTGATAAAATGAATTTATAGTTTTGTATTAATTTGAGTAAAATGAAACTGGCTCCTAGTGTTAATGGCTGCAGGGCAGGAAGATGCCGGCTACAAAGGGCTCCCCCAAGGCTGAAGAAAATGGTCTTGAACAATTGCTTTCGATGACATTTCCGATAGCGGGAGCCGCTCCGGTTAATCCCGCTAATTTCCACTCTGGCGGCGGGGGACATTAGCAGGAGGCTCGCGGGGGCTCCGCCTCAACAAAGAATGGATTCAGCACCTTGGGACCCACATCGGCCCTAGTTGTGCGAATTCTGGGGCAACCCCTGGGGCGGATGACCGAGGGGCTCTTCTCCAAACCGAGGGCACCACGAGCACTTTGAGGGTAAGCATTTTTTATTAACAGACGCCCCATATTATTAATAGCACTGGGATGAGAAAGAAAATGGCTGATAGAAGGACCAGGTGACGCCCGACAGCACCAGCAGGCACGTGCCATCACCTACATGTTTTGGCTTTGACAGACTGGTCATGTGCCCAAGGAAATCTACTTTTAATGGGACTGGGACGGCCTGGCACCCTGAGCCAGTTTCTTCCATTTTTTTAAGTAGACATTTACTTAGCTGGAAAGAGACACTCCTTGCCCGCAAAAAGTGTCCTCCACAGCACAGAAGGTCACAAATAGTGCGGGTGACAGTAGAGTTTGTTTCTATCCTGGATGCATAATGTGTTTACTGGAGGACAATACACAAGCTAGACAACGTGGCATGCGCACATTACGGGGGACACGTGAGTGCAGCCAGGTGCAAGAATGAGTTCCAAAGAATTGTGGACACTTTCGAGCATGAGAAGGGGAGTCTAAAAGGAAGTTTTTAAAGCAGAAAGAGGAGGTGGCACAAAGTTATTTCCAGTAGTATGGACCTGGTAGTGCGATGTAGCAAGACTGTAGGCAGCACAGCAAGGTTTGGGGAATTTAACGGGACGGCACTAGATTGGTTGTATGTCAGAGTATCGTTAACAAAATTATCACCTGATGTAAATATTGTGTTGTAAATATTATTTGCAAAAAACATTGCTCCTTTAAGGTTAGGTTTACCAGGATGTGGCCTAACGGCTACAGCGGTCAACCTCGAAGCTGTAGAACAGAGTTCGAGTCTCGGCAGGGACGCTCAACAGCCTGTGATTCTGAGCAAATCACTTAATCTGCCTGTGCATAACAAAATTAGTGTGTACGTGTGTAAAGCAACTGGTGATTATTTTTTAATTTATTTATGCAATTTTATATAGCGCGGACTTTCGTAGGCAATGTTCTTCACTTAAGCTATAGTTCGTGTCACGCTTGCTACGTGACTGGGAACCTGGGCGGACAAACTGGGTTCTGGAGGGGTGGGTAGGAGGGTGGTCAGAGGGGCTGGTCACGTGAGAGTGGGTGGGAGGGTGGGCTGAGGGCTTGCCACAATCCGAAGGGCCAGGGACAACAAACATGTAGGCAAGGGAGTGGCATTGAGGAACATCTGGCAACGCGGAGGGTTGAGGCCCAGCGACTCCCAAAACAGATAAGGTTCTTGCGGGTACGATACGGTGAGGTAAAAAGAGGAAGAGCAGGAGGAGACGAGGCGGAGGGGCTGGCACGGTGTCATGTCAGCAGTCGTCTCTGTCTCCTAACCTTGGAATTCCCTGGAAATGGCACGACTTTCTTGCCCGAAGAAGTGTGTGTGGGGGAAGGGGGGGCGGGGTGGGAGGTTCTTGTTTCTAAATAGAGGCCAAGGATTGAATGGTCTGGATACACTCATATTTGCCCCTCGTGCTCATAACTTGGAGGCAACTAGGGCAAACCCAGCGCGCAGGAAGAGTGCGTGTACCAAGACTGAATACAAAAAAAAAGGCGGGGGTGGGGGTGGGGGTGTTCGTCTCTTTCCCCATCCCATAAACACCTCCAAAGCAGGATCCGCAGGACACTGGAAATGTCCGCCCCCATAGACCGTAAAGACTACGAACGTCTGTCGGGGACCTATGGGTGGTTCTTCTCGAGGCCCTGTGACTGTCTGCAAGAAGCCCCCTGTCTAATACTATTGTTAAATGATGTCCAGACGAGTTGTCAAACTTCAATGCTGCTGGTGACACCGCCGGTTTGTGTGCACCTACACGTCTGTGTGAGCTCCTGCTCGGTGACTGCTCGTGTATGACCATGTCCATGTGTGTCTGTTGTGACTGCTCTGACTATCTTCGTTGTTGGGAACAGGAAGCGTAAGGGATTTATCCCCTCCCCCCCTAGATTTTGGAGTGGAGGGGACACGCAGTAGAAGTTTAGGTCGACAGAAAAACTGCGCACTTCCACTGTTGACATCCGCATGGGATGACGGCCCTGCTGCTTTCGACCTGCTGACCGGCCTAAGGCTTCAGACAGGGTCGGATTTATTCTCTGGGGCCCGAAGACAAATTCCCGAGGTCAGATGTAGGTGTTGTTTGTCAGGTCTGGGGCAGGGTCCCCATTTAGCACATTGTCATTCTCCATAGAATGCGTCTCCTTCTATCCTGGGCCAAGGGCCCAGCATGGAGGACTCTGCCCTGCTTCTGTGTAAGAGTTCACATCCTCCTGGCAAAGGGAGGTGCTGGGGGCTATTGGAGTTCCTCTTTGATAAGGTGATGCATCTTTTTCATGCAACTCACCTCAAATACAGACATACATGGGAAAGCAAACCTGCTCCATACCTGTTTGACACTTAATGGAACTGCTTTGCTTTGTCAACAAATGCCCCGAGCAACGTGTTTGTGACAGTGAGTGCAGAGTGACAGTGAGTGCAGAGTGACGGTGAGTGCAGAGTGACGGTGAGTGCAGAGTGACGGTGAGTGCAGAGTGACGGTGAGTGCAGAGTGACGGTGAGTGCAGAGTGACGGTGAGTGCAGAGTGACGGTGAGTGCAGAGTGACGGTGAGTGCAGAGTGAGAGTGAGTGCAGAGTGAGAGTGAGTGCAGAGTGAGAGTGAGTGCAGAGTGAGAGTGAGTGCAGAGTGAGAGTAAGTGCAGAGTGAGAGTGAGTGCAGAGTGAGAGTGAGTGCAGAGTGAGAGTGAGTGCAGAGTGAGAGTGAGTGCAGACTGAGTGCAGTGTGACAGTGAGTGCAGAGTGAGAGTGAGTGCAGAGTGACAGTGAGTGCGAGTGCAGACTGAGTGCAGAGTGAGTGTGAGTGCAGACTGAGTGCAGAGTGAGTGCGAGTGCAGACTGAGTGCAGAGTGAGTGCGAGTGCAGACTGAGTGCAGAGTGAGTGCGAGTGCAGACTGAGTGCAGAGTGAGTGCGAGTGCAGACTGAGTGCAGAGTGAGTGCGAGTGCAGACTGAGTGCAGAGTGAGTGCAGAGTGACAGTGAGCGCAGACTGACTGCAGAGTGACAGTGAGTGCAGACTGACTGCAGAGTGACAGTGAGTGCAGACTGACTGCAGAGGGACAGTGACTGCAGAGTGACAGTGACTGCAGTGTGTGAGTGTGCAGGGTGCACATTGTGTGAGTGTGCAGGGTGAGCAGTGTGTGAATGTGTAGGGGCAGTGTGTGAGTGTGCAGGAAACAAACACTCAAACTAAGTCCACCACACACTACTGCATATACTAGTGAATACAGTCATCTCTTTATACAGAAAAAATGAGTTATATTTAGAGGGGTCGGAGTGGGACACAGTGGGTGGATGGATGCATGATGGATGGATGGATGTATGCATGATGCATGGATGTATGGGTGGATGCATGGATGGGTTGTTGGTTGGATGGGTTGGTGGATTGCATAAATTGTTGAGGGATTGGCTGTATATATGCATCTATCCATCCACCCATCCATCTATCCATCTATCCATACACCCATCCATGCATGCACCCATGCATGCATCCACCAACTCATCTATGCAAGCATTACAACAAGAGCCCGCAGCTCTCCTTCGTCTCTCCTTCGTCTCTCCTCGCCCCCCCTTCCCTGAGCCCGCAGCTCTCCTTCGTCTCTCCTCTCCCCCCTTCCCTGTGCCCTGCCCTGCTATTGTAAATGACAATGCCATTTATTTATGTTAAAAAAAACATAAATAAAAAAAAATTCAAGAGCAATGCCAATAGCTCTAACTTTAACAAAGGCAAAACCATTGCATTGTAAATGCTTGTTGACCAAATGCTTATAGAAGGATTGTGAATTCCCTTCTAATGGGTAATTACTGATTCGGAAGGTTGTCTGGCCCATAGCGAGGAGCGAAATTCTAATTCTTCCACCCCCCAGTCTTGCTGGAGAGGTATGCTTTGTAGTCCTACCTGGGTGAGTATTCTGTGGTCGGAGAGGAGCGGTTAATTGCCTCCCGCACAGCACCTGTCACCAGGAGGCTTGTTGTTGTTGCTTGCGAGCCTCTCAGTTTGAGTTTGAGTTTAAAATATTTCTTAAGCGCGCTTACACCTAGCGGTTTCATGGCGCTGTGCAGTACTGAACCCCTGAGGAGCAGAATAACAGGAAGACGGAAAAGGGGTTTACTGGGAAAAGGCTTGTGTGAAAAGGAAAGTTTTGAGTGTCTTGCGGAAGAGTGTATACTGGGGACAGGATCTCAAATGAGCCGGGAGGGAGTTCCAGAGGGCAGGGGCGAGTGTGGAAAATTTGGATCCTCCCCACTTTTTGCGTTTGAAACGAGGGACTACGAGCAATTGTTGGGTGGAAGAACGCAGCTCCCGGCGAGGAACATAAGAATGAATTACAGAAGTGATAAAAGCGGGAGCTGAGCCGGACCGGGCATTGAAGATAATGTATCCTAGTTTGAACTGGGCTCGTTCACGAATGGGGAGCCAGTGTAAGGTCTTAAGGAGGGGAGTGACATGGTGAGACTTTGACAGGTTGAAAACCAGGCGCGCCGCCTGGTTCTGGACCAGTTGGAGGCGTCGCAGGCTGTACGCGGGCATACCACAATAAAGGGCATTGCCGTAATCCAGGCGGGAAATCACCATTGCCAGGACTATAAGTTTAAGGGCAGGGAAGGAGAAAAAGCGGGAGACTTTACGAATAGTGCGAAGGGAGTGGAAAGACGAGGACACCACTGTGCTGACTTGGGAGTGAAGTGAGAGTTGGTGATCCAGTTTAAACCCAAGAGTTTTAACAGAGGGTGATGGAGTTGGGAGGGAGCCCAACAAGGGGGGCCAAAAGGCAGAAGACCAGGGACTGGAGCAACCACCTGTTAGCACCAACTGCGTTTTGTCGGGGTTGAGCTTCAGGTGGTTGTGGTTCATCCAGTCCCAGATGAAAGTCATGACAGACTGAAAGTTGGAAATGGACTCTGGGGAAGAGGATAGAGAAAAAATAAGCTGGAGGTCATCCGCATAGTTGTAGACGGAGACCTCCAGCTGTTGGAGGGCAAAAATAAGAGGAGCAATGTACAAATTAAATAGCAACGGGGAAAGGGATGAACCCTGGGGGACCCCAAATTTGACAGGCTGGAAGTCCGCTGACAAATCACCCAAGCGCACTGCTTGGGTGCGGTCACTCAGAAAGGAGGACAGCCAGACCAAGGCCGATCCACCGATTCCCGCCGCTCTGACACGGGACAGTAAGATGGAGTGGTCAACCGTGTCAAAAGCGGCGGAAAGATCGAGGAGGACCAAGGCCTGGGGATGGTTTGTGTCCATACCCTCTCTGAGGTTGTCCAGGACCGATATTACAACGGACTCCGTGGAATGTGAGGGACGGAACCCAGCCTGCCGGGGGGCTAATACCCTATTCTCTTCCACGAAGGTGCTGAGCGTTCTAGTTACATGGCGCTCCAGAACCTTTGCCAAAAAAGGCAGGAGTGAGATGGGGCGATAGTTAACAAGTACTGAGGGGTCCGCTCCGTTTTTTTAGGATGGGTAGGATGACGGCCGATTTGAGAGAGGGAATGACAATGCCCTGTGATAATGAGCTATTGAGGAAAGAGAGGGGTGGCAAGAAACAAGCAGAGTAAATCTGTTTCAGAATATGTGCAGGGCAAGGGTCTAGAGGGGAGCCAGATTTGACCAGCGGTAGAAGAGAAAGAAAGGATTTTTCTGTGAGGAGGGGCATGGAGTCGATACATGCTGTGATGGGGGGCATTGGGGATTGACAAAGGAAGGGGAGGGAGGGGGGATATTTGCTTTGATGGTGGAGATTTTTTAGAGAAAAAAAGAATTGAGGGAATCGCAAAGATGCTGGGAGGGAGAGGGTTTGAGGGAGGCCCTGTCAGAGTAAGCAAGGTCATGCACAATAGTGAAAATTTCACTTGGACTAATTTTCTGCTGCTAATATTTTAGAGGAAAAATAGGCGTTCTTGGTCGCCAAGATAGATTTTTTGTACTGGGCCAAAAGAGTAATGTACTGGTTTCTGAGTGTTGGGCAGTAGGCCCGTCTCCAGGAGCGTTCTGCCCGGCGGAGGTTGAGTTTTTGAGCTTTGAGATCCTGACTGAACCAGCGATTTGCGTCTTTGGTTCGACTGGATGATACCCGCCTTAAGGGGGCGACTGAGTCGCAGCCTGAGCAAAGCCATGAGTTAATGGACTCAGCTTGTTCACGAGATGACAACCCGTGAAGATCCGGGCAAGAGGCGAAAAGTGAGGCAGACAGGGAGGTCACATCCGCATGGTTCCAGGAGCGCGCCCAGATGTTTTCCGGGAGGGAGGGCTTACAGGATAAACTGAAAGGTAACGAAAAGGAAATGAGAAAATGATCAGACCAGGTACAAGGGGAAATAGTCAGAGATGAAATCGGGCAGTTGAGGGACCAAATCTGATCTAGGATGTGGCCCTGACAGTGGGTTGGGGAATGCACAACTGGGGCAAAATTAAAAAAAACGAAGAGACTCCGAGAATTCTTTCGATGTTGAACATTCGGCCGGATCTGAAGGCCAAAAATTGAAGTCTCCTAATACCAAAATGGCTGAGTTGTTTACGACTAGGGTGGCCATCAAGTCTTGGAAGCTTGGCAGGAAGCGTAGGGGAGAAGAGGGGGGGCGGTACATCAGCACACAAGTGAGCGGAGTGCTGAAAGAAAGTGTACGGGCAACTAAAAATCTGATGAGCCAATAAGGGGAAAGGCCAAAGGTTGAAAATCGATTTCTCTGCGGGCAATCAGGGCGACACCACCACCCGGTTTTCCGGGGGGACGATCGGCACGAAGAGCATAATATGAAGCAGGAAGCATTGCTAATAAGGGGGGAAGGGAGCTGTCACAAAACCACGTCTCCGTAAGAAAAAGGAGATCGGGTTTGTGCAGGTCCAGTAAGGTGAAGAGTTCGTGATAGTGCTTGACTGCTGACCTGGTATTAAGGTAAAACGCAGATAAAATGGTGATAGGAGGGCGGGCTGGCGAAGCAGAGCGGGAGGCGGTGGTAGGTGAAGGAGGTGGGGAAGGGGAGGGAGGGGAGGCAAGTGGAGGGGTCAATTCCAGTCTGTTGATTCATGCGGTCACACTTTCATCCAGGGGCCACAAACCTTGAAGGTTAAGTAACTGCGCAGAGGAGTATTGTGTGGACTGAGCAGAGTGGCTGGCCCCAATCCCCGGTCGGACGCGGACGGGCGCAGACGGGCTTGCCTTAGGCGTGCCTTCGGCGCGCAGTCGTCGCGCCCGCTGCGCGTCCGAAAGTGGCACATAATTATAGCTAGAAGGGGTGGGGCCGGAGGGGCGTGGCCTCCGAAAGGGGGGCGTGGCCTGCGGCCTGGGCGGGATGCTGGCAAGGAGAGTCTGGCTTCGTGACAAACAGCACTAAATCCGCTGTAGAATCCGGGCTGCTAGTAGCAGGTAAATGTGATTAAAAAGCAAATTATTACAAGTGACAAAAAGATTAAAAGGGCAGAGAGACTCCCGGCTTCCGCCTCAGGAGTTGTAGCAGTACTAGTGGAGTACAGTGAGTACTATAAAAGCTTTCCTAGTGTTAGTGTTAGTGTTCCTTTCTTGGGTGAGTATTGTGAAGTATTGTGTCCTTTTGGGTCCCAAGAGGGGATAAGGTCCTATGTCCTGATTATTGGCAGAATTTTCAGGTCATTACATCTGCCATCCTTTAAAAATCCCAATATGGATTGTACGTTTTTCAAGGATTTAGGAGGTTGGAGCAGCGCGCACTTTTCTGAAACGTTAGCTGCCAGGCTTTACCCTTCACTTGATAACTCGTATCCTAAAAATAGGACATTGAGGTGGGCTATTTGAGATTTTTTAAATTGAATTTGTGGCCCTCAGAGGCGAACCCCAAAATGATGATGCTCACCCTGGTCAAGTGATCCTGTAAATCATCATCCGTCAGATAAATATCATCTACATAGGACAATGCCTCTTTATCCAAATTCTGAAGTAATTCTGTTACCCTAGCACTGAACAACCCAAAGCTATTCTTATACCCTTGGGGAAGGCTGCAAAAATTGACACTGGGAACCTAGCGCTTAGAATGCTGTTAAATACCTGCTTTCAGGTGCTATATTTTGGCAAAAGAATCCATTTGAGATATCTAGTGGTGTACTGTATTTTTTCCGCACAATGTTATTCATTAATGCGGCACTGAGTGCATTCTGTACTACACATGTTTTAGTGCATGTGTTCAGATGTCTGTAGTCTAAAACGAAATGGTAAGAATTATCGGGTTTCATTATGGGAAACAACGGATTATTCATTGAAGAGATGCAAGGTTCTGTTACACCTTGGTATTCAAGTTGATCTATGATCTCCCAGACCTGTTTTTTTGCTTCTTGTTTAATTGGGTACTCTCTCTGTGGAGTTGTAATAGCTTTTACTGGGATTACATGGTGTGGTGACTCAGCATCCCACCCAACATGGTTGCCATATAGGGCCGGAGCAGTCGCTACCGCGTGTAAGTATATTGGAATGTGGTCGGAAAAAGCTGGTAAAATTACCATTTTTCCATTTGGACAATCCCTAACAATTTCAGGCGGCCAATCTTTTTCAGCTAAAAGGATGTCATAGCCATAAGTCAAGTTCTCCCAAAAGAGACCTTTAACTTTTCTGGGTTTGTCCTCCTCCATTTGGAGTGTTATTTGATGTAATCTATGTGGGACATTTACACTCCTATCAGGTGTTTCCACCGTGATATGCTCATTCAACTCCGCTGTCACCAGAAATTCCATCAGGTTCTAGCGAGCTATTGTTGCTTCAGCTGCACTGTCTAGTATCGTCAGAGCCCATTCCCCGTTCAGTAGTTGAGTCCTCAGAATTCTGGGCATGTCTAAGTTTAAGACCTGCTACTTTCTTCTTTTTAAATTGAGGTTTTCATTTAGGCTTTTATTCTTTTTTAGAAGTGTAGTCTGAAACGTGTTGCGTGTCTCTGGACTTCGTATGCTCTTTTTGTCTGTGTTGTGACCGTCCTTCTCTATAGGAATTTCTTGGTGAACCCTGAAAGGAACACGAGGAACGTGTATCAGTATCCCAATACCTGTCGGGTTTTTTAATGTTATCATCTCTATTCCTAAGGTTGTACCTCCTTTCGGAGGCTCCTTTTGAGGAGTCCCACTCCTAGATAGAGATCTAGTCTCTCTAAACTTTTGGTTTTTGTTATTATCCCATTTCTTCTTGGAAGAATCAGGTGCTTGCTTGGTGTTATCTTTTTCAGGACCACCCATGAGTTGAGGTTTTGTTGTTCTAGCTCCCAAACTATCTCTGCCTTATACAGAATAGGTGTCTGTGATCATTTTAGGTTCCTCTTGTAAAGGAGAGAAATCCCTCAGGCATTAGCATATTGCCACTGCTGCAGCCTCCCCTTTTATATTTGCTAATATTATAGCTGATACCTGGGCAAAATTACCTAATAATTTCATCCCTAGGTTCAGGGCAAGTTCTGCCCCATACTCAGTTTGTATTTCTCTCAATTCGTCTGGTATAACTGCTAATGACGGGATACCATGTGTTATGGTATATATGGTAGCAAATACTGTTTCCTGAGTGGTACAATCCTCTATCTGGGGAGCTATCCCCATTGGCAAGCAGATTGTTAGCATTCTCTGTTTTTCTTGAGGGCTTGTGTGTGGAAATACTGCCTCTAGCTGTGTTATTTTTTGAGCTATCAGAATGGCATTTGCTCACATTTAGTGGGCATTTTACCCTAACTGCGTATAGCGTTAGTGGTGTAATTTTAGTTGTAGTACCCTGAATTTGAATTGTTTGTGTAGCTATTGCTGGCTGAAGTTTGAGTGTTCTCATCACAAATTGTGTCAGGTGTCTGTAAAGTTTTATAATTTCTTTATGAAGTGGACATAAGTCTGCTACTGGCATTGTGTCTATCTCTGGATGCGGTGTGTAAGCCGCTAGGACAGACCAAATGGCTCCGTCACTTCCAAGTGGACCTAGTCTTACTTACTTTGTCTTTTGTATGGTGGAGGTCGCCTTTAAACCAGTTTATGTGCTCCTGGTAGGTGAGCGGAATTTTACTGTCCTCATATGGACATTATTCATTTGGTGTTTCAACTTCAGTGTAAAAATGAAATGTATTTTATTGTGCATCTGCTTGTGGGAATTTAACCCATGAATAGAATACCTCTGTTCTATATGATTCATGAGCCACAATCACAAAAGTTACTGTCCCACCCCTCCCTGTGACTCTGTAGTCTGTTAGCTTTTGAGTAAGGGCAGTTGTAACATTTTCTTAAATGTTGATTTCCCTTCTAGTTCTTCCTCAACTACCGCACGTTGTGGCCGTACAGCGGCATCTTATTCAGTGATTGTTGAAAAAGTTTTCAAAGAAACTGAGATAAGGTTTTATTCACAATAGGAACTGTTTGTCCTTCAAGGTTGATAAACCTACAGCTAACACATAGGATATCTAAATACCAAAAGATACACCTACAGTCTCATTCATGTGTATGTAAGTATTATGTGCAAGATTGCCCTGTCTCTCTCGAAACTAACAACAAGTAATCTTCACGGGGAAGACATCCCTTAAGGATAAGAACCCTCACTCACCCGAAGGTGACATGCTTCATCATATGGGTCCTCCTTACCAGTGTGGAAAACCTAGTCAACACTGGGAGCTACTACTTCAGGATTTAAGGAAGGAGCTCAGAGATGTTTTAGTTTGGTAAGGAGCAGGATTGTAATCCCATATGTTATGATAATGATAATGATAATGATAATGATAATGATAATCCACATTTGTAAAGCGCACAATCACCCGTAAGGGTCTCTAGGCGCTGGGGGCCGTTGGGAAGATTAAGCGAGCTATTGCCCAGAGTCACATGGTGCTGGGCTACCCTGCCGCCGGAGCCGGGGATCGAACCGTGGTCCCCAGATTCCAGCGTCAGTCGCCCTGGCCGCGGCGCCACACCTCTTCTTCATGTGAGATGATGAGTGTAGTGAGGTTTGCAGCGCTGTGTGAAAGAATAGAATGTGGATTTAAAACTGCCTAGATAGGATCACTAATTTACTTTATTGATGTGTTCTACCTGACAGGATTAAAATGAAACAGCACAGTGGTATGGATATAGAACCACTGTCACTTAGTGGTCAACATGTTTCAGCCTATTGATCAAACTCATGTATCAGCGGCTTTCTTCAGGACCAGATGTAAACGTGCTATTGCTGCTGCAACTATGTGATAAATAATAACGTTTTATACAACACCGGTATTCCTGCTTTTCTTTCGTTTGTCAGGTCATACCCAAGGTATCTATGGATAAAACACAAGGAACAGGAAATGGGGGTAGTTACGAGAGAGAAAGGAAAGGACCAACAAAGTAATGAATCACATGAGAACTTGAGCATTGTGCATTGTCACTATGTCACCAGTATATTTATGCTAGTTACTAGTCATAGGCAAAAGGGACTTACCCTCAACTGTAGGATAGCCCTGCCTCACCTCTACCTGGCAAGCTGCTCTGGAGGGAGGCCCCGCGCTGCGGGAAAGAACACAAAGCGTGCAGAAATTATTAAAGATTTCTGCACCATTTATTCTTCTAAATTCCAATTACTCTGTAAAACAGGTGGCCAATAGGCACGACTAGGTACGGCAGAAGACAGAAACCTCAAGTGTAAAAGAGGCAGATATTCAAAATAGGCCACAGCTTCTTAACCATAACATTCTGTAGGAAACTTAGAATGTGGGTAGTATTATATTTTATTTAACTCAAAAAGTAGAAGTCTGCCATTAAAAATCAAAGGTTTTCCCTAACTAGTAGCTTACCTTTCCGTCGGTACCTCGACTCGAACAAGAGCTCGCCCGGGAGGTACCGAACGGAAGGCGCGCTCGCTCGCATTTATATGCTAGCGGCTTAATTGTCTGCCGCTGTGCAAAGAAAGGGGTCCTTCCATTTTAGCAGTCTTTACAATCACCTGTGATTCTATTGCGCATGCGTCTGTGCTCGTAATACTATACTATGCGCTTGCGCTTACTGATGTATGGAGGAGACACTGCTTCATGCACATGCGCGCTTGAGCAGTGTCAGTACCTCGCTGTTCTATATTGGAAGAAGCATGAACACTCTTCCAATGTGTATTGATAAGCAAATTATGCATGAGAGAAAGTCGCGCACGTCTTTTTCACACAATATAAACCCTATAGAGGGTCGACACGTGGCATTGGTGCACCCAATAAATGTCCTATCACTTAATGATATGTTTGCTGATGTTGAGAGGACTAAATCTATATCAATATTTCCAAGATAACCAGTCCAAAGTCGACATAGGTGACTCATAGACCACATAGGTATTTAAATGGAAAATGCATGTCACATGGAACGGTGATGTTTATGTTCGTGTTACTAGAATAGTATATTTAGGTTAATATTGACAAGTCACTAGACCTATTATCAAGGTAATCTCACTATCTCTTCTAGATATATGAAGAGATAGAAGGTACAGACATTCTTCTCATTCTGCACCCCTTCACCGCTACATTCTGGTCATCCCTATCATTTTTCAACCAGGGTATCTTATTCTATAACGGACATTAGTGAGTAATGTATTAGATAGAAACCCAGGGTATTTCATCATTTGGACCCATTGTATCTGTTCTCAGTCTATAGACCCACTGTTGTTCTTTGCGGAATAGAAACCTTGAAGGATCTGTCAAATGTGGTGGGATCCAAGGTTTTTCTAAAACCACCCAATGTAGATCGGTATCTACATGGCCTTTGTCTAGAAAATGGTTGGTCAGCTTAGTTGAACGTTTTCCACATCTGATCGTGCTCTTATGTTCTTGAATACGGATTTTAATTTTTCTAGTGGTCATTCCCACATAGCGAAGCTGACAGGGGCACCATATCAAATAAATCAGTCGCTCGCTATTACAATTAGTATGTTTCTCAATCTTCCATGGGCGAGAAGTACCTATGTCAATTTCTAGAGTTTTCTCTGTTTGGGGACAGACTGTACAAGTCCCGCAAGGAAAGTGACCTACCACAGGAGGCATATTCAATAGTGTGGTCTGGGACCCGAAGTTCTTGATTCCTTGTGGTCGGGTATGGACTAGTTTGTCTCGCAGATTGGCACTCCGTTTAAATGCGAACAGCGGTCGGGGAAGCACATTGTCCGCTAGATTCAGAACTTGCCAATGCTTGTTAATACTTTTTTGACGGAGTTAGAGAAACTGGAGAAGGTGTTCACAAACGTTATTCTTTGATTGACTTCTTTAGTTGTTCTCTTTTCCAGTAGCGATTCTCTATTATTGTTAGCCGCTCTTTTCTTAGAGTTGCGCATTATTTGGTTAGAATATTTCTTCTCCTTGAGATCTCGTGATAGTGCCTTCGCATGTTCTTCGTATTGTTCCAAATCTGTACAGTTACGTCTTATGCGTAAAAACTGCCCAAACGGTAAGTTTTCACGAAGAGCTCGTGGATGGTAACTTTGAAATGACAGTAAGGAATTGCACGAAGTTGGCTTTCTATACAGTTCTGTTATCAATTCTCCATTTCTCAGTTTGATCAGCAGATCCAGAAACAGAAGACTAGATCTAGAAAATTCTAGGGTGAACCGCAAGAAGTCATCTTGATTATTTAGCCATTCGTCGAACATTTTTAAGGTTTCTTCATCACCTCGCCAGATGACAAAGATATCATCTATGTACCTTTTCCAGGTACGTAGATGATTGAAGAACGGGTTGCCTGATGTCAATATTGTCTCTTGTTCCACTTTATGGACATATAAATTGGCCAAGCTGGGAGCACACACACTGCCCATACAAGTACCTGATATTTGGAGGTACAGCTGGTCCTCGAATTTAAAAAAGTTTTCTTTAAGCACCATCCTTGCGCAGAACATCACAAAATCAATGGGTGTAATACTTTCCCAGGTTAGATTTTCCAGCATTCCTTTAATAGTGGTCAGTGTCTCTTCTTGTGGAATACATGTATAGAGAGATTCCACGTCGAAGGACACAAGCCAATCCTGTTCTGTATCAAATGGTAGCTCTTGAATATCCGTAAGAAGATGTTTGGTATCCTGGATAAAAGTCAGCATTTGCGACACCATCGGACGAAGAAAAACATCTACGAAGCTTGATAGGGGTTCGAGTAAAGAACCGATCCCCGAAACAATCGGTCTACCTGGTGGAGGTCTAGTGGCTTTATGTATTTTGGATAATACATAAAAGTAGGGTAGTAGCTGCCAAGTATAGTGCTTCGTTATCCGTGATCCACTTCTTGTCTTTTGCCTCTTCCACTTTCTTGATGATCTCGATTTTCAGGCGTATAGTAGGGTCCAGTTGTAACCTTTGGTACGATTTAGGATCATTTAGTTGTCGTAAACATTCGTCTCTATAAGTCTCTTTGTTCAGAAGTACCACCGCTCCCCCTTTGTCGGCGGGTTTTATTACTATCTCTGAGTTATTGGCCAGGTTTTATAGAGAGATCTTCTCAGTTCTAGTGAGGTTCTGGAACTGGCTTGGATTATTACTCGAGATTCTTTCAAAATCATAGAGCACAGCTTCCTCAAAGGTGATAATGCGTGCTGGAACCAAATGCGTGGGTGGATTAAAGGTAGATTTTGGATGTAATCCAGTAATGGTAGGGCTTGTCTCTCCAGGGTCTTTGTCCTTTGTCTTTGTCCCACCACATTTGACAGATCCTTCAAGGTTTCTATTCCGCAAAGAACAACAGTGGGTCTATAGACTGAGAACAGATACAATGGGTCTAAATGATGAAACACCCTGGGTTTCTATCTAATACATTACTCACTAATGTCCGTCATAGAATAAGATACCCTGGTTAAAAAATGATAAAGGGATGACCAGAATGTAGCGGTGAAGGGGTGCAGAATGAGAAGAATGTCTGTACCTTCTATCTCTTCATATATCTAGAAGAGATAGTGAGATTACCTTGATAATAGGTCTAGTGACTTGTCAATATTAACCTAAATATACTATTCTAGTAACACGAACATAAACATCACCGTTCCATGTGACATGCATTTTCCATTTAAATACCTATGTGGTCTATGAGTCATCTATGTCGACTTTGGACTGGATACTCTTGGAAATATTGATATAGATTTAGTCCTCTCAACATCAGCAACCATATCATTAAGTGATAAGACATTTATTGGGTGCACCAATGCCACGTGTCGACCCTCTATAGGGTTTATATTGTGTGAAAAAGACGTGCGCGACTTTCCCTCATGCATAATTTGCTTATCAATACAAATTGGAAGAGTGTTCACGCTTCTTCCAATATAGAACAGCGAGGTACTGACACTGCTCAAGCGCGCATGTGCGTGAAGCAGTGTCTCCTCCATACATCAGTAAGCGCAAGCGCATAGTATAGTATTACGAGCACGGACGCATGCGCAATAGAATCACAGGCGATTGTAAAGACCGCTAAAATGGAAGGACCCCTTTCGTTGCACAGCGGCTGACAATGAAGCCGCTAGCATATAAATGCGAGCGCGCCTTCCGTTCGGTACCTCCCGGGGCGAGCTCTTGTTCGAGTCGAGGTACCGACGGAAAGATAAGCTACTAGTTAGGGAAAACCTTTGATTTTTAATGGCAGACTTCTACTTTTTGAGTTAAATAAAATATAATACTACCCACATTCTACGTTTCCTAGAGAATGTTATGGTTAAGAAGCTGTGGCCTATTTTGAATATCTGCCTCTTTTACACTTGAGGTTTCTGTCTTCTGCCGTACCTAGTCGTGCCTATTGGCCACCTAATTTACAGAGTAATTGGAATTTAGAAGTATAAATGGTGCAGAAATCTTTAATAATTTCTGCACGCTTTGTGTTCTTTCCCGCAGCGCGGGGCCTCCCTCCAGAGCAGCCTGCCAGGTAGAGGTGAGGCAGGGCTATCCTACAGTTGAGGGTAAGTCCCTTTTGCCTATGACTAGTAACTAGCATAAATATACTGGTGACATAGGGACAATGCACAATGTTCAAGTTCTTATGTGATTCATTACTTTGTTGCTCCTTTCCTTTCTCTCTCGTAACTACCCCCATTTCCTGTTCTTTGTGTTTTATTCATAGATACCTTGGGTATTACCTGACAAACGAAAGAAAAGCAGGAATACCGGTGTTGTATAAGACTTTATTATTTATCACATAGTTGCAGCAGCAATAGCACGTTTACATCTGGTCCTGAAGAAAGCCGCTGAAACATGTTGACCACTAAGTGACAGTGGTTCTATATCCATACCACTGTGCTGTTTCATTTAAATCCTGTCAGGTAGAACACATCAATAAAGTAAATTAGTGATCCTATCTAGGCAGTTTTAAATTCACATTCTATTCTTTCACACAGCGCTGCAACCGTCACTACACTCATCATCTCTTATATGGGATTACTATCCTGCTCCCTACCAGACTAAAACATCTCTGAGCTCCTTCCTTAAATCCTGAAGTAGAGGCTCCCAGTGTTGACTAGGTTTTCCACACTGGTAAGGAGGACCCATATGATGAAGCATGTCACCTTCGGGTGAGTGAGGGTTCTTATCCTTAAGGGATATCTTCCCTGTGAAGATTACTTGTTGTTAGTTTCAAGAGAGACAGGGCAATCTTGCACATAATACTTACATACACATGAATGAGACTGTAGGTGTATCTTTTGGTATTTAGAGTCTTATTGAGGGACCATACACCCACAGGTCTATAAACTTTCCCTTTTTGACCCCCAATCCACGGTAGTGTTATGAAACACATAGGATATGCCTACTCAACTCTGGCGGATAATTCCTTTCCCACTTCAGACGTCTCTGAGGAAATGTGAGTAGGGGTCTCTGAGAAAAGCACAACTGAACAACTCAGATTTGACTGTTAAATAAGTACCAAACCTACGTTGGCGGTGCTATGTCATGTAGTTCCTATAAACCTATATAGGATCTGTGTGTTTAGACAACATACACTATAGGATTGGTATCAGACTAATTCTAGACACCCCTACAGTGTATGTTAGCCTGTTTACCAGCTAGCTCACAGTGCAGCTAGAAACCTCTCTTACATTGGCAACTATCGAACATGATAACGCTGATCCCTCAGAATCGTGGAAACAGTGTACTACTTTTTGCTCTGTCACTTGTGCACACTCTC
This sequence comes from Lissotriton helveticus, assembly GCF_964261635.1. NCBI lineage: Eukaryota > Metazoa > Chordata > Amphibia > Caudata > Salamandridae > Lissotriton > Lissotriton helveticus. The sequence continues at coordinate 1,181,149,726 of NC_136068.1, forward strand.
AGAGAGATACACAGAATAAATGGTGGGGTACGTTTTTCAATAAGTATTTATTGAGCCAGCGTCATTCTAGTGTAAAATAGGTGTGCTGAAACAACCATTAGACAGTAACAGATATAAATGATCATAAGCACTAACAGAGTAATAGATGGTAGATTTCTACCATTGTGCTAAAACAATAAATTCAGGCGAGTATATAAAATACATGACAGTAGAATGCGTACTCCTACGATGCAACCCTAACTTGATGTACCTAAGTGTACCTAGCATGTATATAGGTGTAAAAGCCAAGAATCTGTCTAGGATAAAGTCAACCTCATTAGCTGAAGTGAGAGACTGTGGCGCCCCGTCTTGGTCTCGAGATGGATACCCCGCAAGGGATGTCGGACCACTGCGAGCTGGAGTGTCTGCGTGCAGGAACCTTGGCATCTTGCGTCAGTGTGTCAGCATGGAAGTCCTTTTCTCCTCTGACTACCTCAGCCAGATATGGTGTATATATACCCAAAGTGGTAACCCCTGAGGATACCTTGCTGTGTCATGTCAGACTAGGATGACGGAAGTAATGACCCTTAAACATAGTTATTAGGCAGGAAATTGTAGGCCTGCTGTGATTCCAAGAATCATCATGCATAATGAATGAGGCTTAAGCTTTTCGGAGAAAACCACATGTCATCTTTGGACATTACCGTAACTAGGTAAAAGGTCAGTACTAAGAATCGTTATGTAGTGTAATATCAGGGGAGTGTAGGTGAAAGGTGCATTCACTACCTGAGCCGATATTGGGGTACCTATATGGAACATAACAGTTGCTTCTTTTGCCCTCCCACCGCACCATCCCTTTTGCTTCTTTTGCCCTTCCCACCCACCCTATCATTTTTGCTTCTTTTGCCCTCGCACCTGCCCTATCCCTATTGCTTCTTTTGCCCTCCGACCCACCCATCCTTGTTGTTTATTTTGAATCCCTGCTGCTTCTTTTGCCCTCTCACCCGTCCCATTCCCCCTTTCCTGTTGCTTATTCCCCCTCTCACCAACCCCATCCCTGTTGCTTCTTTCTCCCTCCTATCCACTCCATCCCAGTTGCTGCTTTCCCCCTCCCACTCACCACCATCATTGTTGCTTCTTTCCCCCTAACACAACCACAAAGACCTGAGTCTGTGAAGAGTTCAAGAAACCTAGCAGTAACTCCTGCTCAGGTAAAGCGTTCCAATACCTTCGGCTCGAGTTTGGGCTTTATAAAACTGCAAAAAAACAAAAACAAATACATTACACTGGGATACATTCAGTTTTAGGTCTCGGCTAGACAGCGCATGCTCACACAGTAACAGGTATTTTGGTTCCTGCGAGAATTTTCTGTTATTTCATCCAGATACCTACCACAACAACTAAAATACACCTAAAAACATCCAGGAGAATTGGCTTAACCAATGCTTGTTAGCTGTTTAAGATAAATTAGTAACAACAATTAATTTGTTCTAAATAATTTATTATTGGAAATGTTTAAATTCACAACTTCTGAGACTGTGAATTAAACATTACTGAGGACTGGTGAAGGGGTAGTGGTCTTCAGAAGTTAGTGGGTCTTCAGAGTGTTATTTTCATTCTATGTTAGATATGTATGTCCTTTTTCTCTCCACATCTCATACTTCTGCATATCTTACACCTCACCTCTTTCCTCTTCAGCAACCTCTTTTTGCTCTCTCCTGAAGGCACACCCTAGTATCTCCTTCCGTTCAGCAACCCCAAACGCACGCACTCTCTGTAAGCACTGTATTTTCTTTTACTATTGCTTTGTCAATATTTTGACAACTGTGTACTTCCTTCACACACATTTGTCAGTATCACAATTTCGACTGGAATACTTTACCATTGGTTTGTGCGCTCTGCAGGAAGGCCAAGGATTGGAGTACCATGAATTCTGAGCATTTCTTTTACCCAATGACAGGCACAATGAGAAACTCACACTGCCTTAAACCTCAACTCCAGAGCTGAATTGCCTGTTATGAACACCTGGAGGCAACTCAATTTAAAGGATGCACTGTACAAGAGTAATATACTACACGAAAAAGAATTCACAAACACAACATCATGGAAATAGCTAACACTCTTAGAGAATGCAAGATAAAGTAAATCATGTCAAATAGGGGGTGTGGCCAAGATGGTGGCCATGGCAGACGCTCTGCATTGGGCCCAATATATATCCTGGTTTAATTGTCTACATCCCATTCCCAGCTAATTACAACTCCCCTTGTCGCCTGCATGCAATCTCTGAATGGCAGGCAAGACGGACTGCATTTTTATCAAGATTGAATGGCGCCCCTACCCGTTATGCTCCTGCGGCGATAGGAACCGGGCCTGCTGCCACAGCCCGGCCGCGACCCTGAATCTCAGGCTCTTCAAGAGCAATCCTTCCGTCTGCACCGCATTGTCAATTGGGAGGGAGGAAAGGGGGGCAAGCAACACTGACCCCCATTTTTGTGTGTAAACGGCCGCTTTATTGAAACAGGTGCACATCACACTTTATTAAAACTGGCAATTCTGCCATACAAAACTAACACCTCTCTAAACATCGAATCACCTAACCACCTTTACATTTCCTCCCCCCACCCCTACGATCCCCACATGATAAAAACCTGCCACCCTGCATCATCCAAACATAAATTGCAATACATTAAATATTTCACCATCTTCCCACCTACCAATAACTGTTACCCTCCTAAGACCTACAAACCTATTTGCCTTCCTGCAACTGTAACAAACGCCCTCTAATGTAACCCTTAACGTTTCCCCACTCCCGCTCACCAATTCCCCAACTTCCGATAACTGCCAAAACTCCAGCCAACCTTGGCCAACTTCAATAACAACTCCCCCGGCACCTGTTCCAAGCGACAAACATACAAAATGTTTCCCCCCCTGTGCACCTGTCTCAAACCGGCCCTAGAAAATCCCCTTTTATAGAAAAAATCACCCCAACCAAAAACCTTAGCCCTGAGGTTCCGTGATTTCCGAACCCGACTCCATTTTGTTTGCGTTGTTCGTGACGCCATTTTGTGTTGCCCTCACGTAGGCCCGTGTAGGTAACCGAACGAACAAAGTTGCATGGGCTTCGTTGTTCATGTACGCATTAACTAGGCCTTTTCTGACTTGTGAGTGAACTGAAAGACGCTGACCCCGTCACCTGAAACTGACCCTTTGCGAAGCCGATTTCCCTGGCTGATCGTTGTCTGAAATTGCCAATCAATGTTCAGGATATCGTTAACTTTTAGTTCGCTTGCACATATCTTACGATCTTTGTTCAGGTAGGAGGTGCCAAACCTGAAACTTTAGTTGCAGAATTACCTGGTAGAATTATTAATTTGATGAAAACAATGATGCCTCCTTTACGAGTGAATTGGGATAAGTTAGCAGCATGCAAACAGAAGAAAGACGAGAGTGTGTCTGATTTCTTCACTAGGTTTGAGGAAACGTTTATCGATCATAGTGGTCAGGATATGAGCACCGAAGGTGGTCAAAGGTTGTTCGTGGACAAATTTGTCTTTAATTTGCTTCCCGAACTTTGTAATAAATTAAAGGACTCTGAGAGTTCATGGGCTGTTTCTTCGTCGGCCCAGATATTGGCTACTGCACAATATTATGAGAATAGGGATAAAGATGAGAAGGATAAAGTAGAGAAGAAGACTAGAGACTTAAAGACGAAAGTTCTTTTGCAGCAAGCTTATCCGCCTCGTACGAATCAGCCTCAGTTTCAGCAACCCCCACAGTTTCAGAGATTGCTACAGAAGCCCGAGTATTTTGCTCAGCGATTCTTGCCAGGACCTAATCAATGTGCTTATTGCAGAGTGGAAGGTCATTTCAAGCATAGTTGTCCGGTTTTGCTACAGCGTGCGAATGGTGTATCTGATCAGAGAGGTCGTGGTGGTTTTCAACAAGCTCCTAGGGGTAGGGGACGTGGTGTGTTTCCCCGGAATGAGCATTCCTTTCCCCCTCAGAATTCTGCGAATTGTTTTGACAGACAGACTGTTCCGACTGTTCAGGCTGCTCAGTACTATGTTGATGACTACTGTGTCGAGAGTGAGAGTGCTGGTTATAATGATAGTTAGGACAGCCATGGGCAAAGAGAGGGAGTAGTGTTAGTTCCAGTAGACCAGAGTGGACCTTATGTTGAAGTGATTACATTAGGTGTGACAGAACCTTTTCTTTTGGATACTGGTGCGACAAAGAGTTCTATTATGCACTCTAAACTTCCTGGCGCACCTTTATCTGGCTTTACCATTGTTGCAGTAGGATTTTCTGGCGCCCCAGTTCGTAATCCGGTTTCTAGTCCTTTGCCTCTTTCTATTGGTCCTTGTGAATTGGAAGCGCCTCTCATTTTAACGACTGGTTGTGGTGAGAATCTGTTGGGTTTGGACTTGCTGAAAAGATTGCATGCGACATTACATTGCTCTCCTGAAGGAGTACATCTTACGATGGGTAAGAAAGTGATTTCTCCAATGTATTTGTCTAAAGATTGTCTTCCACTGGAATTGCGTTCTCTTCCTGATACACTTTGGGCTACAGGTCCGAATGATGTTGGTCTTTTGCAGATTCCACCCTACGTTGTCACCCTCAAGTCGAATGCTAGGCTACCTCGTATTCCGCAATATAAAATCTCTGGTGATGGCGAGAGAGCTCTTTTGGCGATTATCTATGATTTGGTTGAGAAGGGTGTAGTTGAAGAAACAAGAGGTAATGTGTGTAACAGTCCTGTTTTGCCTGTCCTTAAGCGTACTGATGCTTCTCAGCCACCTGTGTACCGGTTTGTGATCGATCTTCGAGAGGTAAACAAGATTGTCGTGCCACAGTTTCCTGTTGTCCCGGACATTACTGCTTTGTTGACTCTGATTCCTGCTTCAGCTGTTTGGTTTTCAGTTATCGACTTGAAGAACGCTTTCTTTAGTATTCCAATTCCTGAGGAAAGTAGAGATATTTTTGGCTTCTCTTTAGGAGGCCGAAGCTTCCGGTTTAAGAGAGCTCCTCAATTTTATTGTGAAAGTCCCTCAATCTATAGTCAGGCGTTGAAAACTCAGCTTGATAATTTTGTGTTGCCTTCTGGTGCTACTCTTATCCAATACGTTGATGATCTGTTGATTGCTGCTGATGATGAAGAGATTTGTAAAGAGGCTACTCTTTCTTTGTTAAGACATTTGTCTGACCTTCATCATAAAGTGTCACCTTCAAAGTTGCAGTATTGCCGCCAAGACGTGACCTACTTAGGTCATCTCTTGTCGATGGAGGGACGACGATTGACCCCAGAACGAATTCAAGCGATTGCCCAAATGAGTGTGCCATCCACGCAGAGAGAAGTGCATGCTTTTTTAGGTATTACTTCGTATTGTAGACAGCGGATCCCACATTTTTCTCTGCTAGCAAAACCTCTGTTGGCATTGACTCTTAAAGATACTCCGCATCGTCTCCCTTGGTCTGACGAATGTCAGAAAAGTTTTTCTGAATTACGTGATGCATTGTGTTCTGCTCCAGTGTTGGGTACCCTGGACTACAGTAAACCTTTTACATTGTACGTGCACGAGAGAGAGGGTTGTGCATTGTCAGTGTTGACACAACAATTTGGAGACAAGCAGCGTCCATGTGCGTATTTTTCAGCGACGTTAGATCCGGTAGCTAGAGCGTTGCCGAGTTGCTTGAGAGCTACAGCGGCAGCGGCTGTTTCTATCCGACAGTCTGCTGGTTTGGTATTGGATAATACGTAGATTGTGATGGTCCCACATGCAGTGGATACCTTATTGAATAGGACTAAGACACAGCACCTTGCTAGTGCACGTTTGTCAGGTTATGAGTTGACGCTTTTGGCTAGCCATGTGCACATCAAAAGATGCAATGTGTTGAATCCAGCTACGTTGTTGCCGATTTCTGTAGAGACAGATGTTCAGGAACAGCATGATTGTTTTCTTCGGACAGAGGAAGAAACGAAGGCTAGAGTTGATCTAAAAGATACTCCTCTTTCGAAGGTTGATGGTACTCTATGGGTAGATGGTTCATGTTTTAAGCTTTTGAATGGAGAGACTACTGCAGCATATGCCGTCACAACTTTGCATACAGTTGTTGAAACAGCACGTATAGCACAGAATTCAGCTCAAGCAGCAGAGCTAATAGCATTGACTCGAGCGTGCGTGTTGTCAGAAGGAAAGCGAGTGAATGTCTATACTGAAAGCCAGTATGCGTTTGGTGTTGCCCATAGTTTCGGACGTTTGTGGAGAGAGAGAGGATTTCTTACTTCCCATTGTACAAAAATTCAGCATGGGCAATTGGTGAATGAGCTTCTTGAATCACTTACTTTGCCAAAGCAGATTGCAATTGTGAAGTGTAGTGTGCATAGAAAGGTTGTGGATGATGTGGGTCGAGGAAATGCGTTTGCGGATGAAGTTGCGAAGGAAACGGCGAAAGACATGTTGAGTCGAATGTATGTTGCGGGCCCTGCTAACTGGGTCATGGCAGGTGAAATGTGTGAAGACACAATAGAAAGTGTGAAGTTGATTCAGGCTGAAGCTACTGAGAAAGAAGTGAGTACGTGAAGAGAAAGTATGGGTATGTTGGATTCGACAGGTTGTTGGGTTGAGTTGTCGGAGCACCAGCGATAGTTGTTGCCTGATGCGTATGTGCTCCCAGTGGTAACTATGGCTCATGGAATGGCTCACATAAGTTCGAAAGAGATATGCAAGTTGTTGGCTCCAGTATGGCAGAATGCTGGAATTCCTAAATGTGCTGAGAATGTGGTGATGCATTGTATGGTTTGTCTAATGTATAGTCCTGAAAAGGGAACTCCAACTCCAGCTGGTCATTTTGCTCCTCCAACGTATCCGTTTGAAGTGATACAGCTAGATTACATTCACATGGAGAGATGCAACAATTTGAAGTATGTCCTTGTCGTTGTTTGCACCTTTTACAGATGGATAGAAGCTTACCCCCTAAAGGATAATACTGCCTTGTCTACAGCCAAGGTTTTGCTCAAAGAGTATTTCCCCAGGTATGGCTTGCCGAGAATTGTATGGTCCGACAATGGGAGTGAATTTGTGGGTCAGATCATGAAGAAAGTGTGTGTGGGTTTGGGTATCTATCAGAAATTCCATGCTGTGAATCACCCCCGGTCAGCTGGACTTGTTGAGTGCTATAATGGCACGTTGAAGCTGAAATTAGCTAAGATTCAAGCGAGCTCTGGTCTTACATGGCCAGATGCCTTGCCATTGGCTCTTTTGTCAACGAGGACAACAGTACATTCTCGTGTGGGACTTAGCCCATATGAAATTGTGTTTGGTCGGCCGGCCAATATTTGGGGTGTCCCAAGGCCCAAGAAGTACAGCCACATCGAGTACCTTATGTTGGTGGATTACTTACATGACTTGACTGCTAAATTACGTGTTCTCCACCAACAGGTCTATGACAGTTTGCCGACAGCTACTGCGGATCCAGGCCACACGATTCAACCTGGAAACTACATTTTGATGAAGAATTTCCAACGAACTAAGAACTTGGAGCCGAGGTGGACTGGACCGCATTTAGTTCTGTTAGTAACACGGACTGCAGTTAGAGTAGCTGGTAAAAAGAATTGGGTGCATGCCACCCATTGTAAAAAAGTTCCGTTGCCCTTACCGTATGACAAGTGGGTGAGGGCAGGAATAGCTGACCTCCGAATGTGAAAGAATTCCTAGATTTGTACCTTTTAGTGATGCGCATTTGGTATGGACTCAGTCAGAACGTGCGGATGATGAAATTCTTCAAGCTGCTGTGCCGCCTCATCTGAGACTTGACACGACAGATCCAGAAACACTTTTTCAAGAGCAAACTGTGCCTGGCAAAGAGTGCTACAATCTAAGACCGCGGAAAGAATAATATGGACAAATAATCTTGAATTTTTTTGTTGTGAGTTACACCTTTTCAGACCGAAGACTTTTTTTCTTTTTCTTTTTCGAGTCACCATCCGGACTCCGCTGCAGGGTTGCGGTACAGCCTTAAGGGGTGAGCCGCGAATTGACGAAAGGTCTGTGGTTCATGGTCGTTAGTACGATCTTGACGCACACTTAAGTGAAGAAGGTAATAGCCGTGAGCAGCACGTTATAGGATGGAGTCTTTTGGGTCTGATAAGAGTGATGAGAAAGTTGATGCTAAAATGAAAATGTGTACATTGGTCCGTAGCAAATGTTTTTTGATATTGTGTTTCTTAATGCTTTCGAATATTACGTTGGCTTGTGTGGGTTGGATTGTCTACATTACACAACAGACGTATGCATCTACATCCCAACCTACTCTTTCTTTTTCTACTGTTTCTCCACATGAGTTTCATACGTTGCCTGAACATGAACAGACACCAAGATCTGAATTTGTTAACAATTCGTTTATACAGTTGTTGCATAAGCATCAGCTAGTAGTAAATACCACGAATTGCTGGGTTTGTGGTCTTATGCCGCATACGACAGATAAGGGAATGCCATATTTGGTTTTGCCTTTTTCGCCTAATGGGTCAGTGTGGGCGCTGCAAGCGATGTTTATTTATGCGAATGAAGCATCTCCTGTACGTTCCGTCAAAGATAATGCGAGTAACAATGCCTTGATACAGGGAATAGTAGATATGATTAGAGATATCGATGCGTATAATGCTATCCCTAAGGATGAGGTACGAGCATATATTGGTTGGAATAAGACTGAATATAGCATTAGCTTGACAGAGAAGGAGAGACGGAAAAGGTCTCCCCCTATTTGGATTGTACCCCACCAAGGTCATTTTTGTCTGCAAGGTAATGGTCAGAATCCGAGAGCTCAGCTTGGTAAGAGTGTGTGTGTTCACACCTATGTCTATACGTCCCAGAAATCTCCACCGTTCGTGCCAGCTTAAGGCACGTATTTTATTTGTCACGACAGAGCATATACATGGTTGCCATCTGACTTTTCAGGTACATGTTATGTGGCATTTTTGCTTCCCCCTACATACACTGCTGTTTTCAATTACCATAAGACAAGATATGGTAGAGGTATTATCGATGCGAAAGATACTGTCGCACAAGAAGCTGGAGACTTCTTTAAGGGTTTCGTGCCCTTTTGGGGTCCTATGGCCAATAGTAGGAATATCCGTCAGCTTACGAGAGTGGTTGAGGCCACTATAAATGAAACTGCTGGTGCCCTTAGCAATATTACTGCCGAGCTTCAGGCGGATCGTCTTATGACGTTACAAAACCGTATGGTTCTAGACGTAATTCTTGCAGATAGAGGTGGGGTATGTAAATTGATCGGGTCTAGTTGCTGTGTTTTCATACCAGATAACGCCCCGACAGTGTACCAAGCCATCTTGAAGTTACATAAGTCCGCTGAGTCTATACATGTAGACGAAGGGAACTGGTCATTGATGGGATGGATTTGGGGACTGTTGTCTAAATGGGGATGGAAGATTCTGATGTTCCTTGGTATGGCTTTAGCTATCCTTTTCTCGTGTTGTTTATGCATCCAGTGTGGTCCCGCCATTTGTAGTCTTTGTGCTACGATCTGTGTGAGAAGACCCGTCCCGAGAGAAGTGAAGGATAATAAGATGATGCTACAGCAACACCTTGATGCCCTGATGAGAATAGATATAGACCTGGATCCAGATTGACGTGAGTTTAGGTTATTGCCTACGTAATGGCAAAAGGAGGGTCTGAGGTTCCGTGATTTCCGAACCCGACTCCATTTTGTTTGCGTTGTTCGTGACGCCATTTTGTGTTGCCCTCACGTAGGCCCGGGTAGGTAACCGAACGAACAAAGTTGCATGGGCTTCGTTGTTTATGTACGCATTAACTAGGCCTTTTCTGACTTGTGAGTGAACTGAAAGACGCTGACCCCGTCACCTGAAACTGACCTATGCGAAGCCGATTTCCCTGGCTGATCGTTGTCTGAAATTGCCAATCAATGTTCAGGATATCGTTAACTTTTAGTTCGCTTGCACATATCTTATCCTACTCAGCATCTGAATTGCTCCTTTTCGTATGTCTTTTCATTACATGGGTAGTGCTTTCAATTATGGGTTTGTCCGGCTTGTGGAAATCGAATTTGGGACATTCCTAATAATTAACTTGTGGGTTGGTACAATGTAAAGTAAGCTTTTTACGATGTAATAATGTGTGGGAAAATGTATTTCATTCGTCAGTTTTTGTCGCAGTGGGTGTGCACTTGTGATGAGCAAATTGTGGATAAAAGGTAATGTCTTGCTCTACGAAAATTGAGCAGTCTCCTGAGTTGTACACCGTGTTGTATTGCTGGGATTACTGTTACTGGCTGCAGCTAATAAATTTGATCTCTGACGCCACCTAGAAGTATTCCGTGTCTCTGTATTCCAAGACAGGAGAACTCGAAGGCTTCGGGTGTGTCCCTGGCACCGCTGGGTTCTAAGAAAACCCGGTTCTTCAGCCCAGGGAGGGTGGGTGGGGCAAAAACAGACACCTGTCCTGCGCTCCCAGCCACCAGGTTACCAAAACCTAAAATGGTGGCTGGGCCAGCGCGGAGCCCCAGTTAACTGACACTTTTGGGCTATATATGTAAATTTGGGCTGCCTTTGGGTTATTCCTAAAGCAGCCCAAAGCAGCAAAATTGCTGCCTTTGCTCGCCCCCCTCCCCCTCCCAAATCTGCCTGGGGGCAGACCTCGGGTTGCTCGGCTGCCCCCCAAACCCTCCTTGACCTCAGGGCCCTGGAGCTGCCTGGTGCTGTGAACGCCTTTCGACCTGCAATCCAGGTCGACTCTGGCCGGGAGCTGTGAGGTGCGGTGGGTGAGCGGGCTGAACCTGCCCAGCGACTACCGAACAGGAGTGCTGGGGAAAATGAGGTAATATGCCCAATGACCCGCAACTAGGATTGTGCTGCGTAGCCTCACCGACCCCTTCTACCTCACGGATCGTATACTCCGGACGTGGGTGCAGAGGGGATTGGATCGGCTACAGCCCTTCATCCCCAGCCAAAATTCATACTGGAGGCCTGTGGTGGCCCACGCTGCAGCCTCACTTCGGCCTGGCTTGCCCGCATGGCTCTTGGGTCTTTCTGGACGCCACCAGCTGGAACGGCTGCAAATTTCCGATGAGTGCGCTGGCCCTGGATTACCCGTCTGAAAGCCCGACTGGCAAGAACGGCTCGCAGTCTATCCAACAGAGCGATGGGCATATCTGGGCCCATTACTATAACAGGAGGGGATTCACAAGCGCACAATAATTGAAACACTACCCTGGAGTGCGTGGGGCCTGCTCCCTTTATCCCCTTCCCTCACTGTAAGAGAAGGGATACCTTGCATTATTAATCACACTGCCTCTGCAGGTCACTGTGAGCCTGACACTTTATTTGTAACACTGTGGTTCGCTCGTAATTTATCTTACGGCTCCTCTGTGAGCAAGACCTGCTGCATGTTAGCTCCCCCAGTGAAGGACAGCGTGCCTCATTATTATTACCAAGGTACCCCTTTGGATTTAAGAATACTAATCACGGGGCACACTACATGCCACACCCTTGCCACAGTGTGATATACATTGTTACCCGAGGGTACTCTGAGAGCAAGCCCTACCTGGTAGGATAGCAGTGTGGCTTTGCTCCACGGCTGATTTCTTCCCTCCCTGTTATTACTTTTTGTCCTGCATCCGACGGACCTGCCAGTCATTAATCTAAGCAATATATCTACCTAACTGAGAGCCCAGACTGCTCGTTCTCATACTCTCTGTGAACTTGCTCTGGTGCCCGTCAATGATGGTGAAACCAAAGTCCAATAAACCACTGCCACCGGGCGGCCCAGATACGGACTCCACACCAGCTGATAAGACCCTTGGCCATCTGCAGCATCTAGAGAGTATGCTCTTTGCCTTCTCTGCCAATTTGATAAGGTCCTTCAGGTTATCATGAACAATAAAGCCTCAATGGAGACCTGCAGAGATTCTGTCACGGTGGATGTTAATCTGCTGCAGGCTGATCAGTGCAAACTTGCAGAGCGAGTGGAGGAGACTGAGTCAACGCTAGCAGTGGCAATACCCTCACTGCAGGACACACAGGAACACCTGAAGAAGGTAGAAGCTGAGATCACCCTGCATCACAGAGCAGAGGACCCAAGGGTCACGGCATAATACTATCCCCCTGATGAGATTTCCTGAGTGCACGGATGGCCCAGTGTGAAGTTGTTCTTGGAGGAATGGCTGGTGAAGAATATCCGGGAGGACAAGGTGCTTGCCTGCTTTTTGGTAGAAAAGGCTAATTGTGTGCTGGGACGGCCCACTCGCCCGGGGGCTCCTCCACGGCCTAACATAGCGCGGCTCCTCAACTACTGTTACCTTAGCCTACTCCAACAATGCTTCCGCACAAAGGGTCCTATAGCACACGGAAACACCCACATCACAGCTTATCCTGACTTCACCATGGAGGTGCAACGCCGGTGGCGGTCGTACTCCTGCATTAAACAATGCCTTTGAGAACTGGACCTGAAATATGCCCTTCTGTTTACCGCCAGGCTACAAGTCGTTGTTGGCGACAAATCTCACATTTTCCACTCGTTAAAGGACGTGTGGACATGGCTCCACAAGAAAGACATGCTACCTTCCCCTTCCTCAGATCAACATAAAAACGATTGGTTACTACCCAAACAGAGAGGGCTCCGTACCCCAAGGGTGAGTCCATCCAAATCCAGGCCGCTGTTGAACGGGCCAGAGTTCGGGCAGAAAACTTCCTTCAAAGAACAAACTCCTTTGCACCTCTCTTAGCTGACAATCCCATCGGAGTCAGTTGTTCACTCCCTTCCGGCATGGGCGACAGTCAGAGTTCGAAGGTCAGTCCAGATCAGCATATGTTTTATGACTATGTCTCCTGGAGATGCCACTTTTCTGGTGCTGCACTGTATGTATACATCGCTAAATAGACCGATGGCCGGCAGGTAAAAGAGAGGTGGAATGTATGGGATTGTGGGGCACTTATAATCAGGGCCTGCATTGAGATACACCCGAGCAATGTTGCCACCTCATCAGGGCCACAGACTGCCGCACACTTTGATGTTGGTGCCACACCTGTCCCATGCTTCCAAGTGGACTCTAGCATTGCTTGTTTTCTTTTCTTTTGTGCTTCTCTTTTTCACAATATTGCAACAAAAAAGCTGTTAATAAAAACATTTGAAAAAAAAAGTAAATCATGTGAAATATAAACAGAAAGTAAATCGCAGACAGTAGCTTACTTTTTTCTTTAAGTTTGAGTTTATTGAAGAATAAAAAGAAACAGCAAATGTAGAAACAGTTAAAATGGTAAAACCGTACAAGTTATACAATAAAAGATATAAACTGATAAAGGGATTACAAAGTATATAGGAACAAAGGAGGAATCCAATCGAACTATGCAAATAGAAAGAATATCGTAAGCATAACAATATATATTTTTTTAAATAATAAAAAATTAGGAAGTCATACAATATTTTATCAAAAAATAATTGGTAACTGGCTAGAAAAATGATAAAAGGCCATGGGGAATCAAGGTGGTTTCTGTACCTCATCTGATCTAGTGTGAGAAGGAGCTGTCGAGGAAGCAACTAAAGATAAATAATTGGACAAGGGGAGCCAAAGGAGCTCTCTTTTGATTGCCAGAGAAATGGGAGAAACATATTTAGTATCAAGACGATGATCAAAACAAACTGCATTCCACCAAGAGCGAAAGGTGACGTTATTAGCTTGGTTCCAATTAGAAGTGATGAGATGAAAGGCAATAGCTATCAAAAGGTCTATAAGCCTGTACTGTTGTGAAGGTTGAGGGTAAATAGGAGAGAGAGAACCCAGGAAGATATTAGTAATAGAAAAGGGGATATGGACAAACAAGTTTCCAAAACTGGAGTATAGGGGGACATTCAAAAAGCATATGTTTTAAATCAGCAGTAGGGCATGAGCAGGACCAACAAGTAGATGAAGTGTCTGTTGAAAAAGTCGATAGAAATAATGGAGTGAAGAAAATCTGATTATAAATGAAAAAAAGGGTTTGTGTGGTATTGGCAGCTCTAGAGTGTATTGTAGTGCCTATATTCCCAATAGGCTCTGCGCATTGGAATAATATATCCTATAGATGTGACGTAGGACTTATGTCTACTTGGTCTCTATCAAATATATTAAACTTAATTGTGAGTGCCTATATTCCCAATAGGCTCTGCGCATTGGAATAATATATCCTATAGATGTGACGTAGGACTTATGTCTACTTGGTCTCTATCAAATATATTAAACTTAATTGTGAGTGCCAGCTAGCTCAGAGGTCACTGCAAACTTTCTCGAATTCACAAGAAGGGATTTAGTTTCTGACAACCGCATAAACATGACAAATTTGTTTCCCCAAGATAAAACTGATCTTCAGAGTCATGGAAACAATAGATAGATATTTTACTCAGTCAGTCGTGCATGCTTCGTTTCACCAGAGGTGCAGAGAAATAGATAGACGGGCGTTTTCAATAAAAGTATTTATTGAACAGTCTTCTTTCTCAAGCAGAAGAAATGAGCTGCTACAATCGTGATACTGGTTGCAAAGTATAGTGCGTACAGTAAGAAAAGTAGAATACAATAATACTTTAAAAGCATTGTATGGTTCCTAGACCATAGATAAATACATACATAAATAACAAAAGCTAAAAAGTACTCAACTGGTGCTTCTACAATACACCTGCCCTGATGTACCTAACCGAAGTCTAGTACGAGGGAAGAAGTAAGTGAGGTGTATCATAAATTTAGTATTCTTTTGCCAAGAATCTATTCTCTTAGGGTCTAATCAGCTCCGTACCTTGGTTTAGAATGCAGAAGGTCAGGCTCAGGACTCGATTTCCCAACAACCCGCAAGGGTAGCTTGGAAACTCTGGAGCTGGATTTCTCAGCAGGAGAAAAGACAGCGTCTCTCTCAGTGCGTCTGCTGGAGGGTCGGCTTCCTTCGGCACTTGCTGTAGCAAGATGCGTCGGGCAAGTAGATAGTCGAACTGTTCCAAACCACCGTGTGTTTGGTAAGGCAAGCGTGGGCATATTTATACCTTGAAGGTGCCGAGTTTGACGTAAAGGTGGACATAATAACGTCATCAAAGAGTCTCAGTTCTTTGAAAACTCCATGAGTTCTTGGACAAATCAATATTCAAGCAAGGGGAAGATCCTAGCTGCTGAAGCCGAGTTTTCCAAGAAATCGATGTGGATTTTCGGAACTAGTCGATGTAGCCATACCGTATTTGGACTGCATGAGCTATGTCTAACTATGGTTATGATTTCTATGCCTATATAAGGATATGGTGATTTATACCTATATAAGGGCATGAAATGGGAAAATTACACTTGGGTCCTAAAATGCTATACAACAAGAGGTTTTATGATTTTTTGACCATATCTTGTCCCAAAGAGGAACAGGCCAATCCTGTGAAAAAACATTTTCCCAGGCTAACTCGATCTTAGTCTTAGGTCTGTCTAAGGAAAGTTGGAAGGATTTATAAAGAAAAGAAACAGAGGGAGAGTGATCTAAAGTAGAGGATATAGTTTGAGATACATTGGGGACATCATTAGTAACAGGTAAAGATTGAAGGTATTGAATAAGAATGGGACATAGCAAATTATATTGTGGACGAGAAGAGGAAGGTAAGGGAAACTGAGATTGGAGGTCAGAAAAGGGAAGAGGTTGATTATGAGAAAGAAGTTGAGAAATCCATTGCAGGCCCTTGGAATACCAGGCCTTCCAGAATAAGGAACGATTACTGATCTTGAGTTGTTTATTATGCCAGATAGGATGTAGATGAGTGGAATTGATTGAGGGGTAAGATGAGGACATAAAAGGGATAAGGAGATTACGAGAGTGGGAAATAACAGGATTGCGCAGAGAAGTAATATTGGAAGTAAAGGATAAGATGTCGCGGAACTCAAAGGGAGTAAGAAACAAAGACTCTATTTTTAGCCAGAGAGGGGGGTAGAAGGGAAAATCAGTGGAAATCCAACGGGCTGCTTGTTTCAAGGAGAAAGGACAATGGTAAGTTTTAAAATCAGGGAATCGAATTCCACCAGTAGATTTATCCCTCTTTAAGGCAGCAAGAGCTATACGTGAACACTTACCTTTCCATAGGAATTTAAGTAAGGTAGAGTCGATCTTCTTAAAATAGTAATCAGGAATATGAATAGGAATCTTGGAGATAGTGTATAATGTAAGTGGAGATAGCATCATCTGAATTGAGTTGAGACAGCCTCACCAAGAGAGAAATAGAGGATTCCATCAGGTAATGGCGGGCGTCCAATTTTTTGGTTATATATTCAAATTTTATTTTAAGAGTATCAGATAGGAGAGGAGCGAACCAAATTCCCAAGTATTTGATCTTAGATGGTTGCCAAGAAAAACCAGAATGAGCAAAAAGATGTTTTTGGCATAGGGGATTTAAAGGCAAAATTTCATATTTGTCAACGTTAAGGCGATATCCAGAAACTTTAGAAAAGGAAGACACCTGTTGAAGAAAGAAAGAAAGAGAGGATTGCGGATCTAAACAGTATAAAAGAATGTCATCAGCGTAAACTGAAAGTTTAACTTGTTGGGAACCAAAATGAAAATCTGAAATATTATCGTATTGTCGTATCTTGGTGAGAAAGGGTTCTAAAGCTAAAACAGATAATAAAGGGGACAATGGACAACCTTGTCTAACACCTCTAAGCAATGCAAAATAATCTGAAACCATACCATTAACAAATATTGATGCCTGAGGGCCAGAATAAAGTAAGGAGATAAAAGAAATAAATTTAGGCGGGAAGCCAGCCCATTTGAGAGCAGGGAACATACATTCCCAGCTAATCCTACCAAATGCTTTCTCAGCATCCAGGGAGATAGCAGCCAGAGGATGATTGAGCGAGGAAACTTTGCTTAGAACATCAAAAAAAGACACGTGAGTTATCAGAAGAAAGACGTCCTTTAACAAAACCTGATTGCTCAGGGCCGATTAAATTGGGTAAAAGTGTGTCCATCCTAATAGCCAAAATCTTAGCAAAAATCTTATAATCGGTATTAACTAAGGAAATAGGACGATAATTCTTACATAAAAAGTGATCTTTATCATCTTTAGGGATTAAACAAACCATGGCTTCCTGAAACGTAACACGTGAAGAGGCTGAGACAAGAAAGAATTGAAAGAGGAGTAAAAGATTAGGTAAGAGAAGTGAAGCGAAATGATTGTAAAATTCAATGGTAAAGCCATCGGGGCCAGGAGCTTTCCCACGTCGTAGCACCGAAACAGCATGTGAAATTTCTGCAAGTGTGATGTCAAGTCTAGGGACCCAAAGTCAACGTGATTGGAAGGAGGTGAGGGTATCGATTGAAAATAGGAAAGAAGATCAGTCGAGTTTGGAATGTTTTCAGGAGTATAGAGATTTTTGTAGAAAGCGACAACTTCATTTAGAATATCCTTGTCTTTAAATAGAGAAACACTGGTAGGTCCTTGAATAGATTCCATTTTCATTCGTTCTTTTCGTACTTTCAGGATATTGGCTAGCAGTTTCCCCATTTTATTCTGACCTCCATAGTAACGAGAGTTCCATTTTAATAAAAAATTGGAGGCAGCGTCCGTGGTTAATATATTGAAGGTAAATTTGGCATCGATAAGGTCCTTAAGAGATGATTCAGTATTGGAGTGATAATATGCGGATGTATGACATTACAACGCATGCTTTTACATCGCATGCCTTTACAACGCTGTTTTTACAACGCATGCCTTTACAACGCATAGTGCTTTGGGGCGCTGGATAGTGAATAGTTTAATTTACTATTCCAACTCCAGTCCCCGTGGATGGTAGGGAAGGTGTTGGATAGTAAATTTGAACCTATTCCCTATCCTGGAGCGCCCCCCACAGCGCAATGCGTTGTAATGGTTTGCGTTGTAAAAGTTGCGTCGTAAAGGCACTGCATGGTAAAAGTTGCGTTGTAAAGGATGTTTCCCATAATATGCATATTCAGGTTGTTTGATTTTATTAAGAAGTTGAGCAGATTGGACTTCCAAATGTTTTTTCTTCTTTGAAACAAAATTGATGATAAAACCTCTAGCCGCCGCTTTGAAAGAATCCCACACCATAACAAAAGGGGAATCAGGGGTGTGATTAATCATAAACAATTCAATGGCAAAAGCATTGAATTTTGTACAAAAAATGGGATCAAGGAGTAAGGAATTATTAAATCTCCATCTTCCTGGGTGGGGAGAAAAGGGAATGAGGTCGATATCGACATGAACAGGAGCATGATCTGAAATTAAGATAGAGCCAATATCAGAGTGAATGGCATGTTGAGCTAAAGATTTACTTAGAAAAATATAATCAATACCGGATTGTGAGTGATGGGAAGGAGAGTAATAACTATATTCTCTGAGGTCAGGGTGGCATATTCTCCAAATATCTACTAAGGCTTTGTGATGAATAGAAGCAGTGAATTGAGAGTGCATTTTAGATGTAGATAATTTAACTTTGGTGTATCTGTCTAAAATAGGGTCTAGAATTTGGTTACAGTCACCACCAAAAATAATGTAATCATCATTAAGTGTAATCAACTTTTCAGAAATGATAGGCCAAAAAGATTTATCAATGCCAATAGGAGCGTAAACATTAAAAATAACAATAGGAATCTTATTTATGAGTAATTTAACAATTAGCCAACGACCATCAACATCGCATTCATGAGAAACAGTAGAAACAACTAATTTTTTATGACACAAAATCACAACTCCATTTTTCTTACCCCGCAGCAGGGGAGTTGAATACATGTCTCACCCAACATCGTTTGAGTTTTGATGCTTCAGTCTCTGAAAGATGGGACTCTTGAATAAGGGCAACATCAGCTTTAAGCCTGGCTAGATGAGATAAAAACCGTTGCCTCTTAATTGGGCTATTTAAACCCTTAATGTTCCAGGTGGTAACCTGGAATGAGACACAATAAGAAAGTATTAGTACATATTATGCTTACTAGGACAAAACTGTAAAATTGCAGAGAAAAAATGCAAAGATAAACAGTAAGAACGGAAATGTAAAGAAGGATAAAATGCAAAGTTGAGAGTAGTTTATAAATAAGAAGGGAAAGAAGAAGCCAATGAAAGAAAAAAGGAAAGAGAAAGAGAAAAAGCTAAGGGAAAGAGCAGAAAATAGTAAAAAAGAAGACAGTACAAGTCAAAAACAGACGACTGAGAAATATACCTACAGATACAAAACGAAAAGCGAGGGTGATGACGCCAAAAGACGACGACGATAATAACGAGAGCAAACATCACCGAACATCCACTGGAGTACATCAGGATTGTACATGACCAAAGGGAATATCGAGGTAAGTAGGAAGAGAGCACACCTGTATAGAAATAAAAGAGAAAAAGATTGATAAAATGAACATAAAACATGTGATAGACAGTATACTAAGGAGAACATAAGGGAAGGAACATGATAAAAAAACAACAACGAAACGGAAGACATAACTGGCAATTTAAACAATTCTTGAAGTGTCCAGGACATCAGCTCCATGATGACGGAGTAATTCTTGCAAAGCCGCTGGATCTTCAAAAGACGTAGTCTTGTCTTTGTAAGTAACCTTGAATAGACCGGGATCAAGTAATCCAAATCTGGCATTAAGAGCACGTAGCTGTGGGCGCATATCCAGAATTTTTTTCCGGCGGTCAGCTGTTGCTTTAGCTACATCCTGTGAGAGGAATAAGCGATAACCCTCCCACATGACCTGTTTTTTAGATTTGGTGGCTGACAAAACCTGAAGAAGGTCAGTATATTGTAGAAACAGTATAATGACACCTCGGGGTTTTGTAGATATTTTCGGACCAACTCTATGTGCTCTTTGAATGTTGAAGGTAAGAGAGGTAGGTAGGTCCAAAATCTTTGGAGGAAAAGATTGAAAGAAAGCAGTGGGATTAGATCCTTCAGTGTGTTCCGGAAGTCCATAAAGTCGAAGATTATTCCTGCGGTTTCGATTTTCCAAATCCTCAGCTTGCTTCTTGAGATGTGATATATCCGCCTCCATAGAAGAAATCCGGGAACATGATGTCTGAAGAGATTCTGTCGATTGCTCTACAATAAGCACACAGGATTCCAGTGAGGACCATTTATCATGCAAAAATTGTAAAGTCTTGGTGGTTTCCTCCATGAATGGTTTGAGAGCACGAATCTCCTCCAATTAAGTCCCTAGAAGCAGAAGCCGAAGAATGTCCTGGGGAGGGAGGGTCCTTCTTGAGGCGTTTGGTAGATGCTGATGTTGGAAGCTTACTAGAGGTGTGCATTTTCGGAATTGCGCCTGGTGGAGAATCAGAAGTCTGTGGAGGAGCTTCCTCCATTTCTAGAAGAGTCGAGTCAGGATCCGAGCAGGTAGCAGTTTTAGCGTAAGTAGAGAGTTTAAGGTTCTGGAGTTTCCCCATAGAGGTGAAATAAAATGGTATGGAAAAGGGAAGTGGACTCTCAATGCCGCAATTAAGGTGAAAAGCAGTATCAAAATATATGGGCCAGCGAAGGAGGAGTCAGAAAGAAAGAAAAGGCCTCAAATATTCACCAAAGGAGAAAAAATGCAGCAGGCTCTAAGCTTCAAATTACTAACATATTTGTATCACCCCTCATGAGCTAAAATGGCAGCACTTGAATCCATAATGTAATGAGAGTATGTGAGGAAAAAAGTTCCAGGCCTGCAACTTAGTTGGTGCATGAAACAGTGTCTGGAAAAATCCCCCGAAGAATAAGTATTTTATGGAGAGGTTATAAGGGCAAAAGTAGTAATAGGAAGCATTGCGCACTAAAGAACGGCAAATGCGCGAGTGAGAAGAAAAACAAAATGGCGGCCGTATATTTAAGGGTCAAACGGGCTCAAAAAGGAGTGAAAAAGCGGCATGTGTAGCTCACCTCATCCTGAGGTATTGAATTATGGTGGCAGGAGGTGGAACAGCCCGATATCTCCGATGGCAGAGATCTGGAATCGGGAGTCCGCGACGGAGCTCCGCAGTCACGCCGCCATCTTGTGCGGCCTACAAGCCACGCCCCCACAGTGGCTTACTTTTAATTTTTACATTCATTGTTCATGAATCAATTAGTTTTTATGCCAGTAAAGTTAAGGAAGGGTAGCACAGTGCCCAAAAGGGACCCCTTTTCAGTGTTCATGTTTAATTACTTCTGGGTCTGAGACCCTCACGTAAAGTCCTGCGCAGAGTTGGACAAGCAACAAAATTCATTATGTGAGCAGAGCCGCATGTCTGGCTTGGTTCAAAGAGTCAAAGTACAAGCCAGCTGTTTAGCATTACACTGGTCCCCTGTGTTGCTCCATACAGCATACACCCTTTCATGGAATGTACTGCAGCAAGTCATAGCTTTTGACATTGACCTCACCACAAAGGATATTGTGTGTGCACTGGTGGCACATGTGAGACAAGGATTGAAACCCTGAGCTATGCTCAGTAGTCCGAAGGATGCCATGTGTACCTTCCTTTTGATGAGCGTGACTACTGTCAGCTTACTGGTTTGTAGAAAACTGACACTGACTGTGCCATGTAATTTTAGTAGGTGACCTTTTTATTGGAGGATATGGGTGCATATTTGCACCGTTTAAGGGGTAGAGGATGCACATATGGAGAATAGGTGACATAGTTGGCCATAGTCACACTGCAATCCATTTTGTCTTTGCTGTGTTCTAGTGGCAGTTACAATGGAGGAGTGAAGTGAGAGCCCAGATGACAGATGTGTCTTGCAGACCAGGCTAACAGGAAGTTAAGTGGGCCACATTTGCCTTTGGACCCTTGTTTTGGGTTTCTCTATCCTGGATGCTTACAGCTCCACAGACGTTCCTGTTCTCACTTCATGCCAAATCACTTGACACAACCAGTCAGAATGAAATAAGCAAAATGGCTGAGCTGCCCAGAACTAGTCTCATAGCTAGCTGCTGGAATACACAAGTAGTGCCTGCAACTTTAGTAAGAAGATGGGGCAGTAACATTAGCCGGGGGGGCCAAGATCTCTCCACCAGGAACCAGGGTCCCACTCCAACAGCGTCTGAAAATATCTGCTGTTACCCCCAAACATGTGGTAACTTCTGCCAACACCCCTTGTCAAGTTCAATACCAGAAATCTGGGAAGTTCTACAAGCCTGCCAGACAGGGTCTCATGAGCCACGTTAGAAGGATAGAGTTTGCCGACATCCCAGGATCGGCACTGGAGATACATGGAATGATGAAACGCTGCCCAGAAGCGATGGAACACTATGGTGCTTAAGCAGGATAAACTGAAACTACTCCTGCAGCTCAGGAGGACCTGCACCACTCTAGCCCATGGGTGACATCTGTGTCGTGTCCCCGCAGCATGTGTGTCTATAGATGTGTCTTTGTCCGTGTGGCTTTCCTAGAGATAAATCAAAGTGTCCCATGGCCAACCCGTTGGCTGAACAAGCACCTACAATGCATGCTGCAGAACAATTCCTGAACCATATCCCACAGTCACAACAAACTGACCTGTGTTCAAGAGCTGGCTCCTTGTGAAGATGACCCCCTGGACCAAAGATTGTTTTACAGCTAATGTGGGCTCCTAGCTTTGTTTTTGGCAGGGAGCTGGTGGCTGGGCTTGAGGAAGAAACTGCAGATACAACTGCTAATACAGCAAGCAGCACAACATGAATACAGCAGGTCCATCAATCGTGCTGGCACTGCCAACGCTTACTCAACGGGCCATGAACCAGAGCTGCACATAAGAAGACACTGGTCACGGTGGGGCAATGAGCTGACAGTTCTGCTCAGTGTCCACGCACGTAATTTACCACTTGGAGCAATACGCCCTACCGCCTTTACTGCTGATGCGACGAAGGCCAGGACAATGCCGCGTGCGAAACAGACTAAAAGTACACTGCTGCTCAGGGCATATATCTCAAAGGGAGGAACTTACATTATTCAACTCCCTAACTTGAAGTTGACCAAACTTCTAAGGGTATGATGGGTTGACCTCATCCGATGAGAAGGCAGGACAGTGTCATTCAAGAACGGTCAAATTGTTCCCTGTGAAATTGTTTAAGAGGGAAACCTTAACATAACATTGCACAATGCCTACTCTCTCTCGGAGAAACAGAAGAGGCTGTATTCCCAAGAGCACCAGTATAATGAACACACTGTGCACATTTTTAATCTTAAATATGGGGGAGGTGGGAGAGAGAGAGTGTAAATAAAGTAATTTTCCTTTTAATTAAAAAAAAATATTGCCCATATCTTGATTTATGTATTACTGTTAGCTGGTTTATTAAGTTTTCATTCGCTTACCCCACAACGCTTTCTTAGAGAAGCCTTGGACTACTCGACATTAATACTCCAAGGGTCAAGTGGTATATTGGTGTATTTAGTGCTTAGCTAAGATGTTATTTGAACCAGGTATGTACTCGCCTCACAAAAATCATAAACGTTTTACCAGACCTCCAGGTATAGTGACTAGAATAATCTACTCGACCTAACTGTAATGTACTTAACCCATAAACTGATCTCAAAGTGTGTGATCCTAGGCAAATATTTGTTTTTTACAGAGCCGCCCTTTTCTTCATAATAACATATTAGAGCACCTTCAAATATGCAAGTTCAGCATTTCTGCTGCAGAAAACACACGCTTGTTTGATTTAATAGACTAAACTGTTACTCCATGTATAATAGGAATTTAGCCCACATACAAAGTACACATGACCCTTGACTTGCCTCTTATTTCATTGATAGCATTGCCTTCAGGGCGGGGGCAGGAATGTGTCTGAGTTCATGTTTGAAAACTCACCTTTAATAACTATATTACTAAAGCATGATGTGGAAGAGTACTATCATTTACAAACATAACATTTTCCTTTCAAACGGCCACAAACATTCCCACTAATATGCAGTTTTACTGCTAAAACTATATAGTGTCAAAACATTAATCTGTGGAAATTGGATTTCAGCAAAAATATAAATCATTTGCACATCACCTAGTAAAGTGTTCTGATTTATTTTCATCCAGTTAAAATCTTTTTTATTATTACACAGAATAAAACATTTTTTTCATAACTACTGAAATATATTTTGAAATGTTTGTACAGTTGGTTTACAAGCTATTTAAATGTGCTAGGAAAACAATTGACACCCAACAACATTTTCTTTAACACTCTTTGTACAGCGCCATTGCCAGACAGTTTACTTTACAAAATGTTCTAACCTTGCAGTCAGAGGGAGAAAAGTAAACATCAAACCTCCAAGATAAAATAGGTAGCTAATAGTGAGAAGACATGAGCTGACATTTACCTCTGTCTCTGAGCACAGAGCAAATGTGACAAGATAAAAACAAGATTTAAAGGCATCTTTATTGCTCATTTAGTTTTTGAGTGAACAGAACACCTGCTCTTTGTCAGCTAGCCAGAATGGGCCAGTAGGCTCTAAAAATAATTTGCCCTGATAAAATCTAATTCATCATAGCAAGCGGGCAACTACATTTGTGGAGGCCTGATGTATTGTATTGCGGAGTCATACTTTTTGAAAAAGTAAACCTACAGGGATTGGTGACCATTCATACTTTGCATGTCTATGAGGTATAGTAAATTGTGAATGCCTCTGCAGGTTTGGAAAGGTTCTTGTTCCCTATGAGAAAATGTCCCCACTCTGTGCAGTACAGCTTCATTGCTAAGCTCTCTCTCTCTCTCTCTCTTTCTTTCCCTCTATCTATCCCTCTCCCTCCTTTAATAATTTCTTTATGATGCAGCTAAGATATGGGAACAGTGGACTATTTGGTATTCCATCCCATCATCCTCTTGTTGCTATAGCAAAACAGCTCCCACTGCTCTAGCTGAAAAATTAGTCTCGACGATAAAGTTCCTCGTTGGATCTGTGTGTTGCAAAATTGAGGCCTTATTAAAGATTTGCTTTAGTTTATTGAAAGCTTGCACTGCCCTGGAATCCCAACAGAATCATATTGAAGATTTTCTTTACGATTCAAACACATTTGCTGGTTATTTGGGCAAAGCCTGATCTGCAAAACCCAGGAGGCACTGCGTTTCTTTATAATTGGTGGGAGTGGACCATTCAATTATTGCTGACGTCTTTTGGGAATCCACAGTTAATCCTTGGGCTTTTAAACAAGTTCCCAAAAATTCTACCTCTGTGTGATCAAATTCAAATTTGTAGACTTTCAATTGCAGTGGTTTGCCTATAGTCGAGATAAGACTTGGCTTATGTGCTGATGATGGGTTGAGGGGTCCTTGGAATTATTCAAGATGCTATCTAGGTATGCGACCGCAAACTGATTAAAAAAAGTCTGAAAACATACTGTGCATGAATTTTTGGAATATTGAGAAGCATTGCACAACTCAAAGTGCATTACCCTATATTTAAACTGTCCTATTGGTGTTTGGAATGTGGTCTTTCATTCATTGCTGAATTTTTCCTGTAGAAGTTGGTAGGCCTCCAGAAGATCTAATTTGGAAAATACATTGGCTCCTCTGACAGATTAAAAAAATTGCAGTGATGGGGGAGAGTGGATAGTGATCCTTTATTGTGATCTTATTTAGCTATTTGTATAATCTATACAAGACCTAAGTTCTTTAGATTTCCTGAGGAGAAATAAGAATCAATCCGGTATTTGTGAAGCACAAACTAACCCCTAAAGGTCTCAAGATGCTGGGGCCATCGGGGAGATTAAGTGAACTTTTGCCAAGATGTCACATGATGCTGAGCTGAGCTGCTGCCGAGGATCGAACCGTGAGCCGCGTGCTCACGAGGCAGTCGCTTTGGCTGCTCCAGCAGGCAATGTGAATCACACTATGAGTCTGTTCAGTAACGATTTGTGTAGCTATTATCTCAAGGCTTCCTTTCATCTTTAGACTAAGAGTATACCTTGCTATAGTGTACCGAAGTTTTAGGTATTAAATGTATGACAGACTTAAATTACAGGTGATGGCGTGGCGTTCCCTAGGTTTCTCATATATATTTAACTACTGTTGAAAAAGAGCTGTTATTGACTAGAGGGCATTGATCAAGCTTGATTCAATAGGTTGAGCCTAGACTGGTACTTTCAGTGCAGCAGTTCTAAGATGATTGAGACGATAATGATAGTCCTTGTAACCTAAATTACATATGGGTTGTGACGTACCAACCAGGAGATTCCAAGAATCATGACAAAATTCGGAGAGGTAATTATGTTAAAGGATAATACTTCCTTAGCTCCCAAAAGGGTAACATTAATGGTTGTTATTTATTTAACTGGGCCATAAAAAAAAGGAGTAACATCCACTACCTAGACTAGTTAAGGAAACTTCTTACCTTCTTACGAATCTGGACACTGTTTATATCTGTGACCCACTTATCCGACATACAGCGTCTGCTCCACCACAATTCAGTAGCACAGAAGATTCTAAATTATCCCATCAGAAAGTTTCACGGAAGCAGTAAGTAGAAAAAAAGATGAATGTGAATTTCTGGGCATACCAACAGGGGAATCGATGCGGTGTCTTTACCCCTTTCATAGACAATGTCCCTTTGGATTTTCCGAGGGACTTTGAGGACGAATTGGACAAGAACATACTAAATGCTTTAAAGAACAAAAATACATACAATGCCCATCCTTCTGCAGTGTTATCTTTCAACTTCTGATAATGCTCCTGTGGCAGCTCTAATCTGCATTGGCTCAGCAATGGGCACAGACAAAGGTTCTTCTAAAACTGCTTATAGTCTTCTAGAGAAGGCCTGCTTTCCCCCTAGGGCAGGTGTGGTTTGAGACTTCCGTCTCTCTGGTTTCCGTTTATGCAGCCGGTGTTCAGTGATTAGAGCGGAGTTCATCAGTTCTGAGAATGAGGTGGGCCAGACAAAATGGACTCATTCATTCTTAATCTGCTCCTTAAGCCCTCTACGAAACGCCGTCATTAAGGGTCTTTCTACTCATGTCGTCTCGGCAGCCAGTTGGTGAAGGCCAGTGATGTAGTCAGGACATCAGAACGCTATGCTGGATATAGCGGATTGCTTCCTCAGGTTCAAAGACTGGCCTTTCAAACATTCTTTTAAAGGTAGTCTTGAAATCTTGGTATTTAGAAATAGTGGGGTCATTAGAAGAAATTAAGGGTGTAAGCCAGGCCAAAGCAGGACAAGACATGTGCATATCAAGTAGCCAACTCTGGCTGGACATTGGGAGAATGGGGTTAGTTGAAAGGCGAAGTACACTGTCAAGGAGTCTTGGAATTCTTTCACCTTATTCGGGTCTCTGGAGGAGCATGGAGTGGTGGGGGAAATGGCTGGAAGTTCAGAGACTTTGGCAGTCAATGTCTTGCTTAAGGCTAAATTTAAGCTTTTAATTGTTCAGTTCCTGGGATCATTGTTGAATGGCCTTGACCAAGACTTGTGATGGACCATTTTTGCTTCAGAACTGTATATTTGTGTGTGAGGTGGGGTGCAGCGACTAGAGCGGCTAACTCCAGAGAACGAGGCTCATAGTTTTGATCCCCGGCGGCAGCTCAGCACCATGTGACTCTGGGCAATACTAATTTAATCTCCCCCGACGGCCACCTGCGCCTTGAAACCCTAAGGGGTGATATGTTTGTGCTTTTTAAATATGGATTATTATTATTATTGTGTGCCACAATCTGCCAGTCCATCCGATGACACCACTCTTGGCCTAACTTCTTGGTTTAGGATTTGCCAGAGGGAATGTCCTGCTGATACTGGAAAGCTCCTGCCAGCGAGTGCTAATAAGAATTAGCCCCGAGGTGGAAAAATTCAGTCGACAAAAAACTCAAAGTAGATGATACAGCAGGGGAGCTTAAGGACTTTTAGGAGAGGAACAGGAAGCTATCCCAGGATTCTTGTTGCCACCCTGTTGATTTGGAGAAAAAGACCTCTCTATCTTATTCATCATCTTGGATTAGAAAATAAATAAGCATTTCTCTTGTGCAACTCCTAGTACCTTCTGCGAGCAGAAACTACACGGAACGCGTCTCCTCCAGGAAGAAGAGAGCCTGCTTGAAAGACGCCACCAGCAGACAGGTTGCCATCAGATACCTCCTTTGATACAGTCCCCTGTGCCACAGTTGCTATTACACGCTTAGGTCTGTTCTCACCTGACTCAGACCCACCAACTCTGGGAAATTTTGCCTGCGGCAAGCTTGCCTAACCGAGTGGCACGGTATGACACCTGTTTGTAAAAGATTGCATTGCCCAAGGATTCCAGGGTCGAAATGTAGTTGTATTTAGATCAGCAGGGCTACGTTCAGCACGACTCCCATCTTTGTCGTAGAATTAGAAACCTACTATGTATGCCATAGATCCCGATGTAGAGATACCACTAAAGGTGCAACATGGTCAGCGACGAAAGGTCAGCTTTAAGTAATTTGGCTCAAGCTTTGAGCTGGCTTTTTTTCAAGTGAAATGCTTGACCTAAGAGAGGGTGGAAAGCTGTGTTTTTCTGAAAATAGGCAGCATGTCCATGGTACACAACATGAATCAGCCGGGCGTCTCATGGCCCAAAATGTAGTCAATACTGGTGCAGATGAATGTGGTGGACTGGAAAATACAGACGCAATCAGGATTCCACTGATTAGAGACTGGACACCTGAGTCTTCCAGAAAATGTTGGACAGACGAATCACCACGAACCTTTATCTCCGGATTGTTGTGTGTTTAGAAGTTATTTTCATTAGTGGCTACTCTGCACATCATTTGCTTAAGGTCTAAGCCTCCTAACCATTGCTTTTGCTACATTGATGATACAGTATAAACAATATATTGTTTATTTTTTTATGAATTATGAAAGTGTACTTGGGGTTCTTATAGTCGTATAAATTGTCTATGTTTTATGTTTTAAATGTTGCCTTTTGTAGTCTTTCACACATTAAATCAGTAATTATGGGACTTTTTCTCACAATAACAGTACAAAAGCTTCTCCACCTCTTTCAGACAGAGAGCCCCATCTTAGATTCATGGAGCTCGTTTCTCCAACATCCAGGTCACTTGCTCATAACAACTGGGGCACTCATAAACACAGCCTCCCCATACCAAACAGGTATTAGATCACCTAGTGCATCTCTCTCCATGAAGGACTTTTAGATGGTAATTATAAGAAGCAAAGACTCAGTAGAAAGGGGAATTGGAGAATAACATGTTGCCTCTAATGTGTTTACGATCTGCTCATTCTTTATAGCTACAGCTGTTGAGATATTTGGCATCATATTTCTGAATTTATTGTGCGCTAGTTTGTCTTCTAACAAAAGTCTCTAATGATACAAATCCAATTGTCTTATGTGTCCTGACTCTGGCCATGGGGTGAAGTAGCCTCTCACATACCTACTGAAACTTGTTATATTTGCGTGTGCTGAAGGGCAGGGGGAAATCAACTGATGTGACCACGGCTAGCATGGTTCGCAATACGTGAGGCCCTAATAAACTGATTGCCCACACACGAGAATGAGTGCCCTTATGGAGGTGCCAGACTAATATTGATTTGGGTTCCCTCCCTCTGATCAGGCAGGGGTCCAGTGTTCTGCTGAAGAGTTGCTCAATTATTAAATGAAACCCATTGATTTGATTGAACTCTGAGTCACAATCTGAATCAGTGTTTAAATATGGCAGATGGAACTGTAGCAATAAGGATTGGTGTATGTGGCCCAGTGACTAAGTAGTTGACATCACGAAGGTGAAGTAATATTGATCTAGCTAGCAAGTCTAGTTTATCCAATGGCGAGCTTATTTTCTCACGGGTTTAATTTAATCCAGTTAAAGTAGATACGAGAGACTATGTCAGATATAAACCTCTGAAACCTCATTTTGGGTGTATGCCTCATGAAAGTTTGCAGAGTCCCCAAAATATGCATTGATTTAATGGAGAGTCACCTTTTATAATAGAGACAGTTAGAATGGAACTGTAGAGGCATCCAAGACCCTATGATGGGTGGGTCCCAGTGCTGTAATTTATCCAAACCTAAGTAATCTAAATGCAGACCATCGGAGAGCCCTGCTGGAAAAATTAATAACATTATATAGATAACTAAGGCACTACAGGTTACAGACAGTGGATATGAACATAAAGTAGTTGCCCTTGGTGCACCCGCAATGAATCCACAGACTGTAAATGCATTAATGGGCAGTGTGCCCGCTAAGTAAAAAAATATTGCTTGCAAAACGAATTGACTGAAAGCCAAATACCCTCAGAAAATGCACATGAAAAGCATAAACTATAACCCTGTGTGTCTTCCAATAAGATTCGGAACGCCTATTGAGGAGTGCACTGCATTTATTTAACAGCATAAATACTATCATGTGTGGGTCTCCTTCTATAATGGTCTTACTGGATGTTCTGAAGAAAATACAGAACAAACACTGAACTACTCCAGCTGTCAATCTGGACACGAAACACATGGGCAACTGATGCAGTCTCTTTGATTGTTCTCAGTAATATTCAGAGTGGAACAACACTATTGGCCATATGCCAGTGCCTCTCCACTGCAGCACACAGTCAGAAAAAAGCTGAATTACCTAAGATAATTTCACAAATATATACCTCCTTAGTTTGAGACACATTCAGTACTTGCAAAACTGCAACTTAATGAAGAGGAGGATGGAAGGTAGAAAGTGGTACTGTCAGACATTAAGAAGTAAAAGGGTGAACTGAAAGTCTGGACTGGATCACTGCCACAGCGTGTGGAGTGTAGAGTTGATGGAACAAAGAACTCTGACTTTCCTCCATATGACGGTGGGGATAGCAGTTGATCAGGGAGGTATTCGGAAGAAGGAAGGAGTGACCGAAATGAATACTGGACAAAGGAGAAGCCTTCCAGGGAGAAAGCCGACAAAGGTCATACCCAACAAAAGGACTCCGACCATAGGGTTAAAAAGGAAGAAAACGTTTTGAATATAAAAGTAGAAGGTGGCGGTACAGACAACTAAAAGGAAATTTCAAAAGAGTCTTTCTGTAGACCGTGTGGTGGGCAAAGTGTCAGATTTGCTCTAACTTGACACTGCAGAGCTGATGGGAGCAATGGCCATTTCCTCGCTTCCTAGAGCCAACTGAGTTGCCAAAGAGTCTCTTGTGTACAGTGCGGAGGAAACTAAAGTTGATCCCTTGCTTAATGCGAAGACACTTCAATTACGGAGAAGAGGCACCACATGAGCAAACCGAGATGCACCAGAAAGTAAATGTACTGCTGTCATTTGGATGCAATTTTTGTAGCAAAAAGTGAGCAAACTCCAGATACAAGGACTTAGCATAGTTTAGATGAGACCCTATTAGTAACCACCATATATTTACCATATGAAAATAAAAATGTAAGTATCTTTCTCAGAAGTTTGATGGTAAGTACAAGATGAGACTACAGAGTAAACCTACAGGCATTTGTCTTTGATGGCACAAATCATAACTAGACTTTTCACTACATTAAACTGGACAGGCAAAGGGCCTAACTCATTAGGCAAAGAGGCATCACAGATCACTCCTGCCAATAAAAACCAAGATCTCTCTCGATCTAAAACATAAGTTTGTTACTGCCCATCCTTTGCCAAATTAACCTCATGATATGTTGAAAAGCTGAATAAGATATGAGGTTGTTGTCTAACTGCAGGAAAAGCTGGGTATCGTCAATCTACATGCATGATCTTATGCCCATATCAGAAACGGCTTTACCCGTGGGCTGACACAGATGGTAAGTGAGGAGCCTTGAGGGACTCTGCAATTGACTGAAATAATTATGCCAAATAAGAGGCCAGGTTCCTTCCCTCGGTCCGCTCAGAAAGAAAAGATTTACCAAAGAAATGCCCTGCCTTCAATGCCAACCACTCTGATGCATTCTAAATGGATGGAATTATATAATGTGTCAAAAGTGGCAAACCTAGCAAAATCAGGGCAGTGACATTGCTAGAGTCTAGCTCTACACTGAGATCATCAAGAATGAAAAGAAAACAGATTCATTGCTGTGAGCTGAATGAAAACAGCCTGTAATACAATGCGTCCACAATTGCTGAGGTACGCGCCCTTCTAAGATCTTAGTTGTAAAAGGTAGCCTCAAGATAGGGTGGGAATTCTTCAAATTAGAAAGATCAGCCCATGTTTTTTCAATAAAGGGTTGACTGTGGTAGTTCTAAATGTTGGAACAGAACCTAATTCCAGAGAAGAATTTATAAGAGTTGTCAGAAGGGAAATTATTGCCTGAGATATCTGTTTAAAAATGTGTCAGCCTTCTAGAGGAGAACCTGATTTAGTAGAGAGAAAAGAAATCCCCCTCAGAAAGGAGGTGAAGGCAAAAAGGAGGAATAACACATTTCAAAATTTATAGTGGCTGTACCTGATGTAATTCAAGTAGACATCATAAAAGTGTTTATCTAAGTATATATAGAGGACAGCTTACACAACCACTCTGCTCCAATATCTTCCCTTAGATCATCTTCCAACCGCCCATCACAGAACACTCCAAACAGAATACAGAATATAGAATGCATGTGATGACAATACATTCTAGTAATGCAAGAATAAACCTCCCAATGAATACAACACACCTCCCCCTTCAAAAAAGAAACAAAAAAAAGAAAAAGAAAAAAAACCTACAAAATCTTACAAGATCTTCCATATTATGTTACCAAATCTTTCATTTTTATCGGAACATTTCTAACACGACAGCTTCTTCTAGGTTCACACACAAATTTGTTAACAATTCGAGAAACTTTAGGAGCAACTCATATTAGTTCAGTTCTAGCAGAAACTCCCATCTGTTCAACTATATCACTCCGTTCTTCAATAGGAACAGAAATACGCTCAGGAACATTCCCAAAATTACCATTCGAGGTGGGCTCAGGAACACCAAAACTATCAAAGAAATTCTGAAAATCTTCATCAACTAAATCCTTAGAATGCTTCACAGATAACTGAGGTTTCCCAACAGTAGACCTATTTTTATACATAGACACTCGTCTAAAATTCCAAATTTTTCCATCCTTAATCCTTACAGCTTTGGTAAATACCTTAATCACCTCAATAGGATCAGACCATCTGGACCATCTCCTTTTATTAATCCCACCAAGTTTTACACAAACTAAATCACCAACCTGAATTCTCTGATCTTGCAATTGATGCTTGAACTTATATTTATTCATTTTTTCTTGATAATTCTTGACACGTTCCCTTACTTGAGCAAAATCCAAAACCACATCACGTAAATCTTTCCCCTCTAACCATGAAGGTAAAAGTTTTGATCCAGGCTTCCGACCTCTTAACATTTCAAAAGGAGAGTGACCAGTCACTGCATTCGGGGAAATACGATAGGTAAGTAAAGTAGCAATGCTTTCCGCCAATCGATATCACTTTTCACAGCTAACTCAATAGATTCTTTAATAACCCTGTTAAAGCGCTCAACTTGACCATTTGCCTGAGGGTTATAGTTAGAAACTCTTTTATGCACTATCCCAAAAGTCTTCAAAAACAATTCAATTTCCTTGATGGTAAACTGCGTTCCATTATCAGAAATCAATTCAGAAGGCAAACCCTCATGATAAAAAACATTATCAAGGAACTCTATAACTTGCGAAGGAGTAATTCTTTCTACTACTTTAACCTCCGGCCATCTAGAAAAGTAGTCTATCAAAACCAAAGCAAAAACTTCTTTAGAAGAAGGCAAACACAAAGGACCAATAATGTCTATTCCCAACTTCTTCCAAGGCCCTACAGCATAATTAGGGTTCCCGGTTTTATGGTATTTATTTTTTTGCCATTTCCGTCTGTATCCATATTTATTTTTGGGGCATTTTTTCTGTATTTATCCACAGTTATTTTTGCCACAAGCAAAAAACAACGCTACAGCTAGTATTTTTCTACATTTATTTAAATTGACAATGCACACTTGCGCTCACCTAAACTAGCGATTTGTTGTGGCTTTAGCAGTGCTTTAAATGGTCCGGTACTGATTAATTTGAAAAAGAGAATACCTGTGCTTCTCAGTTCTACTATAAAAACACTTTAAGATAGTGTACAAGCATTTATCAGGAGCAAACATGTACCAGCGCTTCTGTATTTCCATCTAAAGCCAGCTAGAAAATGTTGCATACTTTTTTTTTGTTTTTTAAATAGGTTGTGTTTAGTCAGCCCCAGTTATGAAAATGAAAACAAAAGTGTTCATGTAACATGACAGGCCTGTTTACAGACCAACATTACTGATACAGACTTACATTACTAACAGCTGTATTTCACTTAACACACCAAGCTTATGTATAAACATTTGTTATGCACACATGCATGTCATGTAACATAACAAGCCTCTGTACAGGCTTAAGTTACTAACACAGGTGCCATAGCATGTCAGATCATAGTGCAGTTTTATGTTACAAGCAATGCTGCATGCCACACCTAGGGTTACCTATATAGCACTTCATCAATTACGCCTCGAAGTCTTGAAATAACTGGTGTTACTATTACACAAGGCAATGCAACTATTTTTATCAACTTTGGGAGGATGAAAGTCAAGGCAGCGAGTCTGGACTCGAATCTCTGACTTTAACGCTGCACACAGATTTTCTTAGCGGAAGCATGACCTCACTAGTGAGTAGAAAAACAATTAGAACAGCAGGAAAAACGCAAATGTGGGGAATTGACATATGCACACAGTAAAGCCTTAAGAGGAAAAGCAGGAGGACGTAATAAAAATAAAATCAACTTGGCCCTTACAGATGGTCTTGAAACAGCTGCCAAGCACTTGCTAAAAACCATTGGCATAAAACTCGACAAAGAGAAGAACGCCTGACCTTACAAAGGAGTTTTAAATCTTCATGGGGCTTCTAAAAATACCACTACCTCTCTCCGTTCGACTCCCTGATTTAGGAGCTAGACCATATTGACCTATGTTGGCTTCATCTCCGTGAAACTAAACATCTTGAACCTGCTCTGCTACCGCAGACTTTGCCAGAGAGGGTGATATACGGGGACATGCATTTTCTAAGTGAAAAACAGAATGACCCCTGAATTAATGATTAGTGTATTATGAAATTACATATTTTTTTTTTTTAAACCTTTATTAGCATCAAAAGGATATACAAGTCTAGGCCTACAACAAATCGGCCAGCATCACTGTGTAAAGCGGTCAAAGGTTCCAAGGCAAACAGTACAGATTCAATCAACAAAAAGCAGAGGCAAAACAATCATAAAAAAGGGGAAAAAACACCTAGGAACCAGACGGCCAAGAAACAGGAGTAAAAAAGGTTAATTTTATAATATGGGGATAAGGAGTACGATAGGCTCACTTTCAATATAGAGGTATCCGAAGTCCCAAAACCATCCTCAGCGACAATAAGGGGGCATGGGGCCGTAATACAGGAGAGGCAACACGATACACACCGGGAGACAGGGACATTTTAGACATAATCTACACGTGTTCATTATCATCTTCACACGCCACCACCCAAACCACAGCCAAGCCAGGACAGAGGGATCGGACAAACATTACATCAAAACTAACCCGTCATAATGACCCCTAGAAAAAAAAAGGGGGGGGGGGGCGAGGAAAAGGGGAGAGAGGGGGAAAGAGGGGGAGGGGAAAAGGGCAAAGCGGAACAATGAGAAAAGGAAATGAAACACAAAAACGAAAGAAAGAAGACCACGCCGAAACAGGCGTCCCGTGGCGAGAGTACAGGAGAAAACAGGAGCATCCGTAACAAGGAGGGTACAGCAATCGAGACGAAAAGTAACCAACCCAGAAGAGGAGGATCGACGAAGCCACACACCCCACATCGAACATACCACGGGATGCAAGGACAGACGCGGCATTACGAGAAGAGATACAAAAGGGCCATAGAACCATAAAACAAACAACAAATAGAACCCAACCCACCCATCCCACCCTGCACCCCTGTAGAAGGCTATGGCCTACCCTTCAAACAGCGTGCCTGTCGCCCTAAACCAGAACCCGAAATATAGCAAGAAAGAAAGAGAGAAGAACAAGACAAAAAGAAACAGAAACCTACAGAAAGAAAACAGGAGGGAGGAGCATGAGAACAGAAATCAATACGGTCGGCCGCAGCCCTCCGCCCAACCAGACAATTGCAGCAAAAACAGACCAGGACGACACCATTTCAAGCGCCATAAAACTTACAGAGGAGAGGACCTCACACCTCACAATGGGTACAAACAATCGCACCACGAAGTCGTACCGCAATAATACCCAGGAGTCGCGCATATCACCCCCAGCCCTTCCGAACAACAAATCCCACCCACTACATGACAATGTAAAGTGAGCTACTCAATACCAAACCAGCACACAATCGAAAAATTTTTTTGCTGCCAGGTAGACAAGGGGGGTCAATCAATACGCAAGTGAGCAAAAGTCCAAGTAGAGAGTTTATAAACATCAGCAATCGCAGCACGGGTGATGAAGAGCAGGAGATCAGTTCCGCCGTTTGGGAAAGCGAGGGGTTCTCTGTAATAGACAAATGCGAAGCCATCGGTGCAAACGCAGGCGGCAGTCCACCAATACTTCCGGGCATCCCAGCCGAACAGGGCCGCGGCACAATGTCCAAGTCCCCGGGGTCAGAACCTCGAAAAGCAGGGAGTTCCAAAGTCACCGGCACACAAAATGATCGTCGATCAGCGGCGGCAACACTTGCAGCAGTCGAGGGGGGCGAGGCAGTGGAGTCTCTGAAACAAGAGGGAGGCAAGAAGAAACGGCTGCTCAAAATGGCGGCAGATCGTGGCGGGCTCCCGGGGACATCGGGGGCCAGGAATGCGCGCAGGGATCGCAGAGCTTCCAGGATATCTCTGAGTGTAAGCTCCCGCTCACCAGACCAGACCCCCGCGCAATCAGGCAACCCAAGCCCGCCGCCACGAGGCGATACAGGTTCCAGATGGTCGGCCGCCATTTCGCGAAGGCAGCCCAGTCGCCACCCTCCGCGATTCTCAAAAAACAGTTCAAAAATGTAGGACTTTACAGAGCTCCGGGGGGCTCCCAGCAATGGCAGCCTTGGTGCAGAAAGGATGTCTGCCCAATGCGGGTCTCCGCCTACACCAGCACCGGCGCCCCAAACAAGCAGAGTCCGGGCGCAGAGGACCAGGGCCGCCGGACACAGCAGCGGCGGGGGGGACCCCTTCACAGAATCAGTCACCGGTGCATCTCCCCCACATCAGCCTCGCGGCCACCAGGGCAGGCCCGGATCAGGATCGCCGGGATATTCGCACAACGGCTCTCATCATGGGTTCACTCTCTCGACCGGGGCCGACAGTCGTCGGATCCCACCGGCTAGGTCCCGGTCTAGGTTCCACGGAGGCCCCGGTCTTGCGGAGGGCACAACTTCGGAACCGCTGCACGTCGAAACCTCCGGGCCAAACGGTAAGTACAAGTGAGGTGTTCCGCCTCCAATTCTCCGATAATGTGTCGTCTCCGGACAGGATATAATACAGGATATTCGATCAGGCCGGAGGGCTGCGGGAGCCGAGCTAAAAGGCGACCATTACGCTCGCGAGCTAGGCTCCTCCCCCACATTTTTTTTATCCATAGTAAATGTTGAGAACGACATAGAAGCTGTTTAAGAAATCATAAGTAATTGTGTAGGAAAAAATGTAACTGCTCATTTTATGATGCGGGGTTTGTTTTGATTAAACAATCGGTTAATGTGTTTTCTCCAAGGACGACTTCATGGGCATGCCAATTGTCACGGGAAAATATTCATTTATCTCCTGCTACAGCACTGCGAATTGAAGTGTTTAAAACGTGCACTGTATGGGGCCGGGGTCAGGAGGAGTCAGGGGCTTCGGGGGAGGCTACGGCATGAGGTGAAAGAATAATAAAGCCTCTTTAACAAGTAAATGGTCTTCAAATGACTTGTGAAGTACTCAGGTGTGTGCCCGAGAAGGAATTTCCAGCAACAGGAAGGGGGCCTGGCGAGTTAACTCTGGATTCGAGCACAGCAGTATTTTGCAGTTTTTTACATATAAATACAGACAAAGGAAAAATTGTTTTCCGTCTGTATTTATATGTAAAAATCCGTTTAAACGGAAAACCGGGAGCCCTAAGCATAATCAATAGGAGTCACAGAAGTAGACAAAGGTTTAACCGATTTATCACTCTTAGAGCAAGGATCACATTCCCTAACCCACTTGTCCACAATGCCATCAATACAGGGCCACCAATAAAACCCTCTTAAACGTCTCTTAGTACAGGACATACCCATATGTCCTTCATATGCAAAAGTCATTAATTTCTCTCTAACACCGCTTGGAGGAACAATCTTGTCGCCTCTGGTGACAATATCTTGTGAATGCATAAGTTCATCTTTGATCTTGAAAAACGAGCTCAACACTCCATTCAATTTCCTTTCCTCAGGCCCACCAACACGTAAAAATTCAACCACCTTACATAAGACATCATCCTCAGCCATAGCTTTTCTCCAATCTTCCTCTGAAATAACTCCAGACAAACCAATTCCACCAACGTCTTCTAAAGTGTATGCTACATCTACACACTCTTCCCCAGTAACATCAGAATCCACCAAATGTGGCAGAGGCAACCGAGACATGCAATCAGCATGTACATTCAACCGACCTGGAATATACTCCACACTACATTGAAATTCTTGTAATTTAGCAGCCAGTCTGGCCAAGCGTGCTGTTAATGTTCTTCCGCCACCTGTAGCCAACATATTAATCAAGGGCTTGTGGTCAGTTCTTAAACAAAAATTTGTTCCCCACAAAAACTGTCTGAAATGCTGTGCAGCCCAAGAACACGCCAATAATTCCCGCTCAATGGTAGAATAACTGCATTCAGCACCACGCTATGATCTAGAAGCATACGAAACAATATGTTCAATTCCATTCATTTTCTGCATCAACACTGCACCCAACTCTACACCACTAGCATCAACAGCTACCACACATTCCTGCCCCACCGTAAACAGTTTTAAAAATGGCGCCGAGCAAATCTCCTTCTTAAGCATTTCAAAAGCAAATTGTTGGTTCTTACCCCAGTCAAATGTTACATTTGTTTTCAGTAGAGACCTAAGATCAAATACCTTTGAAGCATAATTTTGGATAAATTTACTATAAAACTCAGTAAGACCCAAAAATGAGTACAACTATTCTTTGTTAACTGGAACAGGTGCCTCTGCAATGCTTTTAACATGGTTAAACTTGGGTTTGATGCCTTGACTAGATATTTCATGTCCTAAATATTCAACTTTCTCTTGTCTAAATTTGCATTTAGAATACTTTAAAGTTAGACTTTTGTTTTGTATACTATTAAGAACTCTCATTAGATTGTTATCATGCTCCTCAAAGTCTTTCCCATAAATTTATACATCGTCCTGAAAGGCTATTGCTCCTGCACAACCCTCTAAAACCTCCTTCATTAATCTTTGGAACACAGATGCAGCACTAGCTAAACCAAAAGGCTTCCTTAAAAATTGGTACATACCTTCAGGTGTTATAAATGCTGTTAGACACTTGGAATCTTCATGTAGCATAACCTGGTGATAGGCACTAGCCAAATCTAATGTCGAAAATACACTAGCCCCAGATAGCGTAGAAATCAACTCGTGTATATTAGGTAAAGGATGTCTCTCAGTCCAAATCTCCTTATTCAGGCTGCGAAGATCAATGCACAAACGAAGATCCCCATTACCTTTAAGTGAAAGGACAACCGGAGAAACCCACGGTGAATATTCGATGGGTTCGATTACCCTACTAGGTACCAATCCTGACAACATATCCTTCACTTTGCTACGGTAAGCTAATGGTACATTACGTACTCTATGTCTCACCGGAATAGCATTACTCTTGAGAATAATTTTATGTCTGAAATCTATATATTCACCAAGTTCCTCATCAAAGACTTTTCATGTACATTCTCTTAATTCTAGTAACAAACTGTTCATCACCATCAGACACAACATACACAGACGGTGAAGCATTAGGATCGAGCTTCATTCCCATTTCCTTCTGATGAGGCCATCCCAAGATTGACACACCCTTAGTTGCTACATACACTTTGCCTCTAGTTCTTCTTCCTTTTAAATTCAAATCAGCCCAAAAGAAACCTTCCAAGTCAATTTTGTGTCCAGAGTAACCACCAGGTCTTATATCAGGAGGCAGCAATTCCTTGTTACCACCTAATTTCATGAAAACATCTTTACCAATAATAGTGTACCAAGCGCAAGAGTCAACCATCATTTGAATTTTCCATCCTTAATCCTTACAGCTTTGGTAAATACCTTAATCACCTCAATAGGATCAGACTATCTGGACCATCTACTTTTATTATTCCCACCAAGTTTTACACAAACTAAATCACCAACCTGAATTCTCTGATCTTGCAATTGATGCTTGAACTTATATTTATTCATTTTTTCTGGATAATTCTTGACACGTTCCCTTACTTGAGCAAAATCCAAAACCACATCACGTAAATCTTTCCCCTCTAACCATGAAGGTAAAAGTTTTGATCCAGGCTTCCGACCTCTTAACATTTCAAAAGGAGAGTGACCAGTCACTGCATTCGGGGAAATACGATAGGTAAGTAAAGTAGTAATGCTTTCCGCCAATCGATATCACTTTTCACAGCTAACTCAATAGATTCTTTAATAACCCTGTTAAAGCACTCAACTTGACCATTTGCCTGAGGGTTATAGTTAGAAACTCTTTTATGCACTATCCCAAAAGTCTTCAAAAACAATTCCATTTTCTTGCTGGTAAACTGCGTTCCATTATCAGAAATCAATTCAGATGGCAAACCCTCATGATAAAAAACATTATCAAGGAACTCTATAACTTGCGAAGAAGTAATTCTTTCTACTACTTTAACCTCCGGCCATTTAGAAAAGTAGTCTATCAAAACCAAAGCAAAACTTCTTTAGAAGAAGGCAAACATAAAGGACCAATAATGTCTATTCCCAACTTCTTCCGAAGCCCTACAGCATAATCAATAGGAATCACAGAAGTAGACAAAGGTTTAACCGATGTATCACTCTTAGAGCAAAGATCACATTCCCTAACCCACTTGTCCACAATGCCATCAATACAGGGCCACCAATAAAACCCTCTTAAATGTCTCTTAGTACAGGACATACCAATATGTCCTTCATATGCAATAGTCATTAATTTCTCTCTAACACCGCTCGGAGGAACAATCTTGTCGCCTCTGGTGACAATATCTTGTGAATGCATAAGTTCATCTTTGATCTTGAAAAACGAGCTCAACTCTCCATTCAATTTCCTTTCCTCAGGCTAACCAACACGTAAAAATTCAACCACCTTACATAAGACATCATCCTCAGCCATAGCTTTTCTCCAATCTTCCTCTGAAATAACTCCAGACAAACCAATTCCACCAACGTCTTCTAAAGTGTATGCTACATCTACACACTCTTCCCCAGTAACATCAGAATCCACCAAATGTGGCAGAGGGAACCGAGACATGGAATCAGCATGTACATTCA
Source organism: Lissotriton helveticus (assembly GCF_964261635.1). Classification (NCBI taxonomy): domain Eukaryota; kingdom Metazoa; phylum Chordata; class Amphibia; order Caudata; family Salamandridae; genus Lissotriton; species Lissotriton helveticus. The sequence continues at coordinate 1,181,191,109 of NC_136068.1, forward strand.
ACCGACCTGGAATATACTCCACACTACATTGAAATTCTTGTAATTTAGCAGCCAGTCTGGCCAAGCGTGCTGTTAATGTTCTTCGGTACAAAAGGGGGTGGTAATGGACGGAGCATCTGAACCAATCAAACACTCACACCCAGTCAAGAGATCTGGGTTTAATCCATCACCGTTCTTTAGCCCACTCTGCCACCCCAGTTCAGACATGGCTATATGCAAATCAGTCTGACCCTGTGCCTCATGGGAACAGTCCAGCCCGAACTGCCAAGCCATGCCTTACCTAGACCGGAAACAAGCTTCCGAGGACCGGTTTCTGGCATTACAGCCGGCTTGCTTGAATCCAGTGGCAAAGTGAGCACTTTGCCTCTAGTTCTTCTTCCTTTTAAATTCAAATCAGCCCAAAAGAAACCTTCCAAGTCAATTTTGTGCCCAGAGTAACCACCAGGTCTTATATTAGGAGGCAGCAATTCCTTGTTACCACCTAATTTCATGAAAACATCTTTACCAATAATAGTGTACCAAGCGCAAGAGTCAACTATCATTTGAATTTCTTCCCCATTAACGGATATGGTGCAGGAAGGAAAACCTTTAGTATTATCACAGCCAACACAGGAAATGCAGTTGAATTCACTAAATTGTTCCAATGCCCCTTCTTCACCAGATGTAACATAATTCACCTTTTGAGTGGATCTACACATTTTCCCAAAATGGCCTGTTCTTTTACATTTTACAAAAATTTTGTTCAAAGCTGGACAATTTTTAAAATTTCCAACATGATCAAAACTTCCGCATCTGTAACAAATTATAAAATTACGTCTAACACTGAATCTATTCTCAGTAGAGGCAAATTCTTTTTCCCCCCACTTATTCACTTTCATCTCAAACTCCTTCTTGACAGGAGCTACAGCCTTCTTAGCATAGGACTGATTCTTAACTAGGGACACTTCAGATGCAAAGTCTTGTTCTTTTACAGAAATACTATGAGACTGACTTCTAATTTCATTTACAAATGTTTCAGATTGTTCAATGCCTTTGGCTATATTTACAACAGCACTCAAAGAAGACTCAGTACCCAACCATAACCTCTCCTGTATCTTCTTACTTTTCGTTTTCATCATAACTTGATCTCTTAACATTTGCTCATAGTTGATGGTATCAAAAGCACATGAGCCAGCTAAAGCACGTAGTGCTGAAACATAGTTTTCAATAGATTTGTCTTCTTTTTGAGCTTGTGAGTAAAACTTGAATCTTTCCATTACAGTATTTATTTTCTTGCCAAATCTTATAGTCAATTGCTTCACAGCAATTTCGAATACATCAGTCTCCTCAGATCCTTCAATTGGGGGTGTTAGTAAATTCCTTTATTCCCTGTCCACCTAAACAACATCTCAACAGATCATGTTTTCTTTTTGCGGAACAACCATCTTCCTCCAAAACTTCCACATATGCTAAAAACATTGGGTACCATAATTCCCATTCAATTTTTGGTTCCCCAGCAACAGGTAAGAAATGTGGAGGTGCCAATATTGAGGACATCTTAAACACACTATATAATGTAAAAACGAAATTTAAACAAGCAACATCACAATGTAAGAATGTCTTTAAATAGAATGGTATTAAGTAACAACAAGTGTGCGAATCACCGCAACCCGCACAAGAAATATAACTTTATAAATTCCTGGTGAAATCCAAAGTGTGCGAATCACTGAATCCGCAATTGAAATAGCCAATATTAAAAGTGTGCGAATCACTGAATTCGCAAATTAAATAGCCAACTTTAAAGGTGTGCGAATCACTGAATTCGCAATTCAAATAGCCAATATTAAAAATGTGCGAATCACTGAATCCGCAATTCAAATAGCCAACTTTAAAAGTGTGCGAATCACTGAAACGCACGAACTGCGCAGTGCTGATTAATGCAGACCAAAAAAAATAATAATTCCAATATGGCCACCGTGCGTGCGTGATGACGTGATTTCCCAGAAGGCTCAGCGGGATCCAGAATGCATTGCGCGGCTAAGTTCCCGATGAGCCTACGCAATACAAACAATGAGGACAAGAATCCAGCGCTCCGAACCTCGCTCAAGACCAGGAATCCAACGCTCGAGCTCAAGTAGACGGTTTGGCACAAGAGGTATGTTATTATTTTTTTAAATATTGCCCAAACAATAACGATGAAATATACGAGGAAACTGAAGAAACGTAAAAACACGCCAAACTGAAAAAGTTAAATGTCACAACAAGACTATCCAATCAGGAATTTAAACAGTTCAAGTTAAATCACTTGAAACAACACAGTTCCCGAACGAAAAAAAATTAAGAAATGTTCCTCCCTGTCAGCCGCTGGTGCAATCAAAAGCACAGTAAATTAGCCAGCTGCAGGTGCCTTCATGCACAGTAATAAGTAAAAAATCAATACTTTAAAGCCAATGTGAACGCTGTCCATAATCTTGTCCTTGGTTCTTTTTTTTTTTTTTGAGAACCTTTATTGTCACTTCAAGTAAATACAAGTATGGGCCTACAACCACCCCGGCCGGCCGCTAGTCAAGTCGTAAGTACAGCAAATCAATGTAGAAAAATACAGCAGCCCGAAAATCAGGGTCTAAGAAGTGTCCAGGATATAACTTGTAATCAAGCGTACTCTGCGAGATTCAGGATTTGAGAAGGTTCATTTTACAATAAAGAAAAACTCAGAATCAATGCCATACGGTGATACATGGTCCTACAATAGCAAGCATGAAACAGGAAATCCGCAAATAGTGCAAATACGTTTGAAGTATTGGGGGTAAGGCACACGAATCAGGATAAATGTAAAAACAAACACGTTGCGTAGCAAAGCTGCACCCCACCCCTCAAGATGAAACATACTGTAGGAAACACGAAAAAACTACGACACCAAAAAGGAAGAAAGACAAAGGGCCATAGAAACAAAGAAAGGACAAATTAACAAACCCCATCCCCCTACCCCCCACCCTGCACCCCTGCAGAAGGCTACGGCCTATCCCCCCCAGCAGCGTGCCTGTCGCCCTAAATTGTCCTTGGTTCTTGTCCTTGGTTCTTGATCCCACTCGTCGTCAAAATTATGATGTAATTCAAGTAGACATCATAAATAGTTCTCAGTAAAAGTGTTTATTTAAGTATATATAGAGGACAGCTTACACAACCACTCTGCTCCAATATCTTCCCTTAGATCATCTCCCAACCGCCCATCACAGAACACCCCAAACAGAATACAGAATTGAGAATGCATGTGATGACAATACATTCTAGTAATGCAAGAATAAACCTCCCAATGAATACAACAGTACCCAAAGCTCCCATGTATATCTCCTGCTTAATACAGTGAATGTATCAGTAAAAAACTGACTGATTACGTTGATCATATAGCTCTTGAAGGATGATATCTAACAGAATTTATTTGAAATCATTTACAATCTGAAAGAGATGTTTGAATATTCTTAGAAAGAATAACTACACTCAAGTAATAGGTTCCTTTAGTTTTAAAAATCATTTGTTTATAATAGTTTATTTTCACTGTAAATAAGTCTTTGGATCCAGATGAGATATGTATCCTCCAGTGTGGTTCAAAAGGGCAGAGTTTTGCTTTGGCCTCTCCTAATTCAGTTGACTACCAGGGAGCCAGTGTTTTCATTTTATGGGCCAGGGGTATCACAGCATACACCATTGTGAAGCTGGTTATCAAAGATAATAGGCTTCCACTGTTAGAGGAATGGTATACGAAAAGGTGTTCAAAGTGCTGGTTATTTCATCCGTGTAAATAGTCTTCCACTGCTGAGTCGTTCACCATTGCTTGAAATGTCTAGGTTTAATCCTCTCCTTCAAATGATGTTTGAAACCTCAGATGCTGTTCAGTACATTATTTCAATTCTTCTCTCTACCTTTGTGTCTGATGATGATAGCTAGTAGACAGACAAGATCTCATGACTAATATTTTACATATCCTGGGCCAAACTTCTGAAACCAATTGACAACTTCTGTCTGTTATGAAAACTTGTGGTATATTATGTAAAAAAATTATATATGTAAAGATTTGTGCCAACTCTTTCGAAGAGTACAACTGAGGTAATCCATTTAAATGCCCCATCTTAGTTAAGTGACAAACAATTCAAAGATTAACAGTGTAGTCTTGACTCTTGTGTAGGTCCACAATAAAGTAATTGGGTACTTTTATGCCACTGTCCAGGAGAAACAGGTATTAGTCTTAAAAGACTAATAGGTTTTTTCAGAATTTCAAATCCAGCAGCCATCGTGGATGTTATAGTGTAAAAGGAGAGTGGAGTCGGAGTCTTGTTGCTTCCCAAAGCAGTTCATGTCAGAGGATCATTGAGGAGCCAGTGTCCTGCGGTAGGAGCATCTGGTTGGAACTTTGACTTACTACTTCTGCTCTATGTACTTACTGAGATCTTACTTGTATATATGTACCTTTTATGTGTGTACAATCCGTTTATCAAGTTTTGTGTTTGTTTGGGCACTGTGTGTTTCTCCTATTTTCATTGCCGCCCTTGTACATATCATAATTAATTCGGATTTACATGACTGAACTAGGATGGGCTAGTATGTATTGAAGTCTCTTGTATTTCCAAAGAGTGCAAAGTACACCACAAGCATTCTAAAAGGACAAATTGTAACCATTGTTTTCTTAAATGACAGTAAGAAAACTGACCTTTTTTTTAGAGAAGAAAGGGCTGAGTTAGACCCACTTAATATAAGTAGGTAGAAGGATTACATATGATACCAATGTTGCAAGATTCTTTTCTAATCTGGTTTTGTTTCATTACAGACTTCGATAAGCAGGCTCAGAGGAAGAGTTGCGAGCCTCGTATCAGTGTTTTCTCTCTCTTCCCCTTACCCTTTTCCCCTCTACACGGGCTGCTGTGATTTCTCAGTTAGAAATAATGGTCACTCTATGGACGTGAATGCACTTCTGCGGATTGGTTACCAAAATGTGTTAACTACATCAGTACTCATCGTTACATATTGATTTACACCTGCAGACAATTTGAACCCACCAAAAACATTCTAACTGCTTCTGTTGTTTTATCTATTGCAGGCTGTTCAGCAGTCTTTCTTTAAAAAGATATTTTGCATTGATATTTATAAAACACACACAAGTCGACTTAGGTAAAACAATGCAGTGATTCCCTGTCCGCCCACCCCTCCCCAGCCTTCTCCCTCAGCCCAGACAGTGAGCACAGGGGTCTATGCTTTAAGGTCACAGTCTCGCACAGCTGCATCTTGGATTTGGGAGTCAACTCAAGATGTCCGAGTCTCTGTTACCACTGCACAGCCAACATACAAGACCCTCCCAAGACTCTATAGAAACTGTCACAGTTCCCAATCCTCACTTATCCTCAGTCCAAACACCCCACACTTTTTCGAACTTCTGGGGCAACCCCGACCCTCTTACACTACTTTATCCCTAACACAACACACACCCATCCCCTGAGTTCAGTGCCGCAGCTGGGGGCTCACCGCACTCCTCCCATCTGCGCGCAATTTCCCTTTTCGCCAACAGAAAACTAAGGTTCCCCAAGATCCTCTTTTAGGTTGTAAGTTCAGAGGTTCCTCACATTCCCAGCAACATGAACATGGCCTGACATTCGATGGTTTCTTCAAGTCGAGTTCGCACCACCTCCCAAAATATGCGGGTTTAGGGGCAGACCCACAGTGTATGCAAAAAGGATGCCTGTTGACCATACGCATGCAAGCATGCATAATCTGCAGCTCTGCCTATCTTGTGCACGAGTATCCTGGTATAATATATTCTGTTGAGAATCTTAAATTGAAACAAGCGAAACCTCACCAATATGGCCACGTGTCTGGGAAACGTTAGTACCTCTTGCCAATCCTGATCACCCAGCTCCTCTACATCCACATGCCATCTTTCTCTTAAATGCGTTAACTTCCCCTGTGTGTTGTTTATAAGTGACCTATAGGTTAGGGGAAATGCTTTAGCCGTCCAATGACCGTCCCTCAAGAGGAGACTCTACCATGGTTTCCTCATCCAGATCCATTTGTGCCTGTTGGGTGTGCCAAAGTTTGTAGTATTTGAAGACCTGTGTGGGCGCCATATCATGTTACTCTCTGAGATGAGCAAACAGGACTATGGCATTGGCATCCCACACATCGCCCAGCGTGGAGAGGGCAATAAGATCCCACTTCCTAAAGCCCTGCAGAGACAATACTAGCCCCAACCTCGTACTTAACCTCAATAGAGAACTCCAAACCGAAAGCACCGTTTTAGTCTCGGCCAGTGCATTCGGGCTGATTCTGCCACCATAAAGCACATGAAGATGGCCTTAAGCTCCTAGGGCTTCATGAGCATGCCGGTAAGCCCAGTCTTCCAATGGCGCAAATGGCCACTCGTTCACAATACTGACTTGAGCGGCTTCATAATACTTGTGAATGTCTGGCAGGACTATTCAGTCATCATATTTGTATCTCTGGACGGTGCGGAAATCCACACCTGGTGGCCCGTTCAGTCAAAGCACAGTCCTCATGTGAACATTAATTTTCCGAAAGAATGTTTGGGAAGAGTGATCATCTTGAACAGCGTAGCTCTATCCAACAGGGACTGTGGGAGCACCTTCCAGTGGGTGACATCAGTTTCCAATCTACATAGAAGGGGAACCAAGTTATCCTCGTAGTGAGTCACACCCAATAGAAAAAAGTATCACTCCTGGGCAGAGGGTTTGACTCTGAATTGTTATCAAAGCTTGACCTCCCCCTACAAATGACGCCTTGAGGGTAGTGCACTAGATACATATTCTGAATTGGGCGTGACAAGTATCAAGGGCTGTGTTGTTGGTTTTGGTATTTTGAGTGGAAGGCACCCGTGATATTTCTTTAGTGTCTCTGTAACTACTTTTTGTATACGAATTCCTTTTCTCAAAACCAGGCTTCTTTATCCTTGTTGGATTGAGGCCTCTTTATTCCTTACTAGATAGAATGAAAGAAGAAAGGCAACAAAGAAACAGGCAGATGTTAGCCAGTCTGCGATCAGCACAAATGAAATGGAACCTCAAGGGAGATCACTAGACTTCTGGAGTTCCAAGTGTGAGATGCCAACCTACATTGGCCTGTATGCAGAATCCAGGGAAAATCTGCCTTTTCAATATCACACAGGGGCCTTGTTTTCAGAAGATCAATGGAACATTACAGTATTTTTTTTATCTGGACAATGGCTTCCAGTCCAACATCTATTAATACTTAAATAATATTGAATAAAGGGTTGAAACTGGACCACAGTAATATTAGAGGAAAATAAATGAAATCAACATAACTACAAAACATAAGTGAAGCGTGGCTAAAGCTCCATCACTAGAGATGTGTGTTGTACATGCGCCATTTAAGAAATAAAAAGGACCTGGTAGGCCCTTGAAAGTATTTAGATGTAGGCATGAACACATGTTGATGATAGTTGACACTAACTAGCTATCTTTGCCCCTAAGAGTTCAACCAGCAAACATGTATGTGACTTCCTCCTCCCATTCTTTGCTGAGTAGATATCCGAAGGGAGATCAAAACTGATAAGGGAATTAAAATCATGTCGGATGCTGATAAAAGGTCTGTACCTGTCTTAATATCCAACACTTAAAGAGGGAAGTCTGTCATCTCCAGATGCATATCCTCGTGGAGCACTACAACTAAAAACTCAAGCAGCTGCTATGGAAAACCTAGGACCATAGGGCACAAATTAGAATCAAGTACTGCACTTAGTATTGTTTGTGCTCTGAAGTAAATAACCCTCAATCGTCCGTGAGGTTCACACTATTTGAACTATTGTTCGGTCGACAACTTCCAAAACAATACCTAATATGGTCCTTGAACAAGGATGGACCAGACTATCATGAGCTAATCCTGTTATTTTGCGTTCTGATGTTACTAGGAATGGCTCCAAAACCTCCAGGAAGAAGCCACCAAACATGTACAAAATTGTAAAGAAACCTTGATTGTGTATCAAGGAACAAAGGTCTGAAGATTCTCTCCTTGGAATTCAGTATTGGTCTACTAAATACAACCAGGAACAACATGCTGGCACAGTGGCATTTCCATAAAACATGATAGAAGCGGGATAGCAGGGTTTTAAATGCTCTCCTAAAGGGAAGGTGGCTGAGAGCTCGGTCTGGGCAGCATGGAATACATGTGTCCCTCACGAACACTGTGCAGATATGATAGAAACAGGAGTGGTTCAGGGTTGCTTAAAATGCACCAACAAACAGGTAGACCGTGACGCCTCGTGTACCTCGTAAATGTAGGATTTTCCCGGAGGCGACACACCAGCCTTACACTCACATTTTATAATCGTTTGACTTTTCCAACCCATGAAGCTAGAAGACCAACATATAAGACATTGGCATAATCATGTAAGGCAGTGATTAAGATGTAGGCCAGGGTTAGAGGTTGGTTTTGAGGAAGCAAACAATTATATTATTGGCTAATACACACTTTATGTGTGTGGTAAGTCTTCCACTGTTTTAACTTTTATATTGTATAGGTTATTCCTGGAACTGATGAGATGGTGCCATATCTTTTTCACACTGGGGAGGGCGGACTGGCCTCAGCTATATTGATATTGTTTATTTCTTTTTGCATTGTGAGCAGTTGATTATTTCTATTGTTGAAAATCGATTGTTAACTCTTTCATTAGGGTTTTGTCAGCATCTGTGAAATGGTTCTATTATCTGTGCTGTTATGTACTCCCGTATGAGTAATGATCTTGAATTAGTGAAAATAGATCAGTGGATGCCTCTTGGTATTTTGATGTCCCAGCATGGAACCTGCAATATCTTCTTCTATCAGACTAGGTTTCCCCTATCAGAATAGGTTTTCCCTTCTCTAGATATTTCCCATTGAAATATATTAATAGTGTTATGACAGACTTTATTGTATGGTTTGTTGTTTCGATCGCGTTTCTGGTGCTTTGGTCAACTGGCGGTTTGTGCTGCCTGTTGGGCAAAGTTGGTCCTCCTTACCATGGATTGTGTTGTTTTTTCTCCGGTCTGCTGCATTTTTATCTTCTGATTGTTCCCTAGTAGAGAATCCGACTTCCTCCAGTGGAATTCATGCACCTTTTTTTGTATTCTGTTCCCTCTGTGGTTCTCATCATTGGTTCTGTAGGTTAGCTATTGACTTACTTGCCAGGCCCGTATGTTGCCTGGAGGCGACTGCTGCTGCTTCCCAGGCTGAGGGGGTGGACACTTGCTGACCAGAGACCCTGTTGCTGTCACAGCTGGACCTCGCCGCCGCCGCAAAGCACTCCATCAGCGGCCGCGGAGCGGGAGGACCACAGCCCCCATAATCCTTGGCGTGATTGCCACGCCCACCGACACGCGATCTTTGGCGCCCGGAGGCGCATTTAACTGCGACACTTCCTCGGCAGAGCGGGGGACTTACTTGCCAGGCCCGTATGTTGCCTGGAGGCGACTGCTGCTGCTTCCCAGGCTGAGGGGGTGGACACTTGCTGCCCAGAGACCCTGTTGCTGTCACAGCTGGACCTCGCCGCTGCCGCAAAGCACTCCATCAGCGGCCGCGGAGCGGGAGGACCACAGCCCCCATAATCCTTGGCGTGATTGCCACGCCCACCGACACGCGATCTTTGGCGCCCGGAGGCGCATTTAACTGCGACACTTCCTCGGCAGAGCGGGGGACTTACTTGCCAGGCCCGTATGTTGCCTGGAGGCGACTGCTGCTGCTTCCCAGGCTGAGGGGGTGGACACTTGCTGCCCAGAGACCCTGTTGCTGTCACAGCTGGACCTCGCCGCCGCCGCCGCAAAGCACTCCATCAGCGGCCGCGGAGCGGGAGGACCACAGCCCCCATAATCCTTGGCGTGATTGCCACGCCCACCGACACGCGATCTTTGGCGCCCGGAGGCGCATTTAACTGCGACACTTCCCCTGCGTCGCGGGACGCGCGCGGACACAGCCGGGCTAAGCCCGGGCAAAGGGCGGGCCCTCTACGGCCCTCATCGGACAAAGAAGGACGGGACGGGCCACCCCCCCTGTTTGTCTGTCACTAATATTGGAGGTAAATTCCTTACTTGTAAATCCTCTAACTATGCCTAAGCCCCAAATCGGGGGTATGCTCGACAAAACCCCCCTTATCACAACTAGCCAACTGTTCCCCTTGTTCGGAGACGCGGGTAAAAACGTACCTCGTCAATCCACGGTTGGGTCTCCCAGGGATGATTTAATTGCACTGCCACCATCTAGCCTTTCCTGGTTGGATGACTTAAATAGTCTGTGTAAGGCAAAGTAGGTTTCAGCAGAACCTTCCCCCATGTTAAAATGCAGCAACTTATCACTGTGTCCAAGGGAGCTGAATTCCTTCCCTGAAACTCACAAAACCAACATCTATAGTGTAATATCTCCTAGGGTTACATCTGCCAAAAGGAACCACGATGGGGACGAGGAAAATGGGTTCTTTTCTAAAACACAAAATCTAGATAAACCATCTTCAAGTCCTATACCACCTGCGATTAATTCGGCCTTTATTCCGTCACCTGTTGATAATTTGGTCGACTTATCATCATCCTCCCATGAGGCTCTTTTGACAATGATCGAACAACTGGTTAAATCCCTAATACACCCCCTGATAGATAAAATCACTACGCTAGGGGAGAGGCTGACGGGGTTGGAGAACTTAATTAAATCCCATCAGAAACTTTCAACTCATATTGCAACATCCCACTGCCCGCCGACAACCGCTTCTCCAAACCTGCCCAAATTGACTACATCTCACGAAGCAGTGTTTACTCAATTACCAACCCCCACCTCCTTGATACCAATTGTTCCGAAACCCCCCCGAAATCGATAACAGCGCGTCACATTCTCCCTAAACATGTGCGCACTACCCATATACACTTACCTCCAGAAGCAGCGCCTTTTGTAACTGTTCTTTCGGGAGTCCCTGAACTAACACAAGGTAAAGTCGAGAGACAACATGACCTTATGAATAAGGTCAAGTTCTGGCTATCCAAAAACAGACCTCTGCCCTACCACCTTGATGGTCGAATAATAAGCGTCAGGAGGGTGGGCTGGCTTGGACCACTCAAAAAAGACATCGGGGGCGATCTGATCCTGATACGATTTAGGAGCAGACGCATTGTGCCATATATGCAGACATGGTTATCTCAAAAAGGCGATGGACCTATTTCTACCTGGAACCTGCATGACTTCTACCTAATATGTCTTACATGCTTTCCCCCAGACCTCTGGGCATTGACAACAACCCAGTGGGTAGAGGAACCCATTTAAGTAATACCAGTAGTTTCCCAGTGGCTTTTAATTGTTTCAAACCATCGTATAACAGTTTTATGTACTGTAATTACTAAATCTTTAAGAACACTGTTATTTCTAATGTTCCCTGAAGGTTGTGTAAAGCATGTTATTACTAAAACTTGTTATGCTTAAATGGAGGGTTAAAGTCTTCTTTTAATCTTTTAACTGCGTAATCTAAAGCCAATATGTGGTGTACGTTAAAATGCAATGAATTTTTTGTCTGTATGCTTTTATGATTTTAAACTTAAAATCGAATAAAGCCTTTTTGATTTGATTTGATTTGACTTCCTCCAATTTGGTGTTTTGTATACTGACTGTTTTTCTTTGTGTTTTGTGCAGATCCATATTTTTTTCTGCTCATTGGTTTTCTTTCTGGTTGTCAGTTGTATCTTTTGATATACCTCCACTAGCTTTGCAAATTTTGGGTGCCTTTTTCAGTAATTCCAGCCTGTGGTTTACCTTCCTATTTCTGAGTGTAATGTTCTTATCTACTTGATTGTGTTTTCATTGGTAGGTCAACTTTTACCATCCTTAGTTGTATTTGTAGGGTTCTTTTTCTCCTCGTCTAGTTTATGTTATTAGGATTTGTAGAGCATGACTTATCACCCACAGGTATCCAGGCACTGAAGCAGGTGTGAAGATTTTCTGCTGGGTGTTAGTTGAATAGCCAGGTCTTAAGCTTCTTCAGGAATTCCAGAAGCGAGTAGGAGTCCTTATCTGTAGGAGGTTGTTCCACGTTTTGGGTGCAACGTACAAGAAGGCAAGGTCTCCTGTTCTGCTCTTGCAGATGCTGAATGTGTGAGCGAGAGAAAGTGAGGCAGAGCGTAAGTGTCTGGTGGGCTGGTGAAAGTGGTGGCAGCAGTTGAGGTAGGCTGGTCCAATATTGTGCAGTGTCTTGTATGTGTGTGTGAGGCGTTTGAATTAGCAGTGTTTGTATATTGGCAGCCACTGGAGATCTCTGAGGTGACGCCTGATGTGGGTGTATCGTCCGAGATCCAAGATGAGTCTAGCAACGGCATTCTGGATACTCTGAAGATGGTAGACGAGGAGGTTGGGGATTCCAGCATAGGGTGTTTTGCTTTAGTTAAGTATACTGGTGACTAGGGCTTGCGCGACGGTATGTCTGGTGCTCTTGGAAATCCATCTGAAGATTTTTATGCGGATGCGTAAGTTGTGGAAGCAGGGGGAGCAAACTGCTTTGACTTGTGTGGCCATGTTGAGTTTGTCATCTAATATGATACACAGGTAACATATATAGTTAGATGGTGATGGTGTTGGGCCAGGCTCTGATATCCACATGGTGGAGGCCCATGGGGAGTTATTGTTCTCGAAGATCAGGACATCTGTCTTATCTGTGTTGAGTTTCAGGCAGTTGTTTCTCATCCATTCTGGTACACGCATCATGCATTGATGAAATTGGATCTGGTTGTGCGAGACTTGTCTTACATAGAGAGGTTGGGGTGGGCGTCATCGGTGTAGGGGATGACGGAGATGTGTGAGATCTGATGACGTCAGGGAGTAGTGTCATATAAAAGTTGAAAAGGATGGGGCTGAGGGATGTTTCCTGAGGGACTCCACAGATCAGATCCTTGGGTTGTGATGTATTGCAGGGGGAGTCTGAATCGCTGCGTTCTCCTAGTGAGAAAGGCGCATATCCATTCGAGGGCTGGACCTTGGATTTCTGCAAGGTCTAATCTTTTGATGACACTGTAGTGTGACATAATGTAGAATTTAATTTAATTTTAATTTAAAAGAATTTATAAAGCGCACGTATGCCATGCGGCTTCATGGCGCTGGTAAACACTAAGAACCCTGGGACAGGGGAGCAGGAGGATTATTAGGCAGGGAAAGCTTTCAAGAAGAGATGGGTTTTAAGTGACTTTCGGAACTCCATATAAGAGGCAGCTGAGCGTAGGGCCAGCGGAAGGGAATTCCAGAAGGAGGGGGCCAGGACCGAACATTTCAGGCCCCCCATCCGACTCTTCTTAAATCGGGGAACAGTCAAAAGGCACATGGAGGACGAGCGTAGCTCTCTAGTGGGATGGTAAACTTGAATGGCCGAGGAAATGTAGACGGGGGCCGTTGCTGCACGGGCTTGAAAGGTAGTGCAACCTAATTTAAATAAGGCCCGCTCCTTAATCGGCAACCAATGGAGGGACTTCAACAAAGGAGAAGAGTGGTGAAATTTGGGCAGCCCAAAAATCAGCCGGGCTGCCTGATTCTGAACTGCCTGGAGGCGCTGAAGGGCATAGGCGGGAACACCGTTATACACGATGTTCCCATAGTCTAGCCGAGATAGAACCCTCGCCATCAGGATCAGTTTGAGGGAAGGAACAGAAAAAAACCGGGAGATTTTCCGAATAGTTCGGAGCATAAAAAAACAGGAAGACACCACAGAACTAATCTGGGAGTGAAGAGTGAGTTGGTGATTGATGATGATGCCAAGAGTCTTAACAGAGGAAGAGGGTGACGGAGGGGAGCCTAGGGACGGGGGCATCGCGAACACTTTACTACATTGACCAGAGTCCTTAGGGGCGACACCGCCGGTGTGTGAGTAGTGTGCGCGCCCAACCCCCATTTGTAACTTTAAAGCTCCCTTAAGCAGCGGGCTGACGAGCCTGGGATCTCACACCTACGCGCCTGAGTGGTACTATACCTGGCAGATATTGGCAGCCATCGGCAACCCCAGTACACGGCCTATCCCTGCTGATGAGGGGTAATACCCCGAAACACGTGTCCAGGGATGGCGAAGACAGCGAAGATAGCAGAAGATCGAAAGATGATGCATCGCGAACACTTTACTACATTGACCAGAGTCCTTAGGGGCGACACCGCCGGTGTGTGAGTAGTGTGCGACCCCACCCCCATTTGTAACTTTAAAGCTCCCTTGAGCAGCGGGCTGACGAGCCTGGGATCCCGCACCTACGCGCCTGAGTGGTACTATACCTGGCAGATATTGGCAGCCATCGGCAACCCCAGTACACGGCCTATCCCTGCTGATGAGGGGTAATACCCCGAAACACGTGTCCAGGGATAGCGAAGACAGCGAAGATAGCAGAAGATCGAAAGATGATGCATCGCGAACACTTTACTACATTGATCAGAGTCCTTAGGGGCGACACCGCCGGTGTGTGAGTAGTGTGCGACCCCACCCCCATTTGTAACTTTAAAGCTCCCTTGAGCAGCGGGCTGACGAGCCTGGGATCCCGCACCTACGCGCCTGAGTGGTACTATACCTGGCAGATATTGGCAGCCATCGGCAACCCCAGTACACGGCCTATCCCTGCTGATGAGGGGTAATACCCCGAAACACGTGTCCAGGGATAGCGAAGACAGCGAAGATAGCAGAAGATCGAAAGATGATGCATCGCGAACACTTTACTACATTGATCAGAGTCCTTAGGGGCGACACCGCCGGTGTGTGAGTAGTGTGCGACCCCACCCCCATTTGTAACTTTAAAGCTCCCTTGAGCAGCGGGCTGACGAGCCTGGGATCCCGCACCTACGTGCCTGAGTGGTACTATACCTGGCAGATATTGGCAGCCATCGGCAACCCCAGTACACGGCCTATCCCTGCTGATGAGGGGTAATACCCCGAAACACGTGTCCAGGGATGGCGAAGACAGCGAAGATAGCAGAAGATCGAAAGATGATGCATCGCGAACACTTTACTACATTGACCAGAGTCCTTAGGGGCGACACCGCCGGTGTGTGAGTAGTGTGCGACCCCACCCCCATTTGTAGCCAAAAGGTAGGGGACCAGGGCCTACCAGTGCCGCCGGTCAAAACTAGCTCAGTTTTATCCGGGTTGAGTTTCAGATGGTTATAGTTCATCCAATCCCGGATAAACAACATGACCGACTGAAAAGAATGAACACCAGATTGGGAAGGGGAAAGGTTAAAGATCAGCTGGAGGTCATCGGCGTAATTATACACCATGACCTCCATCTGTTGCAAAGCAAACACCAGGGGGAGGATGTACAAATTAAATAGTAAGGGAGAGAGGGAGGACCCTTGAGGGACACCACACTGAACTTCTCGGGGGGGGAGCAGAAAATTTGGCTAGGTGGACAGCCTGGGTGCGGCCATTAAGGAAAGAACTGATCCAGGCCAAAATCGGGCCCCCTATACCCGCCGCCCTGACACGGGATAGTAAGATGGAGTGATCAACCGTGTCAAAGGCGGCGGATAGGTCAAGGAGGACGAGGGCCTGGGGAGTGTAGCTATCTAGTCCTTCCCTAAGCTGGTCCAGAACCGAATTTACCACCTTCTCGGTCGAATGTCTAGGACGGAAGCCCGACTGGCAAGGGGCAAGATAGCCGCTGTCCTCCACAAAGGAGCTCAGTGTCTGGGTGACGTGAGTCTCAAGGACCTTGCCCAAAATAGGAAGGAGCGAAATCGGCGGTAGTTAGCAGGGGAGGAAGGGTCAGCCCCTGTTTTTTTTAGAATGGGAGTGATAACGGCTGCCTTATGAAGGGCAGGCACAGTTCCTTGATGTAGGGACTCATTCAAAAAGGTCAGGGGTGGCAAATAAGAGTCCGAAAAAAAAATTCGCAAGACATATGCCGGGCAAATGTCGGCTGGGGACCCTGATTTAACACGGGCCAGGAGGTGAAGGAGGGACTCCTTAGTTAGGGGGGGTATAATATTAATAGCCGACCTGTTAAGAGGGGGCTGAGGATCAGAAAAGGAGGGAGAAGGGGGGGGGAATGTTGGATTTGATCAGGGCAACCTTGTCTATAAAGTAGTTGTTGAGCGAGTCGCACAACAACTGGGAAGGTGGAGTTTTGAGAGATGTCCTGTCAGAGGAGGCCAGCTCGCGTACTGTAGTAAAGATCTCCCTGGGCTGACTCTCAGCAGCCAGAATTTTCTCTGAGAAGTTGTCAGTCTTAGCCTGTAAGATGGCAGTTTTATATTCCTTACATACAGTTTTATAGCGATCTTTACGGGAAGGACAGTAATCAAGCCTCCAGGCGCGCTCTGCTTGGCGCACCTCTAGCTTTTTTGTCTTAAGGAGGGGGGAAAACCACTTATTTGCCTCATGAATACACCTAACAGTGACACGTTGTAAAGGAGCTACTTTATCGCAGGCTCTCGAGAGCCAACCATTGAGCATGACAGCTTGGGGCAGTGAAGGGGCGCCCGTTAGGTCCGGGCAGGAGGATGACAACGTCGCACAGAGAACAGAAATGTCTACCTTGCTCCAATTCCTAGCCCAGGAATTTCTCGGGAAGAAGGGTGGCTTTACCAAGGTAAGGTCTAAATCAAAAGAAATCAAAAAATGATCCGACCGAGTATGCTGCCAAGAGGTCCAGTAGTATGAGGGTGGTGGATCTCTCTGGTCTTCATGGGTGCGCATCTCATTTGTAGCAGGGATGAGTGCTGTCTCTGTATTGTGATTGCTACAAAAGACGGAATTGGAATGGTCAAGAAAATTGTAGAGATCCATGTGGTTGGTGAGTTGTTGGTTGATTGTTTTCTCTGTTACGTTTGATGCCTGTGGTAGTAGGGAGATGGGTCGTAATTGCTCTGTTTGTTGGGGTCAGCCAATGTTTTTTTTAAGGAGGGCTGTGACTGTGGCATGCTTCCACTCCTTTGGGAAAGGTCTTAGATTTGTGCTTTTAGTCTTTTGTCCTTGTGCAACCACTCTCCTATCGGTCTGAGAAACTGAAACTCTGTGGCGCTCAACAGGGGTTGAGAAATGCAGATTCCTTAAGCCTACCACGTTAAGTAAGAATCGTGTATGAAACTCTTTCTCAGGCAGTGCAACAAGCATATGGAATTCTTTTCTGCCAGATTTACTCAAGATCCCGTCTTGCCAACTTTAAAAAGAAACTCAAAGACATTCTCCACTTATATTTCACCAAAAGGCTTCATCTTGACGCTCATGGAAGTGGGGCTCAATGTTCAATGGCTGAATATGCTAAAGTGGCAACGTATTTTAGGCACTAATATTTCAGTCTATCAATGGCAGAAACTCTGGGCAGGCATACCTCTATGAGCAAAAGCGTACCAAACAGAGACAATGTATAAACATATGACATGGCAAATCACACAAATGAAACTGCTGAAACAGATGTATGAGCACACGACCAGGCTTTGTTGGAGGGAGTGTAGACAGGAAAGAGATGACATGCATATATGGTGTTATAGTTCCAGAATGAAGATTTTTTGTAAAGAGATCCCAAGCTATCTGAGGGGAGTGTTGGAGAATCTGGGCAACATGATCCCGTGTCAGGTTTATTGGTTTACGACAGGTTTACGACCTACCCAACTTACACACATAACTAGCTCAGACTGGAGAATAGTCACCAATATGACGTGGGCAGCAAAGTAACTGATTGGCGATAAATGGAAATCACCAGCAACCACAACAATACAGGAATTGGGGAGCAAGTAATGGTCACTGATGGAAGAGAAGTTTTCGTGAGAACTGCATGACATAGGGAGTGCACATGAATGTATATAACGTTCACTGGTTGTAAATCTATTGGGGGAACGGTCACCGAGTTGCCCGAGATCACTGAGGTCATTAAAATTAACTAATTAATTTGAAGGTCGGCTTATTTATTGCACAACTAAGTGTATGTTATTCTTTCCGTTTAAGCAAAAGCTATATTCCATGATTTGAATGTGTTTGATTATAACTGTTTGTGCCCACCCTTTAGGGAACTGTTTCGTGGGATGGAGGGGGCGTTTTCCTATTTTCTCATGGATCAATACCGTTATTTCCTTATAATGTCTGAAAAAAAAATACTATTGAAAGAAAAAGAAACTCAAAATCTCTCTGTGTGGTTGAGACTGAGAACACTGCATTTTAAATCCCTCTTCCAAGTTCCATGGGCCAGTGTCTGCTGATTTAACTTTATTGCTCTGAATTGTTCTTAACAGTTAGTATTTGTTGGTTGTTACTTGCATTCCATATCCTGATCTCCTTTGAAGGTCTCCAATGCCCTTATCGGTCACGCTCACGTTCCAAAAAACCTCACAAATAAATAAGGAAATAATCCTTTTAAATTATTTTACTTCCTCACAACTTTTTGGTGTGCTTAATCTCAGGAACTGATTCCTTCACTACACTGCATCTCAGTTTTTAGTATAAATTACTGGATTTGGCAGCCAATTTAGAGGTAACTCGTTGTTATTTGTTTTCTTTTTTTGCTGCACTTGGTTTCCATGCTGTCTTTATATCTGTGTCAGTTTGCTCTGTTTATTTTTCTTGTAACAGACTATTATTTTCACACAGTGGACTGTGCAATCTGGCAAACCACTGTGTGTTCTCCACATCTTTTTCGCTCTTCTAACAGATCAACAATCTCTCCTGGATTGGGTGTACCCGACATGTACTCTCATCATAATAGTGAGTGGCTGGGTTGGTTTGTGAATGTAACGAAATTCATGTGGCATTATTTCTGCAAGCTCAGCAGCCTAGCTGGGAGAGCTTGGTCAATACACATCCTGACATGCCTCTTCTCTCCATGAGAATAAGGGACTGACGAGGACTAGTTTTTCTACATTAGTATCTCATTCTCTAATATCTGTCTGGAAATAGTTTACTAATAATCATAGGGGAACGAATCACTAGTGGCGAAGAACAGAGTCTCACATGTATTGCAACAGAGACCCTCAGGCACACTAACACAGTGCTCGGTATATGTTTTCTCTGATCATTATCGGATTGTAATCACTTGAGTGTTCAGTTCTCCAAGTAATTTACCAACCTCCACCAGGAGGGAGACTGTCTGTGTCGTTCACAGTCGTGAAGCATGAATAGTGATTAAGAATATATCCTATCCTGTATAAAGAAACTTTATTAGGTCAGGACAGGGACATGATTAAACAATAAAAAGTGGTGCGTAAGTGGATTGGTAATTGGTCCACTGCACCTGGTGAGGGGTCATCATGTTTCGGCCTTAGGATTGCTCTAACGAGTCAGGTGGCCTTCTTCAGGACCAAGAGGGTGTAGCCTTACGGCTAGAGCGGTCGACGTCAAAGATAGGGAACCGGGTTCGAGTCTCGGCAACGACGCTCAACACCCTGTGATTCTGGGCAAATCACTTAATCTCCCCATGACTAACAAAAGAAGCATTTGCAATGCAATAGGTCTCGCATTTACGTGAGTTCAAGCTATTGGCATTGTAAATTGTAAACAAAAACAAAAATAAAAGGCATAGTTATTTGCAATGTCACTCTGTGGTCACTAGAAACTTTCTCGAAAGTACAAGAAGGGATTAGTTTCTGACATTGTATACAAAAAGAGAGGGAGAGGAGATCTTCATGTTCAGGAGGGCAAAATTACCACTTGGGAAAAGTGGAAGGTCCAGACCGCAGTGTTGGCCCTCAGATATGTGTTACCAAAGAGAGGACTGGGCTGTTCCTGGGGTGCAGGTGCAGGTCAAAGGGATGTGGATATGTAAAGGTGGTTAAATGGTAACCATCCAGTGGGTATCCATTTTGTTTGATATATTGGCCTCACACACCCTTGCAGGTGTCATGCTTCATCATGGGCAATGCTCCTCGTTGGGTGGGCGGTGCAATACCCAACGGGCTACACCTCAAAGAGGGGCTCTTTGGCGGAGATCTTTTTATCCAACTGCCCATGGGTGAAGTGTGGGTGAGGGGCCAGAATAGTAGTAGACGGAATGTGAACTATAAAATAACGCAGGAGTACCAGAAGGAACTTTATTCGGGTGGTCCCGTGCGCTAACTAAAAACAATAGTTAGTCTGGGAGGTCTGGAAAGTGATGTATTCCGCACTCAAGACTATACTAAAAAGTGAAGGTAGCGGTCGACATGTTTCTCGCTTAGGGCATATTCACCCGCGATTCATCAGGACCTATAAGCTCGCTGTCTACAGTATTACTGATCTAACTAAGTATCAGTGCTTACAACAACAGTTTGGAAATGAAGTACCTGCTTATACATTGTTCCATGCCTAAAGGTCAATAATTAAATGTAACAGCAGTGCCTGGCGGGATGGACATCGGTGAGTCAAGCCTCTGTAGCTAAGGTTGTTGCTCCTGTGTCTACCCTGTGTCGCCTACCCCTCTCCGCCAGGACCGGATAGAGATTAGTTTCTGACAACCATATAACATGACAACTTTGTTTCCCAAGAATAAGAAATCAATCTTCAGAGTCGTGGAAACAATAGATAACTATTTTACTCAGTCAATCGTGCATACTTAGTTTCACCAGAGTTGCTGAGAATTTAGAGAGACGGGGGTTTTCAATAAAAGGTATTTATTGAACAGTCTTCTATCTCAGACATGAGAAATGTGCTGCTACAATAGTAATGCTGGTTATCAAGTACAAGGCATATAATACAAACAGTATTATAAAGTAGTACTGCAAAAGCATGATATGGTTTCTAAGCCATAAGTTGCTTTAAATAGATAAAATGCATAAAATACATACAATGATAAAAGAGATGGCTAAAAGTACTCAACTGGTGCTTCTAAAATACGCCTACCCCGATGTACCTGACCTAAGCCTAGCACAAGAGAAGAAATACGTTTAGGAGTAGTTTTAAGTTTAGTATTCTTTGCCTAGAATCTGCCAAGAGTCTAATCAAGAATTCTCTAAGGGTCTAATCAGCTCCGTACCTTGGTTTAGAATGAAGGAGGTCTTGTATCTCTCTTTCAGGACTCGATCTCCCAGATATCCGCAAGGGTAAGCTGGAAACAATGGAGCTGGATTTCTCTGCAAGAGAAGAAACAGCGTCTCTCAGTGCGTCTGCTGGAGGGTCGGCTTCCTTCGGCACTTGCTGCTGCAGGGCGTCGGGCAAGTAGTTAGTCGATCTGCTCCAACAACCACCGTGTGTTAGTTTGGGCAAATGTAGGCATATTTATACCATGAAGGTGCCAAGTTTGACGCAGGATTGGACTTAATAACGTCACTCAAAGGTTCAATTCCCAGAAAACTCCAGGATTTCTTGGATAACTTAATATTCAAGCAGGGGGAAGATCCTAGCGGCTGAAGGCGGGTTTTTCCAAGAAATCGTTGTGAATTCTCAGAACTTAGAGGAAGTAGTCTTGCCGTATTTGGGCTGTAAGGCTCAGGCCAAATATGGTAATGATTTCTATGCCTATATAAGGATAGGGTAAAGTATACCTATATAAGGGCATGAATTGGGAAAAGTTACACTAGGGTCATAGATTCGTTTACAACAACTCGCTCAAACTCGTGTAAATGTGAGACCTATTGCATTGCAAATCCTTGTTAATGTTGGAGGTATGCTCCCGCCAATGATGGAGTTATGCTATTTTTCAGTTTTTATATATGCCACAGTTTTAGGAGAGGTAAGTAGTAGATTTAAAAAAAGAGAATCTGGAGAATGTAGTTAACTCATTAACTGAGGCAATTTCAGGCTGGAGACAGCTAAAAAATAAACCTATTTTTGGCTTCAAAATCGGGAGTCTCCCTCCAGAGTCAGGTCTATTTGTATGTATGATATTTGGAGAAATGCTGTGGTTGCAGTGTTTGGTGTAAAGCTGCTGCTTCGGATAGTGTCTCTCACTGTTGAGGGGAACGGTCATACCAAAGCCCAGTGCCAGTACTGTCTGCTGTATTGGTGCCACTGCCACCCGCAGCAGAGCAGTGATATGTTTTGACCTGCCCCTGGTAGCGGGCCTCCTACCACAAAGCCCGGTCTGTTCAGACCCCAATCATCTTCTGTTTTCCCTTTTGGGTCTGGTGAGAAATATTTCAGAGCATTGCACCCCCTTCACTTTTATGACCAATACAAGGACATAATTCCAGAGGTGCGCCGGCTAGACCCTTCTTGGCTGAACCCTAGTCCCTTGGCATGCACCACACCAGGCTTGGCAGCTTCATCTCCCACCTTCGCGCCGAAGTGGTAAGTAACCTAGCATCCAGGTTATGTTACCTTTCATGTTAATTGTGCTAGTGTGCCAGAGAGAGGGGAGTGGGAAGATCGTCTAGAGGGTGTTGCAATGTGTTTCAAATTAAACCAGTTTATTTATATGGGGCATAAGGCGGGTTGCAGGTTGTTAGTGCACTTAACAAAGCTCTAGAAATATGACTATTTGTATCCTAAAAACCTGGCACATATTGTCTTGGAAAGGATGAAAGGAGGAGTCACGGCACCGAACTCTAAGCCTGTGAACTGCAGGTTGCACACAGATCTTTGCAGCAGATGCCCAACCAGATGTTGTTTTATTTATTTATTTATTCAGTAAGGTTTGTTTTGTGTCAGAATGGCAGCCTTGTGGCTTCAGAGGTTGAACAGCAGCCAACAAGACCAGGGCAGCACGGGAGTAACAAGGAAATCTATGGGTGGCATGGCAGCAGCATGGCACGGAAAGGCAAACTGCTGCCAGCTTGGCCCGCATGAATACTCGTTCTCCCAGCTTCAGTGCAAGTACCTTTTACCAAGGGATGATGTGAGCCTTGCAACCAAAATGAACTCGCCGGGGTTCCGGGTAGTCACGTCGACACATTTCACGCCCCTGTCTTTGCACAGTACCTACATGTTCCCCAGTTGAATCCCTTCTTTTTTGGCACTATTGACTTTAGTGTTTTCTCGTTTTTGTTTTACTTCCCTCCGTTGTTAGTTTTTTGATCCATTTTCCCCAAAACGAAAGTCAGGTTTTATGTCTAGCACTGGTCCACAAGGATTAGTGTACACTGTACAGTGTAGTTACCAAAAAATGTGTTGCCTCGCGGACTGGCGTTGGACACCCCTGCATCTTTAATGTTATTCTCAGAGAGGTGACTCTGACGCTAGCTGTTGTCGTTTGTGACATAGCTGGGACTTTGTGGGCATCTGAGGGAGCCATCTCCTTGTGTTTTTGTTAACACCACTTGTGGAAATAAGCCTTTTTAGGGGCTCACTGGTGCAGGGGTTCACCCTTATCAGTTCACTGGTTCTTAAACCAACAAAATAGAGATTGGCACTGAAGCTGGAATATCAAATAACAAGTTTATTAATCACTCATGAGTGGGACCACATCAATACAACACCCTCGGGCACTGTAATAGGTAGTACAAGGAATACAGAAACCAAGGGTCTTTTATACCCTGTTTGTTGCACAGTAAGCATGGAGACTCAAATAGAAGGTACAGGCCTACACAGGAATATGTATGTATGTATGTATGTATGTATGTATTTTAATGCTTATTAAACGCAGCTGTCACCCAGCGGGTATCCTGGCGCTGAGATCAGTTCCACCATCTGGTCTACAGTTTATTCTGCTCTAGGGAAGAGATAAGTTGTGAGGTCCCTTTTAAATGAAATCAAATTTTGTCTGCTCCTCAGTGTTAAAGGTAAGGTGTTCCACATTGTGGCGGCCGTAAAACTGAAGGCGCGGAATAGATACTGACTAACATGGACATATAGAAACAACTTTATCAGCAGAGTGGGAGGGGGGATAGAACTACTTACATCAGTTGAAATAGCCTGACAGTTACATTCTAAAACAGGTACATTCTAGCAACCACGGGCCTTTCTGAGCTCATACATTGCTCTGGCTTAGAATAGAAGGAGTTAACTAAAGCTGATGACTCAAGCAGAATAGAAAGGCAGGCAACATGAAGATGGCAGAATCACATGGCTTAACAAAATGGATAAAGATGGGGAGAGAAAGGGTATTTCCACCGTAAGGATGGGGAGGGAACTCCTGGTCCCCTGGACTTAATATATCACAACAAATAGAGGAGTGCCCTATTAAGATTGGTTACAACCTCCGAATTATATGGTGCTATCATTGTACCCCGATTTTGGGACAACCTTTGTCCTTAGAAGACCCCTCACTCACCAACCTAGTTGGTGACATGCATCATCATCGGGGTCCCACCCAGACAGCCGAATGCCATCTGGGTGTGCTGCGACACCTGACTACAGTAGAGCTGGATTCGTAATTTGTTTATATGTGCAACTAACATTAAGTGAGTGTGTTTAAAAGCTGTCCAATGCTACTCACTCATGGACTTTATTCCAGAGTGATTGGACAACGGTTAAAATATAGTCGGACACCTTTGCCTGATTAGGTAGGCTTTTGGTGTCAAGTGAAAAAGTGTGCTAAGATGAAAAAAGTTACAAATGGTCTACATGTTTCAACCTATGTGTAATTATGAGGTTTTCGTCAGGACCAAAGTGTGGGAATCTGGGTGGTGTACACACCCTAAGGTGTACCCTGCCCTCGATTCCTCGGTGTCACAATCACAAAAATTGTGATTTGTTTAAAAGGTGTTCTCCTTGATTTCTGGTAAAAAACTCAAAGCGCTCAAATTGCGGGCTTCATGAGCTTCCCCGGGCTTGCCGTAGTGAAATGCACAATTTGTGGGTAATCGCACGAAAGCGGTGAGCCTGGACGGTCTCTCCGAGGGAAGCCCCGTAGGCAAAGGTGTCCCACTATATTTTAACCGTTGTCCAATCACTCCGGAATAAAGTCCATGAGTGAGTAACATTGGACAGCTTTTAAACACACTCATTTAATGTTAGTTGCACATATAAACAAATTACGAATCCAGCTCCACTGTAGTCAGGTGTCGCAGCACACCAAGATGGCATTCGGCTGTCTGGGTGGGACCCCGATGATGAAGCATGTCACCAACTAGGTTGGTGAGTGAGGGGTCTTCTAAGGACAAAGGTGGTCCCAAAATCGGGGTACAATAATAGCACCATATAATTCGGAGGTTGTAACCAACCTTAAGAGGGCACTCCTCTATTTGTTGTGATTTAACAAAATGGATACCACAACTAAAATGGCTTCAGCTTATGCTAAGGCAATTATCTACAATTTCCACATACTGTGACAAAAACATATATTGAAAGAGCCCAGCTCCACGGTCACAATTGTTTCTGTGCTGGAATGAATGTGGTCAGAAATGTGGGCACGAGAGTCCTAGCTGTCCTGTTGGCTATAAAGCCAAGATTTGATAAAGGTGCCATTTGATAAAGCGGAGTTGACCAAGGTGCAGCTGGAGTGAGGACGAGACAAAGAGGTGGGCTGAGAGATGAAAAGCAAGAAGGATATGTAGGAATAGAGCAGCAGAGGCACAGAAGACAAGCGCGGCCGCGAAAGTTAAAGAGTACTCGTGCTGATGTGTGAAGGGCTGTCTGGGGAGCTAGGTCCTGTTTGACGCGGGTGCTCCTGAGTGGTGCGGGGCCCGGGGGGTGGGGGGGACTCTGTTGTGGATGCTCCTTTATGTATGTGTGGCTTTCAACGGGTGATTCATTGGTTATCCATGTTTTGGACTCGATGGTCGATAGCGCAATCTGGGGTGGGGTGGCGGGGGGGAGGTTAATTGGCTCGTCTGACTGAGGTTTCTGGCAGCAGAATCTGCTTCTCTGTCCCACCCAATGTCTGCTGGCGCTTCGTAGGTTGCTGTTGCAGCGGTCTCTGGAGTACAGAGCCCTGCGCCTTTAGTTGGGCACTGTGAACAGGACACTCTATTGGCTAGGAATGTTTTCCATTTACTTTGGTTTCTACAGCAGATGTATGCAGAGCAATAAGGTTGAATCTACCACACGTTATGCCGGGCTTCGATATGTTGGATGTGCCTGGGGGAGGTGGGGGGTTGGTTGGGTCTTGTTCCCTTTTTAGGTTTCTTAAAATTCAAGTGAAGAAATGATATGTAGTCGCAGTCCTCTTAGACTGGGTGTTTGTTTTATCCATGAGGTGATGCCCCCGATAGCGAGATGTAAAGACACATTTCATAACTAGGTCTTCTTACAGAGCTATGTCCTGTCTGGTCATATTTTCGTCGGGGGTGATGCATTGTTTAATTGTGTACTGCAATGCTTTTGTTTAATAAAATATGTTTTTTTTATTTAAAAAAAAAAGAGTACTCGTGCATGCAGAGCGTTTGCCTTGCGGGAGCGAGCAGCGGCAGGCGAGATAATTGCAAACAGATGGCGCCGCTGCTCACAAGGCCAACTCTCTGCATGCATGAGTACTCTTTGGAAACAGTGCAAAACATGCACGAGTGTCCAAGAAAGTACAGAGCAATTCCAAGAGGTCATCTCCTAAGCAGTGCTTGCGCGCTGCATAGGCGAGACCTAAAAATGAATGGGTCTTTGTGTAACAAAACTGGTGCTATGTAAAGCGCTCTGATACCCGATATCTTCGGGTCTAGTTTGTGCTATACAAAACTTTTTAAAAAGTGGTCTTTACATTTTGGAACACCTTTATTTTAGAGGAGTTGAGCACATTTACTTACCCTTCTTCATAAGTGAGCGCAATGGCTCACGGTTTATGTTGTCATAGGTGCAGTCTTTACCTATGAAAAGGAGGCCTCAGACCTCCTAGGATGCGGGAGAAGCTGGCAGTCTTTAGTTAAAGGCAGCCTCATCAGATAGTGCTGCGGTTTCCCTCGATCCTGAACAGTTTGCCCCTACAAAAACTTTGTCTGGCCAATCACTCCCCAATATACATCCTAGTGATTATTTGTGGTTTTCACCGGTAGATATGCTGGCTGGGGCGGGGGGACGGTTCTACTTGTTTCTATTGGTCTGGGGCTCATCTTACCCTTTTGTTGTCTGAGACCTCTCTTAAGGGGCTGTGCTGTCTTGTATGAGCTTTCTGGCTGTGTTTTTACTTCTAACTGTACATTTGCTGAATTCCTGATCGTGAATGTCTTGCCACTGCACTACAACTGCCTGCACAGTCTACTGTTTATGCATTTTTAAGTATTACTTTGCTGTGATATGCTGTAAACAACATACAATTAAAGTATATATTGCGAAAAAATCTGTGGCCTCCACCTTTTGACCTGTCTTCGGCCTGCCTGAAAACATTTGACATGTCAGGCTCATGTTTCCTGCTGCACATTGGCTCTGTCTCGGCCAGTCAGTGCATCCTGAACTGAATAAGAAATCCCTCTTAAGCTTCAGATTATGTATTGATCTGGATTTCTGTTAAAATGTTTTAGCTTCAACTTAGAGGGACGTTAGAGGGACACATAGGGAAGTGTTTTTGTGTATTGAAGGCTGGGACCAGGTCTAGGCGATATGCAAAGTCCTGCTGCTACACCCTGTCGGAAAGCATGAACCTGTAATACTTTGAAGAGGAGGCATGTCACTTAGCTCTAAAGGACAAAATCAAGGTCCAGCTGGCTCGATCTGCATATAGAAAACCTCAAAGAACTAAGAATGTCCTGGAGCCACGAGATTCTCCAGCCAGACTGTTGTAATAGAACCTACCATCCGGGTTGAAAGAGAGTAAAGGACCTCAAGGTTCATTCCAAGGGTGCAAGGAGGTAATCCTGCATTGCTCTGACTCACCTTCTACCTCCTTGACTCTTCTGGATTCACCCATTACTTCATCCATGAAATACCGGAGTTCTTTTTTTTTTTTTTACATTTCACCGTGGGTCATAGTGAAGTGTTACCAGATTATTAGGATCCTGGAGCTAAAATCTCCGTTTTACCCTTGCTTATAGGAACCGTTTAGTATAACAGGGTGCACCAGGCACTCTTAGTGCCACTGCCAACCTAAAATTCTGACAGAAACCATCAGTTCATGAGAAATAGATCTTCAAACTTGAATTTCTATGGGAACCTATCGTTGGGGTTCAGTTCAAATTCCAGCACTTTGCTTGACAGTAAAGACTAGTCTGTGGTGGATTCATAGTAGCTTGTTAACTTGACAGTGGAGCTTGAACTGTCCTGCTTTCTTTATTAACTGCAATCTCTGTCCTGTGAATTAAGAATCTAAGTACATTTTTGGGTGATGCTTTATTAGGATTTTAAAAACCTAGTTTGGTTTTAAGATTTTCTCCAAAGTGGTTCTCCCTTGCACTAATAGCCCTTGGGACAAAGGGCAGACATATTTGATACAATTGCAGCTTTGTTCTTGCACCATTGCAACATATTTGTCTGAGCCGGGTCTGTTGGCTTAGTGGACTAATGCTTTCACTGTAAGGGCCTGTGTTTGACCTCATGGTCACATGTTCAAATTCCAAAGAGTCCACGCAGCCTTTCATCCTTCAGACATCGTTAAAATGAGTACCGTTTGGTAACAATAATCATCTCTTAACCAGCGACAAGATGCCCTTCTGGATAAACGTGTACTTTACAAATATCCATGTTATGTTATGATCACTGTTTTTTTTTTTATTTTAAAAGTCCTCATTGCCCAGGTGTACAAACGTTAAGACCTTGATCACTTCTCAGGGACGCCTCTAGTGATCCTTTAGAGACCTGGAGTGGTACACTCTACACCTTGCCATCTGTACTCAACCATTGGTGCCTAGTTAGCCCAAATTGCCATCGGCTACCACAAGAGCATTTGGCAATATGGTGTAGAGGCCTAATCATTGGACTCAATTGATTAGAGACTGTGCCCATTCCTCATAGGGAAGCCAGGAGGCATTTTACTTACATTTACGTGTGCTATCAAGCATATTAGTATATTTAACTGAAGCCAGCCATTCTATTTTTCTAGGGGGATTTGGCTTTACCCAATTTTTACAGATTTCCCTACAAGCTAGTATAATTAAGTAAAAAATCAATTTTTTTGAATTTTTAGACAAAGATACATGATTATTTGTGAGACCAAAAAAGACCAGCTGTTCTCTTACCTGGGGAGCTTCACCAAGTATCGATCATATTGTATTACTCACATCCTGCCAGAAGCCTTGAACCACCCGACAAAGCATAAACCTGTGAGAATCATCCCCTTTCACCTTGTTGCAATTAGGACATCTAGATGCTGTTCCACTCCCCAGTTTAGACAATTTATACGGGGTCCAATAAACCCTATGGAGACAAAAGTTCCGCCTTAAATTTGCGAGTCGAACTGTGGAATATAGTATTTCACAAGATACTTGCCATAAATCTTGAATCTGTTCTCTTGGCAAGCACTTCTCCCACTGCTCCACCGGCAGGTTGAAGTCTCCCTCCGCCAACTACATTAGCATCCAATAGCCAGTTGCCACCTCTTTTTTGAAAGTTCCCCTGGTTGCCAGACTTTCTTCCAGTTTATTGGTTTGTCCTGCTCCTCGACCATCCGTAATACTCCAGCTCAACATTTGCAGATACTTAAATCTCGAAAGTTGGCCATTAGACAATATTTGACTCTCTTCCCAGGGAATTAAAGCACCGTTAGTTATCAATTGACTCCACCTAGTAATTCCTGCGATCTTTAAAGAACGTGCCAAGCAGACTTTTTTCCATTCTGGAGAACCAGGAGAGTCAAATATTGGTGCCATCCCGCTGTAATAATTTATTTTCAACTCTCTTCTAATTTTGTACCACGTCTCTGCTAAGCTCTGTAAAGTCTTTAGACAAATCTTTTTTTTAAATCGTGGGTCTCCGTATTTATGAATAAAGACAATTTCTCCCCCTCTTACATTCTTTAACATTGCTGCATACATCTTCCCTACTTCTGAATCATCTAGCCCATAAAACAACCCTTTCCCTCCTTTTAATAAAAAGACCTAGGCATAATAAGATAAATCCGGCAGCCTTAGGCCCCCCTTCTCACACTGTCGTCTCAGTTTTTTCCATGAGATGCGCACCGCTTTAGAGGCCCAAATAAAGCTAGATATCTTAGATTGAGTTTTTTAAGCCACTCATCCTTGAAAGCCAGTGGAATAGTTTGGAATAAGAAAGTGATTTTAGGGAGGATAGTCATTTTAATAATATTAACTCTCTCGTAGATAGATTGAGGCAGATGAGACCACCCCAACAATAATTTCCCTATTTCTTTATTGATCTTTTGATAGTTGGATTCAGGAATTTGCTCTATTTTTTCAGTAATTTTGATGCCCAAATACCGCATTTCCTTTTTAACACAGCTCTCTTGTGTAGTGATATTCCAGGTCATTGTGACAGTCTTCCTTTGATTGATTTCATATCCTGAAATCTTTCCAAAACCTGTCGCAAGCTCATAAACCTTTGGAAGTGCTGAACTAAGATTTGAAGTGTAAACCACCAGATCATCTGCATATAACCCCACTTTTCTTTTACAGTCCCTGGCCTGAAAAGGTAATATCTCCTCATGCTTCCTTATCTTCTCTGCCAAGGGTTCAATATAAAGATTCAATATAAAGATTAAAAAGTAGTG
This sequence comes from Lissotriton helveticus, assembly GCF_964261635.1. Taxonomy (NCBI): domain Eukaryota; kingdom Metazoa; phylum Chordata; class Amphibia; order Caudata; family Salamandridae; genus Lissotriton; species Lissotriton helveticus. The sequence continues at coordinate 1,181,221,441 of NC_136068.1, forward strand.
GGGACAATGGGCACCCCTGTCTCGTCCCTCTAAAGATATTAAATTTTTCCGATAACCTCCCGTTTATTAGTATTTTTGCCGTAGGGTTTTTGTATATCTGTTTTATTGCCCTGCAAAAGTTTCCTCCTAAATTTGACAACCTCAAAACTTCATGCAAGTAGGACCAGTTAACACGGTCGAACGCTTTAGTTGCGTCGACTGTAATGACCGCTAATGGTTCCTTTTCCACGGTGGCTAGATCAATGGCACCTATGAGGCTATAAGTCAGGTCCTTAATACTCCAACCACGAACAAACCCTTTTTGATCTTCATGAAGGAGTGCTCCCACCACCCCATTCAACCTATCTGCTACAATAATCTGTTTTTTTATCGGGTTTAAGGATCAAAGTCACAATGGCGTCATTCCATGCGGAAGGAATCTCTTCCCCATATTCAAAAATAGCTGTAAATAACTTGCTTATTACTGGCATCAAATATTTGCTCAGTTTCTTAAAAACTTCAGTGGGTAGCCCATCAGGACCCGGTGCCTTGCTGGATTTCCCTGATTTAATAGCATTTTCTATTTCTTCCTCTATTATTGAGTTATTATTGGGTTATTAATGACAGCCTTATCGGGTTCGTAAACTCTCTGGGGTAGTTCTTGATCTACTCAACCTAAAACGCCCTCCTCTGTAATACATAGATCTTCTTTGTATACTTCCTCATAATATTACACTAACACTAACTCCCACTGTAACTGGACATCCAGCAATTCCATAATTGAGTTCTTTTATAAAACTCTTAGCCTGATCACTCTTTATTTTCCAGGCAAGTAGCTTACCACAACCCTCTCCATAGTTAAAGTGGGTCAGCTTGCTCCCTTGCCATCTATCCTGCAGCCGTCTTTCTAATACCGCTGATAAATCTGTCTTAAGACTTAGGATCCCTAGGTGTCCTTTTTCGTAATCTACCTCATTGGATTGTATTTTAAGTTCCAAACTCTGGATTTTACGTTCTATGCTTAGAATTTCCGCCTTTCGCTGTTTGTTTTTAACCGCATGCGCGCTAGTGGTTTTCCCGCTGCGCGCTGCGATTTGAAAAAACCCGCGTTACATAACGAGCTCAGCTCGTCATCCGCGTAGCGCAGGTTACGCTCATGACGAGCTGAGCTCGTCATGAGCGTAGAAGGGGTTAAACAGCTGAATTGATGTGATCCTGCCCCTCAAGAATGCCTTATATGTATCCCAGACAATCCCTATTGAGGCATTATCCAGATTATTTTGAAAAAATTCCTGGGATTCTAAGCCCAGTTTGTTTATCACCTCGTCGTCAGACAATATCGAGCGATCCATGGTCCATCTCCGTTGTGCCACTGCGGTTGACGGGGCCAGAACCAGTGTTATTGCAGAATGATCCGACAAGTGTGCACCTACATGATTTACATTCCGAACCTGATCTTTTATATTTTGATCCACCAAGAACAAGTCTATTCTGGATTGGTGCCCATATTTCTTGTTTTCAAAAGTAAAACTCTTCAGGGTTCCCTTCTTCTCTCTCCAAATATCGCACCACCCAAGGGTTTTATAGTATTTTTTGTTAGTGCTCTTGACTTATTATGTATTGTATTCCTGCTTTTGGTAGAACGATCAAGGTTGTCATCAAGAACCACATTAAAATCACATGCCACTACGACAGGATCAGGGAAATCCAGCAATTCAGTGAGCAGCTTACTAAAAGGTGTAGGGTCCTCAATATTAGGCCCATAATAACCCACTACCGTGTATACTTGGTTGTAGTATTTAAGTTTTACAATAACTCATCTTCCAGCCTTATCCACCCTGCTTTCAATTACCTCCAACTGCGTATTATTCTTAACCAGAATTGCCACCCCCGTATGGTGAGTTGCTGTTCTGTACAAACAATGCTCTGCACCCATCTCCTACTTTTCAACAGGTCTCTCATTTCTTCACCCGTTAGATGTGTTTCCTGCAGCAGGATGACTTGGGCTGAATAATCTTTTAAATATTGCAAAATCCTCTTGCGCCTGTGACTCCCCCTTAATCCATTTACATTCCATGATAGAACCTCTATCAATGGTATCTGTTTTGCTGTCATATCTATACTTCTATTTCTTTTTTTCGTTTCATGGCTGTGTTTCTACCTGAGTAATGATATATACTGAGGACTTCATTTTTTTTTCTTTTTAATCATGCTCCCACACCCGTGCTCGTAAAACTACCCGTGCCCTCCTCCACCCCTCGGGAAACCCTCCTCTTCCTTCCTAATGACCTAGGCCAGAGGAGGCCCTGATTACGGGACACTTGATTAACTACTCACACCCACTGGAAAAATTAATGATAAATCAAAAAGGACCTTTTTAGCCCAACATTGACAATACTACGTGCTCTAGCTAGTTTAAAAGGAGAATTACTTTGGTCATACTCCAGCTTCTGATATTGATCTCAAGAACTCCTCTGTCTCCTCTGTTCGACGAAAGATCTGCATCTTATTATTGTAGATAACTCGTAGGCTAGCTTGGAATTTCAACTGAGTCGTGGCTCCCAAGCTTTTGAATGACTCAACCAGATTTCCTAGTTCCCATTGCTTGGTAGCCGTTAATTGTGAAATATCTGAACTGATCTCAAAACTGATACCATCTACTATCAGAGATCTTAGCTTTAAGGCCTTAAGAAGAATTTCCTCCTTGAAATTATAAGTATGGAAATTTACCACTATCTTCCTTGGTTTCGTTTTATTGACATTCCTTCTATATGGATCTCTATGGATCCTCTGTATATCGATACTTAATTCTTCTTCTGTCCATTTGACCTGCAAACCTTCCTTAATCAGATGTACCACAAATTTCTTTATGTCCTCTCTTTCAGCTCCTTCCGGGACCTTAAGCAACCGAAGATTACATCTTCTTTGGTTGTTTTCGATTGATTCTATTTTGTCCTTCAGCTGAAGTTCACTAGCCCTAAGGTCACTAATCTCCTTAGTGTTAACCGCCACCTGGGAATCCCGATCCTACATCCCGAGGCAAGTCGGTTGTCCTCTCTAAACTATGTCTCCTTTATTCCTTATTATAGATGGAATAACGCAATATAGACAACTAAATTAAACACGAAAGAAGTTTTTAAACAGCGCACATCGCCAACTCATGTATTTCAGGGCACTCTGATAGGCAACAAGGAGGCACCGTGAAATAAGATATCTAACCGTGATCGCATGATTTACCCAAGAAGGAAGACGGACCGATCCCAGGTTTTCTAGTTTCTTATTGCACAATTCAGCCACTAGGTGATATGGTATCTCTTTCTCTTCCTCGTGCTTACATCAAAGGCTAATGGTTGTCTTTAATTCCTGGCGCACGAGGTTAGAGCGTGGGCGGCAGGCAGAGACCACATGAAGGCTTCGCTCGATCAAGCCTCTGGTTCGACCCCCCCCTCTAGAGCGCATTTCTCTCGCTGAGAGAATTAAGATCTTGAGGTGCAGGGACAGTGTGAGGAAATTGTTTTATGCAGTTAAGAAAGTGGCCAAACCCGCCCTCTTCCTCAAGCACTGAAGCCCATCCCCCTCCCTGAGGCTGTTCCGCTCACGGGCCACTATGGAAGGAAAAGTGCGCTGGCACCGGTGGAAGCGCCTGAACGTGTGCCATATGTTTTTGTATCACTGGAATACAAAAGTGATGCACAAAATATAGGGATTATAACTATCCCCTTTCTGCTGCAGTTTTGACCCCACCCACTGCGCACGTTCATACTTTGCCAAACTAGATGAGAACAGAATTTGGTACCCACTTTCGCACTACGTTCACCAGGACGCTGCAATCCTCCTGCAGCCACGTAGCAGATGATGACAGCGAAGATCCAGGGGCGCCGCCGCTTGTCTGGCCCGTTGATCGATGGAAAACGGCACGCGGGCCAGGAGACTGCTGCAGCATTGACAGAAACTAAAGTGAAGTGCGTCTCATTACGAAGCGAAGCCGGCCAGGCCAGATCCCGCGCACGCAGAAGATGCCCTTTAAAGATTGCTCACAGATCTTTCCAGTGAGCGAGATGTTACGGGCTCATGTCTCTGTCCAGGGGGGGAAAGCTGTGGGGGCCGAGACATAGGAGGAGCTGCATTGTGTGCGCCGAGGATATAACCGCTGCCCAAAGCGAAAGGAAGTCTTCTAGCACAAGCCAACATTTAAGAAGGCCTGCGGGGCTGATTTGAGGGGGCGGGAGTGGACACGGACGGCGGGAGGGGGCGGGAGTGGACACGGACGGCGGGAGGGGGCGGGAGAGGACACGGACGGCGGGAGGGGGCGGGAGTGGACACGGACGGCGGGAGGGGGCGGGAGTGGACACGGACGGCGGGAGGGGGCGGGAGAGGACACGGACGGCAGGAGGGGGCGGGAGGGGGCGGGAGTGGACACGGACGGCGGGAGGGGGCGGGAGTGGACACGGACGGCGGGAGGGGGCGGGAGAGGACACGGACGGCGGGAGGGGGCGGGAGAGGTGCACGGACGGCGGGAGGGGGCGGGAGAGGACACGGACGGCGGGAAACGTGCACAGGACAGCGAGGGGGGGGCGGAAAGGCACACGGAGGGGGCGGAAATGGACAGCGCATCAGTGAAAGGGGAGGGAACGGGAAAAAACGTAACTCCGCCCTGGGAAAAAATCTCGGGAACGCCCCCGAATCTGGTCCGGCCTTGACGGACAGATCTCTGTTCCAATGGCTAGCCTCCATTTATGGAGCTAGCCAATGGGACAGGGGGGCGTATTCCATTCTCCTTACTGGAAATCAAGAGATTTCTCTGGAGGCGGAGCTAAGAGCTCCGCCCTCCAGCGAAACCTAAAAACGCTCATCCAAGATACAGCGAGCCTACCGTGCCATCAGCCCCCACAGCTGAACTGGGCTGTGCCAAAAAGAGCCGACCCACAGACCAGACAGTAAAACAGAGCACTTTCCACCGCCAGGAGAGAGAAAGAAAAGCAAAAAAAACTATCTCACCGTACAGCCGCCCTCCTGAGAGGCCGGATCTTCCGTTGATTGAGCGTGAGTGTGTTCCTTCCAGAGACGCTGCAGCTCCCAGCGCCGACATCCCCAAAAGCTGAGCGGAGCGGAGGGCGAAGGGGCGGCGGGCCGGCAATCCAGGCAATCCAGGCAGCAAAGCACTTTGTTTTACCGGTATGAAAGAGTAGTCATCGCATTCCTTAAGGGGGCTAAATCCCTTGGTCTAGACGGTGTGAAATATTTCCCGAATTCCGCATCGTAGATCCTGTATTTAGAATCCTCCGCGAGCTAAGCGGCCACCATGTTTCCCTCCTTTGGCACTGTTTTTTGTTTTGTTTTCCCGATGCTTTGTTCTGTCATACGGCTGATGATTAATTCATGTTGAAAACTTAGAACTCTTGTGGTTGTAAGGTGAAAGCTAGTAAAAAGCTGCATGGAAACTGAGTGAATAACATTCAGCTCTTGGGGAAGAGCTAACCCTTGTACCACAGGCTGTGTACCTGAGCTAACTAACCAATTCTGAGTACCTACTACCTATGTGCTACTAAAGTAAATCTTTTCATACTTGTACCCGCATGCATGCCTGCAGTCATTTTTTTTATTATGCCTGCAGAGTTGCTGTAATACTTTATCAATTGGATAATAATGCAATAATAAAATAATTGACACCTAATATCCATACCATAGAATAATAATGCTCAGAGGCCAAATGCTACTTGTAGTGTTAGCGCTTAAGTGTTATAAAAATGTTTGGAGTGATATACCGGTCTCAAAAGATGCTAGATCTAATTTGTTTTTAGAAGATGAAGCACATTTGTCAACCACGCTGATTTAGTCAGTAGGCTACTGCTTTTCTGAAAAAGCTCCAACAATTTTGGAAAGGTTTGAACTTTACTTCTTAACAGACAAACACCAGCTCTGAGGTACAATTACCAACAACCCCCTGAGTCTGTGTAGTTTCTGAAATACCAGCTATGCATCTGCTGCTGGCGACCAGCAGGTCCCAAGTTCAAAAGATGACTCAGCTTTCCACCCCTCGTGGTTGATAAATTGTGTGCCAGTAAACATAATTGGGCAGCAGCGTGAGATGAAGCCCCACATTATTAATTTCTTTAATCATGAGCTTTAGGCTGGAACCAGCAATTAAAGATTATGGGGCATATGTATCAAAAAAGAGAATTGTGATTCCCAAATAGCGATTTTACCCGAATCGCTATTTGAGAGTCGCAAAACACGATGTATATAAAACAATCGCAAAGATTTTGCGATTCAGTAATAATCACAATCGCAATTATCGATTTCTGAAATAGCGATTCCTTAAAAATGAAATCGCGATTAAGAAATCACATCTTTGCGAATTTGCTATTCAGGAGCAGATTGATGACATAAAAATCAGGAAGTGTGACTGCCCATGCTGTTTCTGATTGCCAGAGGCTTTGTCAGAGGCTGAGGTCAGGATCATACCACTCTGAAGTCCATCTGTAGTGCAAAGACACCATCCAAAACACTATGGATACACAGGAGAAGGAAAAGCTGCTGTAAGGAAAATTAAACAAAAGTTTAGTGAAAAAGAACTTGAGGTCCTCATTGAGGAGATGGTGAAGAGCCATTAACTGCTTTTTGGCAAGAAATCTCTGCACATCCCAGAGTCAGAGAAGCGAAAAATCTGGGTGGACATACAGGGTAAGGTAAATGCCATTGGTGTCACACAGCGCTCCATTGGGGACCTACGCAAGCGCTGGTACGACATGCGCTCAAGGTCTAAGGACAAGGTTGCCAACAGGCTTGCGGAGGCCAAGAAAACTGGTGGAGGTCAATCTACTGAGCCTGCATCCACGCTCCTTGAGGACTTGTTGGAGTCCACCCTACAGCCAGAAAGAATCAGCGGGGTTGCAGATATTGACAGTTCAGTCATGCCCAACACCAGACACGGTAAGTTGCCTGCTAAATCAGCCCTGACACATTACCCATAAAACAACACACTCAGGAATGCCTCAATATCAAAGTATCAATGCTATTCCATTCCACAATTTCCTGGCCACCCAACAATGCATCTTGGGAGTTGTAGTCACACACATAACACAGTTGAGCAATGATACACAGCAACGTATCCTCAGTTCACACACAACAGTAAAACCAAATCTAACACAGCAGTTAGGTACACCAACTGTATCCACGTTTATTTAGTGAACAATAGAAAGCAGGACACACAATAAGTAGTGCTCTTGTATGTACAGGTCTAACCTGCGACACAGGGTGACGACATAGACCCTGATGAGGCACCATAGCTACAGGACCAGGCAGTGGGAGAGGAGACAGAGCAGACAACACAGCTAAACACCTGAACAAAAACAACACCATTACACTGTGCCTCCACTCCCAGAGTTGAAAACTGGAAGGCATACAGGATGAGCCACATCCAGAGCAAGAAGAGCAGGCATGGCAGAAACATGAACAGCATAGGGACGGCAGTTGCAGGAGAAGCAGGCCAAGGGCATAAAAAACCACAGACTTAGGAGATGATTCTTCTATATTTTCTGGCCTGTAGGGCACAATGGTCAGGATTCAGCATCTGCAAGCAAAAAGCATGCAGTCAATGAACAGGCAGCTGGTGTCTGTCAATCACAATCTCACAGAAATAAAGGAGGGCATCAGAGAGCTAAACCACACTGTCGAAGAGGGCAATAAGGCATGTGGAGACAACATTAAGGAAATTACAGGAGCCATCAAAGAGCTCTGTGCCACAATGCAGAGGGAACATGCATCCAGACGCAGGGAAAAACAACATCTATTCACCAGTCCGGATCATTACAGTAAGGCAGTCAACAGTTTGTGTAATGCCACATCTGTACTATCAAGATGCACAGTGTTGATGCAGATTGAAATGGCACACTGCAGCCAGGATGTTGCCAAAGGTCTGGTGCAGGTCGCCAATGCAGTTGACCAGCTACAGACAGCAAACATAGCTGGCACAGGTCTTCTGGGGGCAGGAGACAGAGAGGAGGTATCCAGCCGCAGCAGCATTACCCCACCAATGACAGAATCCAGACGGCGTAGTGTAAGGCAGGGAACAGCATCAGAGGCCTCATCAAGGGAGGACAGTCAGAACACTGAGCGAGAAACTGTAGTCCGTGGACGGAAGAAATGGACAGTGTTGCCACAGCTGAATGCTAATGGGTGATGTAACCCATGGCATACGTACATTTGTCATTCCATTTCTCATGTCCTGTGTAAATGACATGTGAAACAGCAAGAGCCACACATTACGTGTGATTTGTAGGCTGTGTGAATACAATTTACCTGATGTTAAGGTATATTAAAACTCAGTTATTCTACAGTCGTGATTTGCTTTGTGTCATCATTACTCGCCTATAAATAGTTGTGTGTTATTTCATCACGTCTCTGTCTGCCATCTGCTGCACCTAGATCACCTGCTGGACTGAGACATGGACCTGGTACCTCATCCTCATCTGACTCTGTATCTGTGAGTTCCACAGGTATGCCTTTTGTTGCGACGTTGTGCAGCATGGCACAAGTAACCACAATCTTGCAGCATCTCTCTGGCCTATACTGCAGTGCTCCTCCACTTTTGTGCAGGCAGCGGAACCTGCTCTTCAGTATTCCAAATGTCCGCTCGTTTACACTGCGCATCGACTTGTGTGTGCCATTGTATTTATTCTCACTCTGATTAGCCGGCTTGAGGTACGTTGTGAGGATGAATGAGCGCACAGCATATGCACTGTCACCTACAGGTTGAAAGACATTTGGTTAATCACTGTACTATTTCTACAGCTCTAAAGAGTATATCAGAGTGAGTGATGTACATTTACCCAGCAGGTATCCTTACCCAAATCCACCCCCAGTGAGACGTGTGTATATCCCACTGTGTCTAATAATGAAGGAATCATGTGTACTGCCTGGATATTTGGCCACTATGTCAGTTATGATGTGTTTTGCGTTATATATGACCTGTATGTTGAGTGAATGGAATGATTTCCTGTTCCGGAATATGTACTCATTATCTGAGTGGGGAAGAGAGGGCTACATGAGTCCCATCAATGCACCCAATTACACGGGGAAACTCGGCTATCTGGTAGAAATACAGTTTGGTCTGCTGTTGTGTGGTGGGGAATCTGATGTAATGGTGTATCCTCTGTACCACTGCATCCAAAAATGCTTGAAAGAAGCGCAACAGGCAACTCTGGGGCACCCCTCCTGCTGTAGCTATCACCCCCTGAAAACTCCCTGATGCTAGTAAGTACAGTGAACAGAGGACCTGCACATGTTTCGGAATGGTTTGAGTCCTGCGGGTTGGATGTTCAAGCATCTGTTTTAGGTCAGCTATCAGGTCTAGTTTACTAGCTGAATCCAGCTTATACTTCTCATGTATTTCTTCCTCTGTCTGCTGGAAAAGGGTAATGCGCACTCTGAAAACGCATTCCTTCTCTGTGCTGCTGCTTGAATCGGCATCCTCCTCACCATGACATACAGCGCTGCCATTGTGAAAGACCCTGAGGCATTCTGGGCCTGTTTTAATATGTTGCACCTGGTTACCACCTGGCTTGAGTATAAAATTAAGGTACAAAATAGCGATTTCTACATATTTCGCAATTTGTGAATTTTTGATACATTGTATTGCGAATTCGCATTATGAAACATGCATTTTTGCAAATTCGCAATTTGAGACTCAGATATTGCGAATTCGCAAAGGGGTTTTCGCAGATTTGTTGCCTCGCAAAATTGGTAATCGTAATTTTTGTGAATATCCATTTTGCGATACGGAACACTGTCATACATTGGGACATGCTATTTTGCGATCGCAAAAACACTGTATTTTTGCGATTCGCAGCGTTTGCGAAAGCAAAATAGCTTGATACATATGGCCTTATGTCTTTAGATTTTCTATGTCGTATAGATCAAAAACCACACAGTGGTTTCCACTGATCTAGATCCCATTTCATGTCACATAGTTTTCTGTCATGTCATTGCCAATAAAAAGTACTGTGATGTCATTTGTACACTAATTAGTGGTTTTGAAACCTGGAATATCCTAACACTTTTTGATCACAAAATGCTGGCAAGATAAGTGTTATATAGCTTCGATTGGACATTGATTTTATTGCATGTGAATATTGTATTAAACTATAACTGAGTTTTAAACCTACTACCAGTTCCAGGAGTAAGCTATGACTGCTACTGTTCGAGGGACAGCGTACGGGTGCTCCGGGACCTCACTCAGTAACTCCTTCTCCGTTCTCCCGATCAGTGGCTCCTCGTCTGCTTCCTCTTCCCGCCGGTCGTAGATGATCACCTCATTGGCTGTTGGGCCTTTAAACTCTGTTGTGTTCAGCGAGGACCCCGTCTCGGGGGCAGAGCCAGGTCTCGAAATAGCTCCATAGTTAAAGGGCCAGAAGCTCGGGGTAAGGGGCAGCTCGCAGTCGCTCAGAGGGATGTCCGTATCAGGGGGTTGTGGGGAAAACAAAGGGGAGTTCACCGGGGACAGGCGCATATTGGACAATATGTTGTCAGAGGAGCCCGAACCCAGACAATTTTGTATAAAAAATCCTGATTTCGAAGGATCGTGAGCGACGTTCCATTTCCCTCCTGATACTTAGTGTCATAATCGCTCAGCGTGGACTGGGAAAAAAAGGGTTGGTTGCCTCTACACATAGGGTTTCCTTCCCCTGTGTGTATGATACGGGGTCTGGTGCAAAAATAGTGCCATAATCAGGCAGTTGGCGCCTGGCAAACGAGTCCCAGAATTCCTTGGGACACATGGCCAGAACGAGAGTTAGGAGCCGCCTGGACTACTGGCTCCATAAAGCCCCTCCCCTTCCTGGGGTTGGGGCTTGACAATTTGGCCATTTCCTGGAGTTCTTCGCAGCGGATGCGTCTTCCCGCTGGCTTCTGTTCCTGCAAAGGAAAGTATTTCTCCCGTGGAGTCCGTGCCTTCAACTGACTATTTCCAGCGCTTCAGTGCATGCCGGTGGTCTACCGCTAGTTTCTTCGAACTTTCAGTACCCAGGTATTGTAACCAAAGACGGGAGTGAAGCACAGGAGCACTCCTCCTGCATTTCATGACATTTCCTAGTTTCTAACCCGGCTTCGTTGTTCCATGATGCGAGAAGCATGGGCAGTCCTCAAAATACGCTCTACGCCAGAGGTCTTCAAATGTTTTGATGCTGGGACCCCCCTTGTCAAACCTTTTTAGGCATAAGGACCCCCTTCTGACACAATTTTCTAGAAACTGGTACTCGTTATCATCTATCGACAACCATAAATGCCCCTGTTAGACCTGGCATCTTTTGGCATGTATCCCCTGTTTCTTTCATTTCTGACCTCCTAGTTTTGACAATTTTTTGTCTGGTTTAGTGTCTCTGTGTAATTTCTCACTGCCTTTCAGTGTTAAAGTGCAAGTACTCCTATTATAAATTGTATTATGGATTGTTGTTTCCATAATTGGCATATTTGAATTACTAGCAAGTCTCTAGTAAAGCGCACTGAGGGCGCCAGGGCCTGTAAATCTAATGCTGTTGGTGGGCCTGCAGCGCTGATTGTACCTCTCACCCAGGTAACCCTGAAAAGGGTTATCAGACCTGTCACTGCAATTTCTGTGTGCAGTTTGTAACTGCCATGTCGACCTGTCAAGTGCACCCACTTGCCAGGCCCTAATCTTCACTTTTCTTACATGTAAGGCACCCCTAAGGTAGGCCAAAGGTACCCCTGTGGGCAGGGTGCTGTGCATATTAAAGGTAGGACATGGACTGGTGTGTGTGACATGCCCTGGTTGTGACTTACAGTGTGTTTCATTTTTCACTATGGAAAGGCTATCTGACCCATAGGATGGAACGGGAGTTTACTTATAACCTCTTATAAGTATATCTTCCCATTGGGACAAGATGGAGAAATGGGATTTAGTATGCCTGAACTCAGAATATAAAAATGCATCTTTTAGTAAAGATGATTTTTATGTTCTGTGTTTGAAAATACTACTTTTAGAAAGTAGGTATTTTCTTGCTTAGCCATCCTGTGTGCCTCTGCTGGGTTTGTGGATTGACTGTCTTGCTTTGGAGTGACATGGGCTGGGGATGTCCATTCTCCTCAGACAGCCACTGGGGGGTCAAGGTGTGTCCTGCCTTTCCTGGATGAGTAAGGGATGGGCTGAATAGACCTGGGCTGCATTTAGAGTAGTGGAAGGAGATTTCCTTGAGTCAGAATGGGCCTGGCCTGCCTTTGAAAATGCTGTCACCACCGCCTGCCAGGAAGGTGGGCCAGAGAGGATGGAACTGGTTTGGGCTGGACACAGACACTATCTGCCCAAAAGCACAAAGAGAAACTGAGTATAAATATTGGGGTCCAGACCCCAGAACTTTAGAACTCACTGGAATCAAGGAACCTCCCAAGAAGAAGAGCAGGAAGAACTGCCAAGAGGAGTACTGCCCTGTGAAGAGGTACAGGTACATACCCCAAGGAAGAGTGTCCCGCTGCGGATGTCAGCACAACGTCGAACTCACGGACTACGACATCCATGTCCCTCTGCTGTTTCTCTACTGGATCAGGCAGATAGCCGTGACCCGGAAGTACCGCTTTTACGCCCAGGAAGAGGAATTCAGGAGCCAATGAAAGGTGGGCCGGTTGAAGGTGTGCGTGCAAGAGTAGGAGATGAAGGCGGAAGAGGAGAAGACGCGGGACCCGAGTACAGAGGAGAAGACGCGGGACCCGAGTACAGAGGAGAAGACGCGGGACCCGAGCACAGAGAGGAAGACGCGGGACCCGAATGCAGCAGTGAAACCGTGCCGGACGTCCGAACAGCTGGGAATCCTGAAGACGAAGAGGAAAGCTGGTTCGAGGACTGGTGGTGTCCGGAGGTGGCTGGGCAGCGGCCGTGACTCAGGAGAGTTACGGCGGTAGCCGGTGAGTACAAACGGCTCGAGGGTGTGTTGAGAGGGGAGGGAGGGTTAATGTTGATTTCTGAACTGGGGAGGAGGGTGGAACGGGCACGGAACCTTTAGCACCTTATCTTTGGCCACATATTGCAAGAAACCCCAAAAGTAATCCCCCCCCCTGTTCTAAACACAGATCCCGGTGTTGGGCAATATCCTTGACCTTTCGTCCCTCTATTTTTGCGGGCACCAGAGAATCTTTGAGCACAGAGGTGTGGTGAAGGGAGAAAACGACCGCATTAGTACAAGACCTCATACTTACGGTTCCCTTTGTTCTTTTCGTCACTCCTATGAGCCTCCGGGGTAATCACCCCGGTCCAGAGGAAGCAGGAAGCAAAACACCTTTGCCCACATCCAGCCCTTCCAGCTCATCTGAAGACGACGAAGGACCACAAGGACATTCCTCACGCCCTATCACAACTCCATCCATTGTTAATAAACCTTTTTCTAAACCCCTACTGCAGCCTCCACGCCTGTTTATCAAACCTGCCCTCCCACAAGTGGTGTCAGAAGTGGGATTTGAAGGTGAAATGGAGGCTGCCCTAGCAAAGATGGCTGAAAACCAAGAACACTTGGGTAAAGTCATGGAACGTTTTTTGACTGTAGTAGAGGAAGATCGGAGTAAGTTGCAAAAGGTACTTATCAGACAAGGGCAGACCCACGGAGCTGCTATGGATAAACTCACTGAAGCCCTAGGTCAACAACGAGGCCCCACCACCTTGCCATCTGTAGTGCTGCAGCGATATGTAGCTGGGGAGGATCCCGATTTTTTTTCAGTAACTTTGAGCGAATGGCGACTGCCGCCTCATGGCCCGCCGACAAATGGGGCCAATATTTGGGTCCTCTTCTGTCTGGGGATTTGCAAACAGCCTACCAGGCAGCCAACCTACAAGGGGCGGTCCCATACGCAGAGATAAAAAAATGCATTTTGGAAAGATTAGGAATAGATGATGAGACATATCGATTAAAGCTAAGACAAATGAAAGAAGGTCCTCAGGAGACTCCTCGCGCCTTATATTTCAGGGTGAAGGACATGGCGGATCGCTGGCTTAAACCGGCGACTACTGATAAGGATGGAATTATGGCTAAGATTTACCTTGAACAATATCTGACTTCTCTTCATCCACCCATTCAACGCTGGGTCCGACAGCAAGCTAACCTTACTTTAGAAACTGCAGTAGAGATAGCTAGTGCATATAACAGGGCACAAGATTTTCAAAAGGGAAGAGAAGAAGCTATGGGGAAAACAGGGGGACATGCGCCCCATCTACCATCCAGACCCCCAATAACCAAGAAACCCGAACCTCTGGCTCTAATCCCCAGTTCCCCTTTGCCTAGTATCCCGTTTATTCGGCCTCCTAAAACAGGACCCCAGTTTTTCCAATGTGGCAGGATGGGGCATATAGCTAGATTTTGTCCACAAAAAGAGGAACCCATGGAAATAGGGATGGCCCGTAACTACTACTGTTCTCCCCCTGAAAGACAACTACCTCTTTATAAATGTTCAGTCTCCGTAAACGGACAACCTGTTACCGTTTTAGCTGACACGGGATGTTTGCACAGTGTAGTCAGACCCCAAGACCTTGGTAATAGGATAGGACCCATAGAGGGAATGGTAGCTATCAAATGTGTACATGGGGACACCAAGCCATACCCCACTGCCAGGGTACTCATACAACACCCTCAAGATACAGGGACTTCACTTACTGTGGGGTTAATACCCCGATTACCAGAACAAGCAATCCTAGGCAATGATTATGATAAACTGCCTCTGTTGTTACAGGAAACACCTAAAAGCGAGGATGAGTGGTTAGCTTCCGCCCCCGTTTTCTAACGACACAGAGAGAGAATGGCCACTTTCCAAACCCAGAAAAAGCCGGAAACAGAGAAGAGCCGAGAAAGGGAAAGACCCCCTAGTAATGCCAGTTATTCCAGTAGAAAACCCATGGGAAACAGATAGGAATTTCCACGCAGCCCAGCGAGAGGACCCTGTCCTGCAGGAAGCATGGAACAAAGCCCTTGATGAAGAGGATCCGCAGCACATAGGTCCTTATTTTTTTGTTAAGAATGGCTTGTTATACAGAAAAGGCAATCCTGACCAGAAAGCACAGTTATTAGTGCCAGAACCTTTCTGAGAAAAAGTGTTGTATCTGGCTCACAGCCATTTGTTAGGGGGTCATTTTGGTACTGAAAAGACTGAGAAAACCATTTTGGACAATTTTTATTGGCCACGCATATATCATCAGGTAAAAAGGTATTGTAGAGAGTGTCCTGTTTGTCAAAGGAACAGTCGATATCACCCCCCAAGAGCACCGTTACTTCCTCTTCCCATTATCGAGGAACCATTCTGCAGAGTAGGTATGGATATCATTGGACCCCTACTTTCCTCTAGAAGCGGCTGTAGATATGTACTTGTCATAGTAGACTATGCTACCAGATTCTTTGAGGCCTTACCTCTTCGGAGACCAGACACAGCTAACATAGCCAAAGCAATGATTAGTGTTATTTCTCGGGTGGATTTCCCGAAGGAAATATTGACCGATCAGGGGACCCCTTTTGTATCAAAGATGATGAAGGACATATGTACACAGTTAGGGATTAAACAAATCCGTACAGCGGCCTATCACCCCCAAACAGATGGGTTGGTTGAAAGGTATAATGGCAATATTAAGACCACTCTGAAGAAATTGCTAGACCTAGAAGACCGGAAATGGGAAGAGATCTTGCCTTTGGCACTATTTGCTATTAGATGTAAGGAACAGAAAAGCACAGGATATTCTCCCTTTGAATTGTTGTATGGCCACAAACCCCGTACCTTGCTGGACATGGCCCAGGAACAATGGGAGACTGAACCAAACAACATAAAACCCCTACATATGCATGTCTCTACCCTAAAAACTCATCTGAAGCAAATCAGAGACATTGTACGAAATAACCTTCAGAAGGCACAGGATGCCCAGAAGAAACAATACGACAAAGGGGCTAAATTGAGAACTTTCCAAGTAGGTGAACAGGTGTTACTTATGATGGCTTCCTCAGACCAGAAGTTATTAGGACAATGGCAAGGACCCTACAAGGTTCTCCAACAGGTCACACCAGTAACGTACCGCATTGAAACAGACAGTAACAAGAAAATATCCCAAATCTATCGTGAATTTACTAAACAAATGGAAGGGACCACTTCCAATAGCAGTGCACCATGTGGAAACCCAAAATCCCCTGTTCTCACAATGCATAGATCCCGACCTGCCCCACTCGTTACAGGTCGTCTTGAACAAAGCGTTAATGCCACTTGCCTCTGTTTTTTCCCTAACCCCTGGGAAGACCACTCTGATTAAACACGCTATCAGAACCCCTTTCGGGAAACGGGTCAGGTTACGGCCATATCGAATACCGGAGTCCCGTCGCCAGATCATAAGGGAGGAAATACAGAAGATGTTACAAATGGACATCATAGAACCATCCCAAAGCGAATGGAATCCCCCCATTGTACTCGTGCCAAAACCTGATGGGTCGGTGCATTTCTGTATTGATTTCAGGGAGGTCAATAAGATTTCTGAATTTGACACCTATCCCCTTCCAAGAGTGGATGAAATGGTAGAAAGGATAGGGAGAGCCAAATATAATAGTACCCTCGATTTATGTAAAGGGTACTGGCAAATTTCTTTGAGGGCAGAAGATAGAGAAAAAACAGCCTTTTCAACCCCAGATGGTTTATACCAGTTTAAGATGCTACCATTTGGTTTACATGGGACACCTGCAACTTTCCAAAGAGCTATGAATACGATTTTGAGACCTCATGAAACCTATGCTGGGGCTTATATCGATGACATTGTGATTTATAGCGATACTTGGGTACAACATCAATCACATCTTTTCCAAGTAGTACATACGTTGGGGTCACATGGATTGAAGATCAATCCAAGCAAAAGTCATTTAGCTGCCCAAACAGTGAAGTACTTAGGATAATTGTTAGGGGAAGGCGTCATAAGACCACAGACATCTAAATTGTCAGCCATTGCTCGGATACCGTTGCCCAGAACCAAAAATGACCTAAGAGCCTTCCTTGGGTTATCGGGGTATTATCGACGGTTTATCCCTAACTTTTCACAATTGGCTGCTCCTCTCACTGATCTTCTACAGAAGAACAGTAGAATGGAAGACCTGTTACGTTCTCCTTCTAGTGAGGTGTTGAACTCCTTTGAAGCCTTAAAGAACTCCCTGACTTCAGAGTCTGTCTTGATCAGCCCCAACTATTCCCGACCTTTTATTTTACAAACAGACGCATCTGACCAGGGTCTAGGGGCAGTTTTGTCACAAGAAACACCCCATGGAGAAAAACCCATCCTGTACATCAGCCGTAAACTTTTCCCCCGAGAGAAAAGCTATGCTACCATTGAAAAAGAGGCCCTTGTTATCAAATGGGCGGTAGAAACCCTGCGATATTATCTGGAGGGGAGAGAGTTCACCCTGTTCACTGATCACGCACCATTAGAATGGTTAGCGAGGAATAAGGGACACAACGAGAGGGTACTGAGATGGTTTCTCTCGTTACAACCATATAGATTCCACATTAGACATAGGAAAGGAAAAGAGCAGGGGAATGCTGACTACTTCTCCAGGTACCCACAAGATGGCCTCCCTAGAAGAAAGACAGCAAGGGAAAGGGGATGTGAGGAGGTACAGGTACATACCCCAAGGAAGAGTGTCCCGCTGCGGATGTCAGCACAGCGTCGAACTCACGGACTACGACATCCATGTCCCTCTGCTGTTTCTCTACAGGATCAGGCAGATAGCCGTGACCCGGAAGTACCGCATTTACGCCCTGGAAGAGGAATTCAGGAACCAATGAAAGGTGGGCCGGTTGAAGGTGTGCGCGCGAGAGTAGGAGACGAAGGCGGAAGAGGAGAAGACGCGGGACCCGAGTACAGAGGAGAAGACGCGGGACCCGAGTACAGAGGAGAAGACGCGGGACCCGAGCACAGAGAGGAAGACGCGGGACCCGAATGCAGCAGTGAAACCGTGCCGGACGTCCGAACAGCTGGGAATCTTGTAGACGAAGAGGAAAGCTGGTTCGAGGACTGGTGGTATCCGGAGGTGGCTGGGGAGCGGCCGTGACTCAGGAGAGTTACGGCGGGAGCTGGTGAGTACAAACGGCTCGAGGGTGTGTTGAGAGGGGAGGGAGGGATAATGTTGATTTCTGAACCGGGGAGGAGGGTGGAACGGGCACAGAACCTTTAGCACCTTATCTTTGGCCACATATTGCAAGAAACCCCAAAAGTAATCCCCCCTGTTCTAAACACAGATCCAGGTGTTGGGCAATATCCTTGACCTTTCGTCCCTCTATTTTTGCGGGCACCAGAGAATCTTTGAGCACTGAGGTGTGGTGAAGGGAGAAAACGACCACATTAGTACAAGACCTCATACTTACGGTTCCCTTTGTTCTTTTCTTCACTCCTATGAGCCTCCGGGGTAATCACCCCGGTCCAGAGGAAGCAGGAAGCAAAACACCTTTGCCCACATCCAGCCCTTCCAGCTCATCTGAAGAAGACGAAGGACCACAAGGACATTCCTCACGCCCTATCACAACTCCATCCATTGTTAATAAACCTTTTTCTAAACCCCTACTGCAGCCTCCACGCCTGTTTATCAAACCTGCCCTCCCACATGCCCCTTTGTGTGTTGTTGCTTTGTTGGGTTGGCCTGCAGTTTTTGCTTCTGCCTTGGGCAGTGAAAGGCCTGGACTGAACTTTCTTTACTTGTTGCTGAGTATCTCCAAGAGTTTGAAGTAGAGCATGCCTCCTGTTCTGAAGTCTCAGGGACCGCAAAGACTTCACCTACCCCTGGGTACCACCTCTGGAACTGTGGTTTCAGTTGCTACAGAGGGGGGAAGAAACCCACTCCGCCGCTGCCTCCATGTCCTGAAGGCACCACAGAGGGCATTGTCACATCTCGCACCACAACCCTAGCCTCACTGACGACGACTGCCGCCGCCGAGCTGCTGCTTGCACCATGACCTGTGGGCAGCGCACTCCACACCGCCTCGCTTCACTTCGCAGCCCTGGTCTCACCGACGCCATTGCTGACTTCAACAACCGTGACCGCACCATGGCTTGGGGGCACGGCTCGTAAGTCTTGCAACACACCACCTCGTCCCACACCACAGTCCAGACTGACCGACACCAGCTCACCGCAAGCGGCATTGTCAACTGCACCATGATCTGTCAGCACCACAACGAGCACCACCTTAACTCCGCACCGCAGCCCTGGTCTCACCAATGCCGCTGGATGACCACCGAGCCGATGCTGCACCTCGACTTGAGGGCACTGCACGCCGCACCGCTCCGCTTTACACCACAACCGCAACGATGGCCACGACCGGCCTGCACCAACACCATCGACCGCAACGAAAAGGTACTGTTTACGAACCTGCGGACACCCCGACCGACACAGTCAGACAGAACTGTTTGATTCTATTCTCAGCACCACAGTAGCACCGGACAGAGCTACCAACTTCAAGGAACTTCATTTTTCAGGTTATTCTTGCAAAGTGCATATTTTTACGTACTGTATGTTGGATTTTTATAGTTTTGGTCTTGTTTTGAATATATAAAGAATTGGATATTTTTCTAAACTGGTGTGGTGTCTTTTTGTAGTGTTTTCACTATTACTGTTGGCAATGTGCAAATCCTTTACACACTGCCTTTGAAATCAACGTGGCTGCTCGTGTCAAGCTACCAATGGGGTGAACAGGGGTTATTTCAGTAGTGTAGCCCTCTTACCCTGAGTAGAAGGAAGGGTCCCTACTTGGACAAAGGTGCAAACCATTGCCAACTAGAGACCCCCACTTCTAACAGCCCCAATTACCACAGCAAATAATTTTTACAGTAGGGAAATGATATTAAACAGTGTTTAGCAAACCAGAGGTCATTGAGCGCTGGGGTGTAGCCAAAGGTGTAGCTAAAAACAAAGGGTCTCATTTATGAGGAATTGGCGTCGGGCAGAGCCCGCAAGTCTTCATGAGGCGCTGCCCTATGCCAATGTGAAAGGGCAGGAATGCACCGTATTTATGAAATATGATGCATTCCGATCCTTTTCCCTTTTGTTGGTGCACAAATTGCTGTCTAGCACCAACATAGGCAGGATTGTTTTTGTATGGGAAGGGGCACGTTCCTTCACCAAAACAATCCAGAGGGGTGTTTTCCTATTTCTATGTGAGCTGCAGAATGCAGCACACATGGAAAGAGGCAACAACTAGGAGAAATGAAAACACTTCTCCTTGTTACACCTCCACTGGTAAGGCATCCGTTTTTGGATCTGCCCCAGATTTATGTGATTTTGTAAATATGGGGCAGCAACAAAATCCATGGGCTTTGCGTGGGAAC
This sequence comes from Lissotriton helveticus, assembly GCF_964261635.1. NCBI lineage: Eukaryota > Metazoa > Chordata > Amphibia > Caudata > Salamandridae > Lissotriton > Lissotriton helveticus. Next base: position 1,181,241,749 of record NC_136068.1, read on the forward strand.
CCCACGCAAAGCTCATGGAAGGCCTCCTTGATACAGTGTAAGCCAACACAGTGACTTGCGCTGCTATGTCTTACTCCATATCTATAAGGCCATGCAAAGCCATGAAGGGTGACCTTTGCACTGCCTCATAGGTATGGTTGAGACGCTTGCGCCACCTGAGCATCCAAAAAAGTGATGCTCTGGCAATGCAAGCCTCTCATAAATAAGCCCAAAATATTCGGTAAATTTTTTATGTCTTTCACCATCAGGTATCTACATAAAATAATGTGCAGTGTATATGAAAAATAAATAAAAAAAAGTTATTGCTCAGTGGGAAATGCACTGTAGTACATTATGAACCCTCTATTCATGAATGCACTGCAGAGATCTGTGTGTAACCAGAGAATCACAGAATTAAATCTTGATTGGTGCAGTGGAGAATAGTGATGTGTATTTTTAGAGCTACGAAGTCACAGCCAGTGACCGAAAGCACTGCAAATATCTAAGTCATTTTTTTATACTTTCATTACACAAAGGGCAAGATAGAATGCTGCAAAATGTGCAAATAGTTTTACGATAAAAAGGCGCTTTCAAAATGTAGATTTTGTATAATACCAGAGTGTATGTAATGCAATTTTATTTTTACATAACTGCCCCTTCAACACCTCTTTAGGGGCACTAATAGCTGTGTAAATGCAGTTAAAATTAAAAGCAAGAAGTTCCAGCCCTGTTTTTAACTCTTTGAACTTCCACTCAAAAAGCTCAAATCCTTGTCATCACAACAAGCCTGAACTGCTCCCAGGCATCCTTTACACTTGCAGATTAACTGATAAGGCACATTTGACTTTCATTCAAGCAAGCAGCTGATAACAATCTGAATTAGCCACCCCAGGACGGCTGTCTTTTAGCAGGGACAGTGAAGCTGGAGTATCTATGACCCCCTTCCCAGGCTCCATGACCCACCTGGGGGTCGCGCCCCACAGATTGAAGACCTCTGCACTACGCTGTGTTCTGAACAGCGGAGGGGTGTATTCCTGCGGTGTTATCTACCAAGGCTATCCTTATGTCGAAGGTGATCTAGTTTTACCCTGCAAAGAAGCAGTGTTTGGGTTCCTGGCCATAGCAGGAAGCACTTGGGCTCTATTACTGGATTGTGACATTGTGACATTTGCTTATATATTAACCTTATCCTTGAGTTCGAGACCTCTTTCAGATCCTGGTTTTCCCATATCTCTCAGTTGGTGTGGTTTACAAGAAAGGATTACTGATTCATGATTGCTGCATAAGTGTTTGGGAGTATAACAAAGCAGTTGAGTGTTCTGTCCTTTTGGTATGTGTGCAACTCCCTGTTCTACCTCTCACACAACTCTCTTTTCTTTCGTATGCAGCACTTACCTATGGGGTGGCTTCTGACGATGTACCAAAATCCTAGACCAGACCTGGGTACAAAGAAGACACTATCCATTCAGCAATGGTTTTTGTTATATCCACTTCCCTTTTCCCCGGGGTGGTCCCTTGCATAGTGGTGTGTCATTACTCTGTGTTTGGTTACTATCAGGGGAGTAAGAGGGGCTTCTCTATGCTCCTTCATTCCCGCTGGTGGTTTCAAAGGTTAGTGGCATTACTTGTTTTGCGCTGCTGACAGATCGCGGCACTTAGTTTGATTATTGGAGCTTTGTCAGAGATCCACCAGAAAGGTCCTAGAACAATTTTTTTTTTTTTTCAGAGCTGTGTTTCCCATCTCGATCACTACATATAATAGTATTTCATTTATGTCACTTAAAGTAAAGAGCATTTTGGTGAGAAATGGAATTAAACTTAAATGCACACCTCTATATACTCTTAGTTTCAATGGTCTGGCAGTGAAGGAGTACAAACAGCATTATCTATCGGTAGAGAAGAATTTCAATCAAGAGAAAATGTGGGCTTATCATTGAGGATTTTCTGAAAAACTGTGTTCCCTGCTCAGATATTAACCCATTCTCGGAGCCTAAATATAAATGTTCTGGTGTTAACAAACACAAGCATACAATGGTTGCTGAAAATGTTAAGATTAAACAAAAAAACGAAGAAAAATTGTATGATAGTGTTGTGAAGAGTCCGGATGGGAATGCCGCAAAACCTGCCCGACACTCCACACAATGCCTATGAGGGAAGGCAGGAGAGCAGTTACAGGGTTAAAAATGTCCTCAGGCCCTCTCCCTTACAGTGCCATGGAATCCGCCTACACGAGGAGCCAATCAGAGGCAGCGACGAGGCGAGGTGGAAAAGAAGACTCTTGCGGGAAGTAGGAAGGAACCCTGAAGAAGGAGGCACGGACCAGGGAGACGCAGAGAAGCCGGAGCTGAGGGAATCCCCGGAGCCGAGGAAGCCTGAAGGAGCTAAGCCAGAGCAGAGGGAATCAGCAAAGCCGAGAGAGCCTGAAGAACCCAAGCCGGAGACCGAGAGGGAGGAGGACGCTGCCTCAGAGGACGACCTTAAAGCGTGGAGCGAGGACTGGTGGGCGCCCCCAGGAGACATGTGTTTGCCGCCGTAACTCAGGAAAGTTGCGGCATTGGCTGTAAGCGCGTAGAACGGGGAAGGGGGTGCACTGGGAGGGAGAAAGGGGAGAGGGGTATTTACAACAGAAGGGCACAATGAGTGGTTCGGACTAAAAGTCCCAGAAGATGTGAGAGGTCCCTCAAAATTTAGGTTATAGGACGCCTCACAAAACCAGGACCGTTAGGGGTTTTCTGGAGGCAACTAGGATAAGGGATACAAACAGAAACCACTCTTATTGCCGCAAAAGAGGAGAGTCTATCCTCTGTTATTGTTTTGTGTTGTTTTGTTGTTCACTTTAACCCTGGCACAGGACCCCCCCCTCACTCCCCATCCTTCACAGAAAGCACTGCTTGAACAGCAGCCGTAGAGCACTATCTTCACTGGGTGTGGTGAAGGGTACAAACCAGTATAAGAACCATACTTCAGGTGACTGACCACTGCTCTTTTTTTTTTCTCTTACCGAGTATCCTGGGGAAGTGACCACCAGAGGGCAGAGCCAACAACAAGAGGGACAGAATTACCATCCTGCCATCCAGATTATCTACCACCTAATACTAGCTCTGCTACTAACGCTCAATAAAAACAAATCCACCATTGATAAACCGATACGGCCTTTTAGCTTTCATTTCCGCCCATCCCTCCGACAAGTGGTGTCAGAAGTGGGATCCCGGAAATGGAGGCTGTTATAAAGAAGATGGCGGAGAACCAGGAAAAACTGGGCCAAGTAATGGAGAAGTTCCTGGCGGTAGCTGCGGAGGATCGTGAGAAGCTCCACAGGTTGCTCACAACTCAGGCACAGGAAACCGTGATAGGCAAACTGGCTGAGACACTGACCCAACAACGAGGACATACCGCTCTTCCCTCAGTCGTCATGCAGAAGTACGTCAGCGTAGAAGACCCCGATTTCTTCTTCGCTAACTTTGAGAGGATATCCAGAGCCGCTGCATGGCCAGCTGATAAGTGGGGCCAATATCTTGGATCACTCCTCACCGGGGATCTCCAAGCCGCCTATCAGGCCGCCAATCCACTTGGGGAGTCCCCTTACGATGACGAGAAGAAAAGCTTCCTAGAATGAATGGGACTAGACGAGGAGACATATAGAATCTGCTTCCGCCAAATCCAAGATGGGCCTTAGGAAACTCCCCGGGCTCTATATTATAGAGTAAGGGACATGAAGGACTGATGGCTAAAACCAATGACCGCCACAAGGGAAGAAATCATGGGGACAAAATACCTGGAACAGTATCTGTTGTCTCTCCATCCACCCATTCAGCGGTGGGTTTGGCAGCATACCGACCTCACCTTGGAGAAAGCAGTAGAGATAGCAAGTGCCTACAACCGAGCACAAGAAATTCAAAAGGGGAGAGACGACTCACACTGGAAATCAGGAGTTGGGGACCCTAACACCAGACCCCCTAGACCTCCTCCCGTGAGAAGACCTGATACAGTGTGACTACCGCACGGACCTCCCCCTCCCTCCTTTCGACAACCGCCTCCCCTTGGTCCCCAATGCTTCCACTGTGGTGAGCACAGCCATATAGCCCAAGTATGTCCACAAAGAGAGGAACCCATGGACATAAGTCTCACCCGGTCCCTCGTCTGCAACCCTGTCCCCTCCGGGTCACTCCCTTACCACAGACAGATGACAGTAAACGGAGAACAGAGGGAGGCGCTGATAGACACAGGGTGTCTCCAAAGCGTCATACGACCCCAGGTCATACCAGAAGAAGTGGGAACAAATACAGGTACAGTGACAATCCAATGTGTACACGGGACCAGAAACCGTACACCAACACTGAGGTTTACATACACCATGATCCATCAACAGCCCCAGTAACCCTCAAGGTGGGACTGATCCCGAAGTTGCCTGACCCCTTCGTGTTGGGGACAGACTACCCCCACATGAACCAGTTGATCCAGGAGACAGTGATAGAGGAAAATGACTGGAGGCAGACAGCTCCCTTTTCACAATTGCTGGATCACAAACTATCTCTGGGGAAAGAGCAAGAGCCAAAGACGAAAAGAGAAGCGAAAAGGGGTTCCTGTTGCTCTGACACTGTCTGCCACAACCGGGGCATGGGAAAACGAGCAGGGTTTTCGCAGGGCTCAGAAGGAGGATCCCACGCTGCGCGAAGCTTGGAATCGTTCTGTAGCACAAGAAGACCCCAATCTAGTAGGTCCCCAATTCTTCATAGAAAAGGGTTTATTGCATAGGAAAGGAGTACAAGAGTTGAAACCCCAGTTATTGGTGCCCCAGCAATAGCGCGTGAAAGTACTGTTCCTGGCCCATAGTCACTTGTTAGGTGGGCATTTCGGGGGAGAAAAGACTGAGAAAGCGATCCTGGAAATCTTTTATTGGCCAGGTATATATCATCAGGTCCGCAGGTACTGCAGGGAATCTGCCATCTGCCAGAAAAACAGACAGGCTATGCCTCTAAGAGTTCAACTACATCCTCTCCCAGTAATAGAACCCTTTTCCAGGATAGCGATGGATATCATAGGTCTTCTTCTTCCCTCCTGTAGTGGATGCAGATATGCTTTGGTAATAGTTGATTAAGCATTAAGACAACCTAACTCTACCCAGATAGCCAGGGCCATGATTAATATTTTCTCCCAGGTTGGTTTTCCGGAAGAAATTATAACTGACCAAGGCACGCCTTTTGTATCACGGCTGATGAAACAAGTCTGCCAACAACTGAACATAAAACAAATTCAGACAGCCGCCTACCACCCCCAGACAGATGGCTTTGTAGAAAGGTATAATGCCACCCTAAAGTCCACACTAAAAAAGCTGTTGGAGTTAGAGACACGAAAGTGGGAAGAGATGTTGCCAGTAGTGCTCTTCGCCCTCCGTATAAACAGCAAAAGAGCACTGGTTACTCCCCATTCGAATTGTTGTATGGCAGACAACCCTGTACTCTTTTAGACATGTTGAAAGAGGAATGGGAGGAAGAGCCTGCGGGGCAAAGCCTCTCCCTGATTACGTGTTAGGATTAAAAACCAGATTATATAAAATCCAAAACATTGTGAAAACTTGTCTAGAACAGGCTCAAGAAGCACAAAAAAGGCACTATGATAAAAAGGCCAAAGAACGCAGTCTCAATATCGACGACCTAGTACTGTTGATGAAACGAAAAGGTGACCCCTGTGACTGTCTAGAATTAGATCCCCAGGAGAGGAAAAACACCCAAATATATCATGTAAACCTCCTTAAAAAGTGGGTGGGACCCCGACCCGCCATGATGGAAAAAGTAGGGAATGGTGATCCCCTGTTCATACAAAGCATAGACCAAGACCTGTCACTTCCCCAACAATAAGAGCTGAGAGCAAATTACTACGTCTTCAGGAGGTATTCTCACTAACGCCAGGAAAAACCACCCTTATCCAACATGCTATCCATACTACTCCTGACAAAACCAATCAGTTATGACCCTACAGAATACCAGAAGCAAGAAGGGAGGCCATTGAGGCTGAGGTTCAACATATGTTACACATGGGAATCATTGAACCTTCAAAGAGTGAATAGAATTCCCTGATTGGGATCGTTCCCAAACCGGATGGCTCCATCCGGTTCTGCATTGATTTCCGGGAAGTCAATAAGAACTCTCGTTTTGACGTCTACCCATTACCCAGGGTGGACGAAATGATCGAGAAATTAGGGAATGTGATATAGAGAAGACCGCCTTCTCTGCCCCTGGGGGTTTGTTCCACTTCAAAATGTTGCCTATCGGCTTGCACGGGGCCCTGCCACGTTCCAACGACTTATGAATTTAATCCTTAAACTCCATCAGGACTTTGCCTCAGCATATATAGATGATATAGTCATCTATTGTGATACATGGGACCTCCACCTAGACCATCTCAGGAAGACCATACAAGCCCTCAAGGAGGAAGGTCTCACCATAAACCCCATCAAGAGTCATTTGGCCGCTCGTCCGTAAAGGATCTAGGATACTTACTAGGGGAAGGGTTTATAAAACCATAGGAGGAGAAGGGGGCAGCGATATCTCAAGTACCGTTCCCCACAACCCTTAGGGATCTCAGAGCCTTCCTGGGCATTTTGGGGTACTACAGGAGATTCATTCCTGAATTTTCAGAAATAGCTACCTCCTTAACCAATCTCCTAAGAAAAGATGCACACCTAGACAAAAAGACCTGAAACAACCCTCTCCCATTGTCATACAGGCATTTCAACACTTGAAGAGCCTTCTACTAAACCGGTTCTCTTAAGGGGGCAGGGCTAAGGATCCAATGTGGCCAGACGCGTGAACCTGGAGCTTCGCGCCGACCCCATCAGTTATCCTGTAAAGAGAACTGTAATTGATCCCCTGAGCAACCGGTGAAACGACCGCGGGGGCTGCAGGGTCCCGACGGAGTCTGCTGAATGCTGGCCTAAGTACGGTGGCGAGGCGAGATGAGGGGTTATGTCCGGCAGTAACACAGCCAAGATGGCACTGAGAGCAACCCCTTCGACCCAGAGTCAAAGTGGACACCACAGCCCGAAGGATTGAAGGGGAATGGCGGAGTGCGGCGACCGAGACCTGCTGACGGTATTGGCGGGGCTCTAATCTCACCATTGGAGCAGATGCAGAAAGGTACTGACATTGATGAGCGCAAAACTGATGCTGATGGGGAGAGAGACGAGCGGGTGCTGGTGGTGGCAGCATCAGAGAGTAGAGGAGAAATCGGCGGAGGACCTGAAGTGCGGCAGCTGACGGAGAATGAGTGGCGGCATCTCAGTTTGATTGCGGTATAGCAGCCCGTGACGGGAAAATGAAACTGAACTTGGACCGTCTTTTGGGGATCGCACCACCATTTTGGCGACTTGGACTGGCGGGGAGCCCTGTGTCGCGGGGACTCTGAGACGGCAATTCTGGGCAGGATCCTAGGTGCGGAGAGCAGCTGACTGGGGGGTTTTACTGGCTGGGGCCCAGACGAGTTTGAAGAGGCAGCCGCAGTCGGGCCTACTGCAGATGGCGGACTGAGCAACTGTTGAGGAGGAAGACGGGTGGTGGCAGCAGGCTTGGGGGAGAGGTGACTGGTGGGTGACCAAATTACAGTCACTGTTGGACTGGTTACAACCTGCGTGAGGGGCTGCCTTGGGAGCGACCCGGCGGTGAGTCTTCCCTGTTGCGAGGAAGGGGAAACTGGTGCATCGACTGCCCAGTACAAGAACACACAGCTAAGGCAGTAGAGAAGGTGCTGTGGCTAGCGTTCGTGGGCCCCAACAGGAACGGCGCAGTTGAGTGGGGGCTGTGTCATGTGGCCCGAGCGCTATGCACAGAGACGGCTGAGATTACTATCCAGGAAGAGTGGAGTGAGCCAGTGAAGGGGGACCCCGGACCCGACCACCTAGCGGCGCCAGAATACAGGTGGGGAACTGATGAGGTGGGCTGCTAACAACTAGGGGCAGACGACGGTCTCTGGTGGACAGATAACTGCGTGAGGGGCAGTCTGCGGTAGGCGCTGTGGGGAGAGGCTTCTATGGCTGAATGCAGAGATTGACACTGGTGGGATGCCCGGGTAATACAATTGTTTTGGGCCGTATCTGCGCAGGTGCCGGAACCTACAACAAAGCTGCCAATGAGGAAAACGCATAGGAAGCCGGGGGGGCCCCCGCTGAGCTGGAGGATGTCACTGGGGCGCAAGAGTAACATCACAAGGCGGCACTGCACCAGGAGGAAATGATGCAGCAGCCGTGGACAATATTCTAAAGGCCATCACTGACACTAGGGACGCTGTGCAACAGGATATTGCGCATGTGGCGCAGAGGCTGGGACTCCTCCGAGCAGACCATACTAAGCTTGCCAACCGGGTGAAACAGACAGAGGTAATGCTGGAGACCCTAGAGCTGGCACAGAAGGCGTTGGTTGTTCAGATGGAGGACGTCACGCATTGCTTACAAGCCCTGGAACAGAGAGCCGAGGATGCTGAAGGGAGGAACCAAAGTAATAATGTTTGGGTGGTGGGATTGCCGGAGGGAGTCGAAGGAACCAGTATGGTGGAATATTTGGAGAATTGGTGGAGGACTGTGGTGGCCCCTGAGGGCCTTTCCTACTTCTATACTCTGAAAAGAGCATACAGGGTACCGGCCCGACCACTGGCGCCCGGTAGACCGCCCAGATCGCTGGTGGTGAGACTACTCCATTATAAGGACAGAGACCTGCTCCTGCATAAGGCTCGCTCTTCAGGCCCCTACAAAGTGGACAATTGTAATGTGACTCTGTTCCCGGATTCCACGTTTGATGTGCAACGTCGCCGGGCTTCATTCCTGGAGGCTAAGAAAGCACTCCGAGAAGAGGGTCTCCAATATTCGTTGATGTTTCTGGCACGTTTGAGGGTGGCCATGGACGGTAAAATGTATTTTCATGAAACCCAGGAGGAAGCATGGACTTGGTTGGAATCTTACAGAGCAGGCGCTGGTGCAGCGGGACTGGGGGAAAAGCACAAGCAGAAAAGCCACGTCTGCACCGTTCGAGGCGCATCAGAAGACACCGGCTTAACGCTCAAAGACCCACTGAAACTCAAACGGGCAAAGATAGGTTGGCCGCATTGCAGGCTGCCACGGAGATCTCCCAGGAGGGAAGAGCAACGGCACGGGTGACGACGGACTCAGAAAAGGGCTCTTGGGGGACGGAATCAGATGAGTCGGACACCGGGAGTGTTTAACTGCCGCATGTGACAACTGGGACAGCAGACATGATTGTTGATGCCTGACACTATGGAGTTGTTTCAAGAGTATTTAGGGAGCGGAGGGGGAGTGTTGCATCTTGCCAGTCTCCCAGTCTCCTATGGGTGTTTAGTAGATAATGGTTGCAGGGATGGAATGGTGTTAGAAATACGAGGTTTCCGCATATTACACTGCCTTGCCTGATGCTGGGGCTTAATTATCACTGGGGGTACAGCGTAGAATAATGGTAACACAGTAGATGGACCATTTCGGCTCCTGGCCACCTCCCCTATTCTTGTTTGTTTGTGGTTCCTTGGTAGATGCCAAAGGAACATTTTGTTTGTTAGTTTGGATGGGTGCTAGATTTTTCAAGCCTGTCCTGGGTGGGGCTGTTGGGGGAAGTTAGGTTTGATTGTTGGGCTAGTTAGAACTACTGGTGCGTTCATAAGGAGCGGGCAGTTTTCTATAAGATGTACGACCCGACATGGGGGGTCACCTGAGATAAAATGCATCACCTGGAATGTACGGCGGATACATACAATGATGAGATGCCATAAGGTGCACGCCTATCTGGTGCGCAGGGGGTTCAAATAGCATTCCTCCAAGAAACTCACAATAATCGAGCAGAAGGGTTAGCGTTGAAGCGTAGGTGGAGGGGGCAACTTTTTTACACAACGTATTCGGCCTATGCTAGGGGGACACTAATATGTATTAGAGCGGGGGTCCCATTCGAACTTTCAGGTTGGCAGAGGGGAGCGAGACGGCCGCCGCAGTATTACAATTCACGAGCCGGCCGCTCGCGGAACTACAATCCCCGAGTCGGCCGCCTGAAGGACTACAAATCCCAGAGGGCCTAGCGCGGAGCATGCGCAGGCCGCCTTACACACAAAAGGAAGTCGTCCACAGCAACCGGCGTCGGATATTCAGAGTCCGTACGGGTCTGGTTTACGTTGTTCCAGAGGTGAGACGCGAGTTCCTAGAGATTTTATCCGGTTGCCTTGAATCTGGGATTAAATATCTGGCAGCAAGGTATGGCGGCTGCTCCTTTGCGATATGTCGGTTGGGGTTCACACGAGAGTGTGCCAGTCTTGGCATTAGAGGGTTGGACGCCCACTATATAACATTGGAAATTACTAGAACGATACTTTGCCCACGCGGACAGTTCTGGTGTGGGAGGATCTCGAGTGGCATTGCCGGCCACTGCTTAGCACAGTGCCCTCCGTTGGAGAGTTGCCGGGACCGGCACTCATGCGGAGGACAGTGAGTCCAGGAAACCGTATTCAGGTACTGCTAAACTAATCCTATAGGACGGAACTCGAGTGGCATTTTCGGCCACTTCTTAGCACAGTGCCCTCCGTTGGAGAGTTGCCGGGACCGGCACTCATGCGGAGGACGGTGAGGTTGGTCTATCGTTCAGCATTGTCGGCTGAAAGTGGTTCCGTCGTGTTTAGCAGCCTGGGGATTGGTATTGTTTCTTATACTTTATTTCTTGGATTACGTAGGGTGATGTTAACCCGGTAACAGCATTTACTTTGAACTGCCTTATTCTTGACTATTCCTAATTCTTTGTTGTGCCATCAATAAATACTTGATTGCATTCATAAGGGGTCCATTGAACTTGCGAGTGTCTGTATTAGCTGTGTTTCGCCCTCTTGGCTTCCCTTGACCGTTATCCGATCCTGAGGTTCTTTCAGGGATTACACCAACCAACGCAACACATGGTAGACCCAGAAGGGAGGTTTGTGGTAGTGGCGGGTTGCCTCAATGGAGCTGACATGACGGTGTGTAGTATATATGCACCTAATGTAGATCAGATATCTTTTTTTAAGCGACTGTCGGTGAAGTTTGCACCTTATTTAACTGGCCTGGTACTGATGGGAGGGGGTTTTAATTCTATAGTGGATACTGAGATGGATAGGTCGCACCAACTTTTGCCGGAAGCACCTGTACGTAGGATCTCAAAGGCCAGACAAGATTGGCAGACCAGGTGGGGGCTGGTAGATACGTGGCGTGCACACCACTTAGAGAAGAGGGATTATTCCTTTTTTTACTGCCCTCCATGAATTGCATGTCCGGCTAGATGCGATATTATGCACCCCGGACATCCATACGAAAGTGGACCACAGCGAATACCTCGCAGGAACATTGTCTGATCACAACCGCTATTGGTAAGAATACACTGGGCCTGGGAGAGATCTGCGGTGCCGACCTGGCGGTCGATCCCAGAGTCGCTAGAGGACCCTACTTTTCGTGAGGAAATCGGGACGGGAATCACTTAGTATTTTACAGAAAATGAGGGCACAGCCTCAACTTTGGCACTATTGTGGGACGACTTTAAGGTGGTAGTACGGGGCTTGTGTCTCACAAAAAGGGTGGGGGTGTGGAAGACACTCTCGAATTATATAGATACTGCAGAGCAACACTTGAGCGACATTGAGAGGGCCCGTCCAGAAAATCCGGAGGTGCAAGGTGAGGTTTTAGCTGCCAGGGAGGCCGTAGCCACACAGCTAGAGCGGTTGTGTTGCTTTGATTATAGGACATACTTGGTGCGGATGCATGCGGAAAGGGACAAGGCGAGCACACTGTTGGCATGGCTAGCTTACCCGGCCCATATTGGCCATGACAACCCCAATGGGGGTGGTCAGAATATACTCAACATGGGGTGAATGGGGTGTTTTTGGAATACTACACTGAGCTCTATAGGAGCAAGGCAGGGGGTACTGGGAATGTTGTTGGTGAATTTTTGGCAGATCTAGCTCTCCCACACTTAGAAAAGGAGCATGCAGACCAGCTAGGGCAGGAGATCATGATAAGGGAAATAGGGAGTTCTACTAAACACATGGTACGCAATAAAACACCGGATATAGATGGGCTACCTATGGCATTCTACTTGGTCTATGTTGATAGTCTGGCTCCTAGGCTGTTGGCTGTGTACCAGGAAGCAAAGAAAGTGGGAGTGTTGCCGGCCTCTACTCGGGAGGCTTTTATTAGCCCACTGTTATAGCCCGGGAAAGAACCCTCAGATAGGACTGCCTACCGCCCACTATCGATGTTGACCGCAGACTACAAAATCTTGAGTAGGATCCTTGCGACTCGGCTCCTCCCATATATGGTACAGCTGGTCCACCGGGATCAAGCGGGATTTATCCTCACCCGGAATACAGCTACTAATGTCCGACGTTTACTCCGTATTATAGGAGACGATCACAGTCATTTGCCTTCGGCGACGGTCCTTTCGGTAGATATTGAGAAGGCCTTCCATAGTTTGGAATGGCCATATTTATTTCAAGTAATGGGAGTGCTGGGGGAGTATTTTGTGGGATGGACAGAGATCCTTTATAGATCGGCGACAGCTCGAGTGCGGGCAGGGACGACGGTTTCCCCTTCTTGCTTGGTGAGGCGGGGCACGCGACAAGGATGCAAGGATGCCCTCTTTCACCATTGTTATTTGCACTGGCCATCGAGCCATTGGCTGCACATGCCAGATCGGGGAGACATTACCTCGGCCTGGATTTGCGGGGGGACGGGCAGTACATATCGCTCTATGCAGATAACTTGCTCATGTTTCTAGCAAATGCGGAGGGGGCTCTGCAAGGGGCAATGGCCCTATTGCGCACGTTCGGCGAGGCTTCAGGGCTGCGAGTGAACTGGGCAAAGACCTGCCTGTTCCCAGTGGTTCCATCGGGGATGGAGCTCGACCAGGTAGAGGGCATTAGGTATGAACCTCAATGCTTAATTTATCTTGGTACCAACATATATCACACACAGGAGGCCCTGTTGGAGGGCAATATAGGTAGGGCTACGCGAGGACTTTGGGGTAGCCTGTCAAAATGTGGCACTTGGTCACTCTCAGTGGCAGGTCGGGTGGCACTTCTGAAGATGGTGGCACTACCCCGGTTATTGTATTATTTCAGGACGCTGCCAGTATGGGTACCGGGCTCGATATTTAAGCAGCTTCGTTCCATGGTGGGAGGATTTCTGTGGGGGAGTGGTAGGCAGCGGATGGCACTGGCTACAATGATGCGCCTGAGGGCGAAAGGTGGATGGGCAGTTCCGGACTTTGAATTAAATTACCTGGCAGCTCAACTGCAATGGCTTACCCAGGCAGTGACTAGGGAGTTTAGGGGCCCGGATGGCCAGGAAGGCCAATGGATCCTGCGGCATGTATTGTCCTTCACCATACTTCAGCAATGGCGGCGCCTTGGGTCACTTTCTCACGAGGAGCAGACACTGAGGTTGTGTTGGAATCGGAGCCAACGGTGAGGTTGACTGGCCTGCCCCTACGCCCCAAAAATTCAGTTGGGCATTTGTACCGCCTTTCCGCACCGGAGAGATTGGTCTGCCTTGGCAGAATGGGAGGAGACGGGGTACAGGTAGTAGGAGACTTATATGAGGATGGTGCTCTCTTACCCTACCAGACCCTTCAGGATAGATATGGCCTTCTTAGGGGGGATTACTTGTTGCTTTCGGCCCTGGTATCGGCGATTCAACGCCATTGGAAGGAAGGGTTAGCAGAACCAAAGACGTCTATTTATGCCAATATGCAGTGATGGCAGCGGGAACTGTTAAAGCTATTACGTGTCTGTATAGGCGCATGGTGAACGAAGAAACTCAGCCATTGAGCACTTTGCAAAGGCATTGGGAGGCGAACATCGGTAGGGAAATCCCTGACACGACATGGTCCCAATTACTGGAGAGAGCGTGGAAGAGTACGCAAAATGCTAGGTTCCAACTGGTTCATTTTTTTATAGTACACAGGGTGTATTTAACCCCTGCCATGATCAATAAGTACTTTAATGTGAGCACCGCTCAATGCCCGCTCTGTAGCCAGGAGGGGGCAGAATTTCACTACATGATGTGGGGCTGCCCGCAATTGGGAACATACTGGAAAGAGGTAACTGACCTGCTCTGCGAAGTCACAGAAAGGGAGATAGAAACTGACACATTGATTTCCACACACTACAAAAACGAAGGTCACAAGTAAGTTCTTGGACTTAGGATTACTATTAGCTAAAAGGGATATAACAGCGCATTGGAAATCTAAGAACGGGCCCAACATTACAAGGTGAAAGGCAGAATTAATTAAATGGGCGACAAGCGAATGCACAATGCGACTTCAGAGTGCTAAGCGGACCAATAAGGATGGAGCGCTGGAAACTGCGAGGGCATGGGAAGCCATGGTTACATTGCTACAGGTCCCAGAGGCAGACTCGGATAGTGGGTCGATACTGGAGGCGGAGACAGGGAATTTCTGAAACATAAGGCTGTTGGAGGAACCCCTGAGATGACCAGGTAGTGCTATTGCGGGAATGGACAGGTATAGAGTGGGGATGGACTATCTAGGAACTGATAGACTCAGTACCATAGTGAATGTTGAGGTGTAATTTCTATTCCGTTAGCTATAGATTGGATGCATCGGTAGCAGGGGGTGGGTGGTGGGTGGTGGGGAAGCGGGAGGGGGCAGAATTGATTTAATTATTGTTGTGACACATGTTGAAATGTCAGTGGATTATTATGACTAAGAAGGGTGGACAGTCCTTTATTCGAACGTTGATGATATAGCACAGGAAGCCCTGCAAGATAGAAGACATGGGGGGTGGAATAAACATCAGATAAATGTGAAGCGGGAGGTGATGGGAACGTTGATCTGTAGGGCAGATGAAACAACGGGTGCTGGAACCTATTCATGTTTTGTAACATTGTCAAGTGTTTTTTGAAAATTCAATACAAATATTTAAAAAAATTAATTAATAAATAAACCGGTTTTCTTAAGCCCAGACTATAAAAAGCCCTTTATCCTACAAACCGATGCCTCGGATCTAGGAGCGGTATTGTCGCAGATCGACACACAGGGGCAGGAGAGACCTGTGATCTACATTAGCCGGAAGTTATACCCCAGAGAAAGCAAGTATGCGGTCATTGAGAAGGGAGCCCGAGCCATCAATTGGGCCATTGAATCCCTGAAGTACTAACTAGAGGGTAGAGAATTCATGTTGTACACTGACCACGCTCCTCTGGAATGGCTTGCCAGAAATAAAGGACACAATGACTGCATCTTACGCTGGTTCCTGGCTCTTCAACCTTTTTGCTTCACCACTCAGCACAGAAAGGGAAAAGATCAAACAAATGCAGACTACCTCTCTAAATAACCCCAAGAGCTCTCTCTTGCAGGCAAGAAAGTTAGGGAAGGGGGATGTCGGGAAGAGTCCAGGTGGGGACGCCGCAAAACCTGCCCCGACACTCCACACAACGCCTAGGAGGGAAGTCAGGTGAGCAATTACAGGGTTAAAAGTTTCCTCACGCCCTCTCCCTTACAGAGTGACGAGGAATCCGCCTACACGAGGAGCCAATCAGAGGCGAGGCGGAAAAGAAGACTCTCGAGTGAAGTAGGAGGGAACCCGGAAGGAGATACGGACCAGGGAGACGCCGAGAAGCCGGAGTGGAGGGAATCCCTGGAGCCAAGGAAGCCTGAAGGAGCCAAGCCAGAGCAGAGGGAATCCCCAAAGCCGAGAGAGCCTGAAGAACCCAAACCGGAGACCAAGAGGGGGAAGGACGCTGCCACGGCGGACAACCTCGAAGCGTGGAGCGAGGACTCACCCAGGAGACGCGTGTTTGCCGCTGTAACTCAGGAGAGTTGCGGCATTGGCGGAAGACCTGCCGCACCCTCGAGAAAGCCTGGCTCCTCGACCGGACCACTGACAACATGACCGCCCTCAAACACGCGACCCGCAAGCACCACCAGCTTATCCGCACCACCAAGAAGAAATCACTGAAGGATCGACTGGACAACAACGCCCACGACAGCAAGGAACTCTTCAGCATCGTCAAGGAGTTCTCCAACCCCAGCACCGGCAACAACGACATCACCCCGTCACAAGATCTCTGCGACTCCCTCGCCTCATTCTTCCACCGCAAGATTGCCGACATCCACAACAGCTTCGGCGCACCTTCCTCGCACCCAACCGCCGAACCAACGCACCCCACCGCCACCCTCCGCACCTGGACCGCAGTGACCACCGAAGACACAGCCCGCACGATGAACACCATCCACTCCGGATCTCCGACTGATCCCTGCCCCCACCACGTCTTCAACAAGGCCGACTCCACCATCGCACCCCAACTCCGAGACATCATCAACACCTCCTTCGACACCGCCACCTTCCCGGAGAGCTGGAAGCATGCCGAGCTCAGCGCCCTACTGAAGAAACCAACAGCGGACCCCACCGACCTCAAAAACTTCCGCCCCATCTCGCTCCTCCCTTTTCCTGCCAAAGTCATCGAAAAGATCGCCAACAAACAGCTTGCCGCCTTCCTCGAGACGAATGGATCCCTCGACCCCTCGCAGTCCGGCTTCAGAGCCAACCACAGCACCGAGACCGCCCTCATCGCAGCCACCGACGACATCCGAGCCCTTCTCGACAACGGGGAAACAGCGGCACTCATCCTCCTGGACCTCTCCGCCGCGTTCGACACTGTGTGCCACCGCACCCTAGTCCAAAGCCTCACCAACACCGGCATCCAAGAGAAGGCATTGAAGTGGATCATCTCGTTCCTCGCTGGAAGAACACAGAGAGTCCGCCTCCCCCCATTTCGCTCCAAGGCCACCGAAGTCATCTGCGGCGTCCCGCAAGGATCATCACTCAGCCCCACCCTCTTCAACGTCTACATGAGACCTCTCGCAGCCATCGCACGCCAACACAACCTCAACATCATCTCCTACGCCGACGACACCCAGCTGATCCTCTCCCTCACCAGAGACCCCGACACCGCCAGAACCAGCCTGCATGAAGGGATGAAAGACGTCGCCGAGTGGATGAAGAACAGCCGCTTGAAACTGAACTCAGACAAGACGGAAGTCCTCATCCTTGGACCATCACCCTCCGCCTGGGACGACTCCTGGTGGCCCCCTGCCCTGGGCACCGCCCCCAAGCCAACAGACCACGCACGCAACCTGGGCTTCATCCTGGACTCCTCCCTCTCGATGACCAGACAAGTCAACGCCGTCTCCTCTTCATGCTTTCACACCCTCCGCATGCTCCGCAAGATCTTCCGATGGATCCCGATCGAAACCAGAAAGACGGTCACCCAGGCCCTCGTCACCAGCCGGCTGGACTACGGAAACACCCTCTACGCCGGAACCACAGCCAAGCTACAAAAAAGACTACAACGCATCCAGAACGCCTCCGCCCGACTCATACTGGACATCCCTCGACGCAGCCACATCTCCGGCCACCTGAGGAACCTGCACTGGCTCCCTATCAACAAGAGGATCACATTCAGGCTCCTCACCCACGCACACAAATCTCTCCACAACCTGGGCCCCAAGTACCTCAACGACCGCCTGACCTTCCACACGCCCACCCGCCATCTACGGTCCGCTAGCCTCGCCCTCGCCGCCGTACCACACATCCGAAGAGCCACCGCCGGAGGCAGATCCTTCTCCTACCTGGCGGCCAAGACATGGAACTCCCTCCCCATCCACCTTCGGCTGACCCAGGACCACATGGCTGTTCGAGCAGTAGCGGCCCACTTCCCCCAAGCGCCTTGAGACCCTTCCGGGTGAGTAGTGCGCTATACAAGTGTTATGATTGATTGATTGAACGGGTATTCACATAAGGAGAGCACAACGAGTGGTTCGGACTAAAAGTCCCGGAAGACGTGAGAGGTCCCTCAATATTTTGGTTATATGATACTTTACAAAACTAGGACCGTTAGGGCTGTTCCGGAGGCAACAAAGATAAGGGGTACAAACAGAACCCCCTCTTATTGCCACAAAAGAGGAGAGTCTATCCTCTGTTATTTTTTGTGTTGTTTTGTTGTTCACATTAACCCTGACACAGAACCCCCCTCATTCCCCATCCTTCACAGAAAGCACCGCTCGAACAGCAGTCGTTGAACACTATCTTCATTGGGTGTGGTGAAGGGTACAAACCAGTATAAGAATCGTAGTTCAGGTGAATGACTGCCACTCTTTTTTTTTTCTCTTTTACCTAGTATCCTGGGGAAGTGACCATCCAGAGGGCGGAGCCAACGACAAGAGGAACGGAATTACCATCCTGCCATCCAGCTCATCTACCACCTAATACTAGCTCTACGACTGACGTTCAATAAAACAAATCCACCATTGATGAACCTATGCGGCCTCCTAGCTTCCATTTCCGCCCATCCCTCCGACAGACAGTAAGAAAAGTGTTTACAGCCCCAAATTTGAAATAAAGTAGCTGGTCATGTATAAGCATGCAAGTTTGGTGTGCAACGTTTTTCAAATGTTTCTGCATCACATATAACTGGTAGCATGACCATATATTCGTATTTAATTTTTGGGTCCCAGTCCTCATGGTGTTCTTTTCCTTGTGTTTTACGTTGTCCTTGCCATCGTGCATGGGCTAATATATGGCCTTGAGTCATCTCTGAAAGAATGCCGTGCCTTGGAGTGTGACAGCAGTTGGAATAACCAGTGGTTCCATGGCTTGATTGTTCCTGGTTGCTAAGCTGATGCTGCAGTGTTAATTAATAAAGAAATCGTACTTGTTATGTTTCTGGTATTCTTTTCTAGATAACTCTCAGATTTCTGGCCCAGAGAACACAGTGCAGAAATTTGAAGAAAAGTAGACATAATCCGATAGAGATTGTAACTGAAGAGGCAGGCAACTACAGGATATCTTTATGGTGCTTTCAATTAGGTGCTGAGCTGTGGAGAAATCCCAAAAGGTATGTGAAAGAAATGAGGTTAGTATATGGGGCGTGTGACTACCCACCCAGAAAGAATAATCACAGCCCCATGTCAGGGTAAACCCTCAAAGTCACAAAATAAACCTGAGCTCAACCCCCTTAAACTAGGGCATAGAGAAGACAGGCTTATCTTGGGGCAATGTGTTAAAGGACTTGTGAAGTACTAAAACAGTAATAAAGTAAAACCCAAATTAGACAAATCAGGTAAAATTTAGTTGTAATAAAGGAAAATAACTTAAAAAAGTGACTTTTTCTTAATATTTATTACAAATCAGACTTTACTATTGAATTGGATTATTAATAACTATTAAATAGCTTTTTAGTTATATTCCTAGGAGTTCCTAGTATTAGTATTTTAATTTGTATGGCGTTTTACGTAGGACCTCTAGGCCTGCCTCAGTAAAAATAGATTTCGGGTGCTAGTAACTTTAAGAAAATTAACATTGGCATTAGCGACTTGCAAATTTGCGAGTCGCTAATGCCAATGAACAACAGTGTCAGAGACACTGTTTGCGATTCCCAATGGGGTCGCAAATTGCATGCCTCATCAATATTCACGAGCCACTTGCAATTTGCATGCCTCATCAATATTCATGAGGCACTCGCAATTTGCAAACCCCATTGGGAATGGCGGGCACTCCCAGGCATGGTGACCTCCATGTCTGGGACTGCTTTCAAATAAAGTAGCATTTTTTTTTATGTAGCCCGTTTTTCTTAAAGGAAAACGGGATGCTTTTAAACAAAGACAAATGAAACGTTTTCGTTTCATTTTTTAAGGGCAGGTATTGGTCCCTGGGACCACTGCCTGCCCCTAAAAAATATTTTCCCCTGCATTCACAAAGGGGAAGGGTCCCCTTCCTTTTTGCGAGTGCTTTATTTACCAGCCTCTTGAAGAGGGCGGTAAATTGCGAGTGTTTTGCGACCGCAAAACATTTTTAGATAGGGTGGCGAGTCGCTATTAGGAAGGGACGCCCTTGGAACGATCCTTCCTAATAGCAAGTCGCAAATCCTATTAAGAGAGTCGCAAATAAATTGTGACTCGCTAAATAGGGTTTGTACATAGCCCATTGGTATTTTTGCATGTACAAACGGGGCGCAAACCCGTTCGCGCATGGAAAAAGGGCTCGTCCATCTGGACCTAAATGTCTTCATGTCTGCGTTTAAATACTGTGTACCCTGCATTGTTGGCTACAAGGCCTATATAGGAGGTGAAATTTATATTTTAAAAAGAGGTTTTGACCAGCCAAAAACATACAGGCTACACTGGTAGACCTAGAGCCATGTTTGGACTGCAACTGTAGTGAATGGCACAGTAAGTGCTACAGTCCACTAGAGGCATTTAACTTCCAGGCCCTGGGTATGTTTAAAGAAGGCAATTTACAACTGGTTGGCAGGGGTAAAATGCAGAGTTCTATAGCCAGCTAAAATATAGGGTCATACAAAAGGCAAAAAATCTGTGGAGACCATATAGAAAAGGTGGATTTCCTACAGTGCGTGACCATGTGTTTTTGAGTTCTGTAGTGATTAATGCACAGCCACAATTTGCCCTGGGTACATTTTGCAGGGGATAATGCTTGAGAAAAAAAGTAAAATATAAGTTCATTGAAGGGCAACACTGATGATTCTGCATGTTATTTCCCATTCCGACCATTGGTCATATCTATCAACTCACCCTACCTTTTGTGACACCCACTCACCCTTATAAAGGGCTGTAAAATGGAGATGTCATTAATACCAAATGTTAGGTTTTTAGCTTTTCTGGTCTGCCAGCACCATTCTGCAATTCAGCACTTTGCTCAAGTGGTGAAGGTTTCCCTCATTGACCTATGCTTTCAGCATCCTTCTAGACGCGTTCACATCTGGTAGAAGTTGTCACCTGGCAAAACCCACCTATTTAAACATTATTATAAATATCCAGTCAAGCATTCAATTATTGTATTTGAAATGCGTTGCGGAGAGGTAAAACAGTGTGATATATAAAGATAAAGCCCACCATGCTGCTGCCAAAGGTTGAGATGCATGTTTTGCTACTCAGTATAGGATTCTAACAGGGGGGATTGGCACTGCGGGCATGGCCCGAAGGGCCGGTGTCTCACTGCACTCTGTGGGCCGGTTTTCCCCCAGTCCACAGAGAGCACTGACAGGGAGAGGAAAGCAGCTTCGCTGTACGGCCGGCCGTTCAGCGATGATCAGCTGTGGCCTCTCCTTCACCCCCCTCCCCTGCCAAGCAATCATGCTAATGGTGGGCTGGGGAGGGGTGATTGTGTGTGCCAGAATCGGCCTCCCAGGGGGCCAGGTGTTGCTCAGGCCTATGACCCATTTTCACCTCGGCCCCCCTGGGGCCCACGCAGCCCTGAACAGTGCTTGCATTAGTCCTCGCCCACAGCCCTTCTCATTCAGGGCATAGTGCTGGAGGGCTGGGGAATAATTTTTTAAGAGAAAGGGGCCTCGTTGTTTTCAGGTGCTCCTGAGCTGGAGAGCTGGGGAATAATTTTTTAAGAGAAAGGGGGCCTTGCTGTTTTAAGATGCTCCTGCGCTGGAGGGCTGGGGAATACTTTTTTAAGAGAAATGGGCCTCGCTGTTTTCAGATGCTCCTGTGCTGGAGGGCAGGGTAATAATTTGGTAATAGGAAGGGGGCTGGCTGTTTTTCAGGTGCTCAGCTTGTAGGACATTGTCACCTTGGCCCTGTGTCCTTCCCAAGAACAATATCCTCCCACTTACATTCCCTGTGTGTTTAATGAAAGGCCACGCCCCGTGAATGTGGGCCATGCCCTGCAAATGTGGGCCACTTTTTTCGTCAGTGCCCGGGCCAAATAGTGATCCCAATCCGACCCTGGATTCTAAGACACCCGATGGAACTAGTAAAGTAAATTCAACCCATTTTCGTTGAGCATGGAATAAGCACCTTAGTGTTGGAATAGCTCTAGTAGTCCTATAAATCTTTAGATTTCTTCAGCGTGAAATTGCCATTTTATCAACAGAAAATATACCTCCGACTTTGCTGCTATTTAGACTTTTTGTCCAGCATATTCCTGCATGTTGTAAGCTGGAAGTACCATTACATTGCTCGATAATTACATATAGTTCTATAATGGAAGAACTTCCATTATAGAAAATTATATTGTCCTTAGACTATAAAAGTGCCTTCCCAGTGTGTACTTGCGGTTTGAGCGTCTGCCATTTATTGCAGTATTATCCTTCTACCTAAGTTTGGTACTCTTTTGTAACATGCACATGTCACTTTTCTCTTGTAACATACTGGTTGCTACCTCTTACATTTTGCTTGCTTTAGACACTTGCACAAGTGCCACCATTGCCTACGTAACGTTTGTTCTTGTGCTTAAATACTTAAAGACGCAAAATCCCTTGGAGTTATTCTAGACAAAAAACTCAATCTAACCCCCCACATCAATTCTATTGCAAAATCTGCTCGTTACCAACTGCGCCTTCTTTGGGGAATCAGACGCTTCTTCCCGGAACAGGACCTGATAACCCTGGTGCAATCGCTGGTCCTCTCCAGATTAGACTACTGCAATTCTCTTCTTACTGGCCTCCCCAAATCCCACCTGTCCCCACTTAAGTCTGTTTTCCATTCAGCAGCTCGCTTCATTTATGGGGCCAAAAGAAGCGATCATATCACACCGATGTTATCCACCCTTCGCTGGCTCCCCTTCGAGGCTAGAGCTATCTACAAGACCGCTTGTATCACCCACAAAGCCTTGCACTCCTCCTCTCCTCGCTACTTGGCGAATAAACTGAAACTCTCTGGAGGCTCTAGACCCTCACGCAATGCGGAGAATCTTCTACTTGAACCTCCCACTTTCAAGAAGGAGAGAACAATGGCTCAATCCTTTTCAGGCAACGCAGTGAGAATCTGGAACTCACTCCCGCCTCAGCTCGGACCACTGCCTCCTCCCAGGCTTTCAAAAGGGACCTCAAAGTTCTCCTCCTCCAGAGACACCTCCAAAAGTAATTCACGTCCTCTTGTTATTTGGAGGAAGACTTCCCACTACTGATATTTTCCATGCCCATGGAAGTGCCTTCCCAGGGTATTCCTGGGGTTGGAGTGTCTGCCTCTTTGGAGTATTTTCCATGTACTTGTGTTTGGTGCCCTTGAGTAACATGCACACACCACTTTGCCCTTGTAACACACGGTTTGCTACCTCTCACATGTTTTTATCTTTGATACTTGCACAAGTGCCACCTTGCCTACATAACGCTTGTTCGTGTGCCTGAGTGTCTAGCACCTTTTGCAGTATTATACCTCAAATGATACTTTGTTCTCTCTTGTAACTGCACACTTGTCACTTTTTCCTCCTGTGCACTTTTTACTACCTCATGTATGTTTGGCTGCTCACAATTTTCACTACCTCATGTATTCTTTTTGCTCACAATTGTCACTATTACCTTTACTACCTCATGTATTTTTGGTTGCTCACAATTTTTACTACCTCATGTATTCTGTTTGCTTACAATTGTCATAATTACCTTTACTACCTCATGTATTTTTGGTTGCTCACAATTTTTAATACCTCATGTATATTGTTTGATCACAAATGTCACTATTACTTTATGTAACATAACGTATACTTTTGTAATGTTTCTCATTATGTTCCATTTCTGTTCCTTTTGTGAAGCGCTCTGACACCTTCGGGTAAAGTCCGCGCTATATAAAAATGCATAAATAAATAAATAAAAAAGACTTAAAATAAAGTCTCAACTTAATTCAAGACTTCCTGTTTCTGTGCTATCATTCCTCGGTACAGAGTGTCTGCCATTTTTCGCAGTATTATACCTCTACTTATACTTTGTACGCTTTTGTAACTTGCACACATGCCACTTTTTCCTCCTGTAATGTACCGTTTGCTACCTCTTGTATTTTGTTTGCTCACAATTGTCACTTTTGCCTCATGTAACTTAAGGTTTGATTTTGTGTAATGTGTGCTCATGTAATTCTCTCCTCATGTATCATTACTGTTCCTATTGTGAAGCGCTCTGACACCTTCGGGTAAAGTCCGCGCTCTATAAAAACGCATAAAGTAAATAAATAAATAAAACCGCCGATTAAACATTCCTCAAAACGCGTTTTCCACAGGCAGCTCACCACCACGCCGACACTGCATGGCCTCTCCTTCTGACAAAGATTAGGTTTGAATTTTCCACATTCTTGGCCGCGGAAATTTCCCATTGGCCATTTTACTTACTCGCAACTACTACCTCCCACCGCTAACCTTGCGCCCATTCGCCCTCCTCATGACGTCACGGCAGCAGACCGTCGCCTAGGCTGAGGAGACCTCCCCTTTCCCCTCCGTCACTACTAGCAAGAACAAGGCGGTGCGCGCGCGTCGTATTACCCTGCGTCATTGTCCTCGCGCGGATGCACACACCCCGAGTAGAACCGGGTGGGAAGACAGCGGCTCCCCGGTGCGCGCGCACACGCTCCTTGAGCGAGTCTATTCTGCAACAGAACACACATGCACACAGAGCGCAGACTCAAACAGCAGGCAGAGCTGCTGCAGAGGCTGTAGGGGTCTGTACCGCTGCTTAGGGGAGCAAAGCCAAGCCTCGCCTCCTTTTGTGTGTGCAGGGACATCACATCAGTGCCACACAGCCCATGCTTCCTTTTTAGCCGAGACTTTCAAAAAGCGGTCTATTATTAATTTCGCAAACAATTTACCTTTTCATTTTTTTGCGCAAAATGAACTCCGTGGCGGCTGCAAAACTGTCCTCTTGAAGTACATTCCTACACAGCCTTTACTTTTGACTCATCTGCCAGTTCTTGCACAATACTGTTTCCAGAAACAGCCACGTTTGTTTCTATTTTCACAATTTTTTGGGTTGCACTCACATGACCTGAAGGACTGAAGATTGTTATATTTTTATATATTTTTTTCGCTGGGTCAGCCCTCCTTGGATAGTGGTTTCAATGCAGGCAGAGGCTGATGGTATCATATTCCCCTGGTTGCTTCTGGATTGAGCTGGTTTTAAAGTGTCATCTTGTTATTTCTGCACAGCCCTGATTTTGATAAGAATTTCGTCTTTTCCCCCTTAAAGGGAGGAGGAATATGTTGTTGAAGGAGTACAGGATCTGCATGCCTCTTACAGTTGAGGAGGTAAGTGGAATACTTCAATGTACCCATCTCCCTCGTGTCCATTTAAAATAACAGACATGTTTACATCTGATATAGTTCAACCTCTCGTTTTATTGTCTTGTACTAAACAGTATGCTGCCATGATCCTTATATTTGTGTACTCTGTAAACGTATCACGTGTATAGTTAGAAACGCTCCCGCTAATGTATGTTTGCCGGAGGCATTTAGTGCTGTCCCACATGCACAATGTAGAGGTCCTAAGTTTTCCCTAGATGGGCGTATCTCCCTCATTAAGTACAATTGCGGTGCCGGTAGTTTTAATTTTTACATGACAAATGCAGGACTTAAAAGTGTCAGGAAACAAAGAGAAAACTGGGCAAGGTTGTCGCATCTAATGTAGATCAACTCGAGATCTCCGCACGCAGTGTGTAGTGATGCATAGGCTAGGAATCACGTGATTTCTTCGGACGGGATACATCACGGAAGGTTTAGTGCTTGGAACGTGATGTGCTGTGGGTCCGTATTAAATTCCTCTAAGTCTGTCGTGTAGCTTTTGCATTAATTTAGTTCCAGAGCTTCATATTAGGCCCTCTCTTGTGACTTGGGATGGGAGTGTGGGGATGAAGGTGTGGTAGGCTTGTCCTCATCTCCTCGCGCACACTCCTCTGCCAACTGTCAGTCCCAGGCAGCTGGAATTCCTCGTTTTGTTAACCAGCAGTGCGCATTCTTTAGTGAATTATCCAGCTGTGCTTTCTCGCACTGGTGGTGAGTAACTAACCTTGTGGAACCCGACTCATTTTTTCAGTGGTATCAATAATTATGGCAGCTAGCCACTATGATCAAATTTATCTGAATGTTGATAATTAGTACACTTTTTTTATAGTGCTCACTACAAATTGTATGGCTTTTTTGAGTTGCTTGTCAGCTGCTAGTTGAGGCATGCCTATCAACTGGTCTACAAATGCCCCTCACCAGCTGGTCATGCACTTGTGTCAGTGGATACTTTGCGATCTATGTGACTTGTGTGACTATTTATTTATTTATTTATTTATAAAGTTTTATATAGCGCAAACTTAAATCCCTAATTTAGCAGTCTGCCTTAAACTTCTGAATGCATTTTAACTGTTGGAGCATGTGACCCCAATGGACCACAGGTAATCCTCACTGGTGGGTAACTTCTCACTTGGTGCATATAAGTGTAGGGTAGAAACGGATATCTTAATTGCCCCACAAAGTAATCTCTAACCTGTGGTCTGTCTCACAATGTGTTCCGTGAGGCGAACATAGGTGATTGGAGAAGTGAAGTATGTTAGTTAAACTGCATATGCCCCTTTCCAATTGGCACCTCTAGTATCCCATTTCATTTAAGGAATTTCAACATGACCTTGATGTCACTCGTTTTGATGAGATTTTAAATAGACTTCACTGATCACCTAACTTGCAGTGAACCAAGAACTGTAACGTATCCATTCTTGAGACAACTAATGTACTTCTTAAGTTATTGAGCGCAAAACTCCATTGCACTCAAATGTAGGTAATTATAAAATTGGAGCATTTTAGGATCACAGATGCAGATCATCTCAGAAATGTGATTTCACCCTTAACTGGCTCGCTTCTCTCATATGTTAAAATTAGAAAAGCAGAAAAAAGTGAGGGCCATTTTGGGTTAAAAAAACTACTTTTTCAAATCTCACGCTGAGGTATAGTCGTTAAATGATTACAGAGATAAGGTTAGTGCCTCAAAGGACGTTCTTTGGAACTTGTCCCAGCTAGAAGGAGGCAGCTGGCGTTCTTCTGCATGTCTACATTGGAAGTGCCAGTGTTGAATATAGTGCTATAGACTGCGGAGTTGAAGGCCTCCAAGCTGTGACTCTTTTTCTTGTTCTTGCTAGGTATTGGATAGCTAATGCTGTGGGTCTAGCTGTGGGACTAGATTCATGCAGCACATTGCAGGCTCCTGTGCTGAGGGCTTGACTTTCTTGTCAGACATGCTTCTTTCAGCAGTGGACCTAGCTTAATGGTAGACATTGAACAGTTCTGAACGAGACCTTTATTTTTTTTTACTTAAACACGCCTATACTCAAATTAAGGACATATTTGGTTCAATTGAATTTTATTTAACAAGGTGTCTATATGCCTCCTTAATGAAGGCCTGTCTTTTCTTTTACAGTTCACGTTATTGTAAGTTTTCTTGGAGAGAAGCTATACCTTCCTCTTAAAAATTGGCCACATAGCATATCTGGGCGGGGCAAACCGAGAGCATTCCTACAAATACAGTTGAAATGGAAAACTTCCAGTATGTTGGAAAATGTCTCACCTCTGCTTTAATCACACGCAGGACTCTTATTTACTTTTGAGTGAATAAAAATAGTGTTTTTTCCCCCCCTGCTTACAAAAACGCTAAGCTAACTTTCCAGTTTCGGGACTTGAAATGTAGTTAAAGATCATCTCATTTCTTTCTGTTAACTGATTCGAAAAGGAATCTTTACTTGCACGTATGACATGTTTGTGGCTGCTAGTCCACAAGATGTCGCTGTAATTGTGTCTGTCATCCTTCTTCTTTAAGGAGAGATTTTTTGGGAGTTGTGTGATGATGAATGTTACGTTCGCTTAATTTGCCCCTATCGTGAACATTTGTGTGGTCCTTAATGCGTATTTGAAAGTACTTATGCCACAAACTAATCTGTTGAGAGAGCATTTAGACAGTTTACCGTTAGAGCTTGCAGTGTGTTAATGAAAGCAAAAGTAACGCATTGTTTACTGCCCTAAAATGTTGTTAATGCATAAACCTGCTGGCTCGGGAGAGCACGGCAGCCCCTAAATGTTGTAGGCAAACATCTGCACGGAGTCTTTCAAACGTGGTGCCTTTGCACAAAGTATGTAATTATGTTTTTGCTTTAATTTTTAACCCCTTGGTGTCAATTCCGACTACGTAAATACAGCCAGTTCAACGTGCAATTTTCCAATGAATGATTTAGTTCCCTGAAACACTGCAAGTAGGCAGCAGTTCGGTTTCCTGGAGTTTGTGGGTGCCCAGCGGAGCGTAGAAGAATGTGCCACAGAATCCCTTGTTCTGGCTCTTTCTATGGGTTTGTGTGCTTGGTTACCACCCAAACCATCTTGAGTACATTTTGACTTCTGAGAAGCCTGGCAGTGAATGTCCTTCCATGAATGCTACTTCTAATACTTGCGATTGACCTTTCGTACTCTACAGAGCCAGAAAGGGCCTATTCGGCGTGTTTGTGTTGGTCAGATTGCTTTAAGGAATTTCAGAAGTGAGCTTCCACCGTAATGGAAACTTTCTATTTTTTCACAGCAAGCCTGGTTACCTATGTACTATGGTCCTTCTTTTTTCACACTGCAGGTTTTGTTTGAGCATCGCTGCCCTTACTGTTTAAAATCTCATCTCGGTATTGTCACTGCCACATACTAAGCGGATGGTATAGTTTCATGGAGCTATACACCTAGAGCATACCTAACAGGTAAACGTGTAATATGATCCCACGATGGTGCCTGTAGTCCCTCTATATACGCGTCTCCATTTTCTTATTACAGTCTAGTTTTAACAGTTCATATAATCTTAAATAAAAAACAGTTATTCTATTGTAATAAGTTATGACATTTGAGTTGGAACATTACACCACCGTTGCCAGGTCTCTTACACCAATAGCTCGCCCTCTGCCATATCTATAGGATAAAGGTTGCGTTTACCTGTGAAGCTGTGATGTTTTTCTCTCTGTTAAATATCACAGTTTAAGTTCAGTAGGCTAACTTTCTTCATTCCTTGTATTTTGTCCATCTTTACAGCACTATACAGTATCCAATCAAATGGTAAAATATGTTTGGTGAATTCACTGATACTGATGTATGCCACATGACTACTACATCCCTGTGTCTATTATCTGTTCAAGCTTATCTTAAGCAGGCCTGATATCAAAAGGAACGCCTTCCAGAAAAGTCCAGAGCCCCTCCGCTGTTTTCCCAAGATCATCTTAACTTTCTTATGGAACTGAAATTCTAATAAGGGACTTCTTACATTCAAGGAGCTAAACTACTATAAAAGAACAAAGTTCAAGGTGTTGGGTGCGGTCATTTCAGTTTGGTCAATTATCCGGAAGAAAATTAAATTAGGGAGAATGAACTTCTATACCCCTTTATATATGAATAAACTTCTGCCAGATGTATTTCATGATCAAGTGATGAGACGGTGGGATAATCTCGGGGTCGGAACAATTGGAGACATCATAGATCAATTAGGGTTAATAACATTTGAAAGGGCGCAACAGCTATACAATTTGGATCGGAGAGATTTCTTTAAATACTTACAGATAAGATCAGTCCTGCAGAGAAAACAAGCAGGTAACTGTAAGTTTACTAGGGTAGACTTGATGGAACTTGTTCGAGATGAGGAGGGATGTTCAATCTCTCAACTTTATGGTGCATTATGCCTGTATAACGAGGATGCTAGAGGAAAGGTATTTGATAAATGGAGAACTAAATTAAATCTAGTCGGGAATGAGGGTGAAAAATCGCTTAAGTTAGGAAACACTACCTTAAAGGTTGCAAATCTGCAGGCAGAGTACTACAAGACTTTATATGAACTATCTTATACACCGCATAAAATAGCCCGCTGGGGGGGAACGAGTGGGATCTTCTGCCCAAGATGTCAGAGTATGGAGGCAGACACGATACACATGTTTGCGTCTTGTCCTAAACTAGATCCCTTTAAACATGCTTTGGAAGAATTCTTTAAAGAGGAATTGGAGATTTCTATTAAATTAACTAATGAAATTATGGTCCTGGGGGTGGCAAAGGAGGGGCAGGACGTACCCCATCAAGATTTTTTGTTTATTGCAATGACGCTGAGCCGGCTTTGTATTGCAACGTTATGGAAAGACTCTAATCCTCCTTTGTTTCAACAATGACTCTCTAAATTGTTAGCTATCTATACTCTAGAGAAAGCTTTATATGAAAAAAAAGGCGTAAATGCAAAACAGCTTGGGAAACGGATATGGGCACCAGTTGAAAATTGGAAACTTAAATTAGACGGGTATTAAAAGGGGATAGACTCATGCTCATTTTTGATAGGATTATAATTGGCGGTGTTAAAATTGCTCAGATTTTTTAACTCTTCTTTTTTGGAAACTGTACTCAAATTATGTTTTGCATCTCGGTTGTTACTTCAAGTGACTAAGCTTTAATTGAATTATATCTGTTGTATTAGATATATATGTCAAAGTAATTGTATTGCGACTTATATAGCGCACGTATCACCCGAAGGTATCAAGGCGCTTGCTTAGGGAACCCGTCCTGGTATTCCCCTGTGAGATACCCCGGCAGGGTATCCACAAGGTGAAAGCCAGGCATCCCGCCGCGAGGGGCCGTAGTGGAGATTAAGCAAGCTATTGCCCAGAGTCGCAGAGTGTGACCCCGTGAGTCGAGTAGGCACCAGAGCGAGAATTGTCGAGTCCGTGTAATTTTTGAGCCCGAGACCCGCCGAGGCGGGGAATCGAACCCTGGTCCACGGCCGATCTCAGGTTCCGGGTCTGCCGCCTCTAACCACTGAGCCACGCTTCTCCACTAATTAATTGTTTATACTTTGTTTTTTCTGATGATGAATAATAAAAATATTTTAAAAAAAAGGAAGTTGGTAATGAGTCACTGCTGCCAGCTACAATGCATTCTGATGCTTGTTTATCTATTGCATGGCTCAGGATTACCTTGGTACAAAGCTTTAGCTGCACCTGTGTTGCACATGCAACGCGTGTCTCTACCTGAAACAAGGTTTACGATAGTAAACATTTGGCACAGCTGCTGGGCTACAGCAGTGTATGGTTTGTTTAAGCCATGTGGGACAGCTCTTTAGAAATAAACACTTGGAGATAAGCTGCCCGTGTGCTTGCTTGTGTGACATAAAAGCAGCATATCATATTGGCGCGACAATGTACTTCCAGAGTTTGGACATCTTGCACTCCTGTTGTGACATGACAGTTGTATAGCTCACTGTCTGCCATTATTACAGCTCTACAGTGCTTGCTGTTTATAGTTCAGTATGTTGGCAAACTCCTTGTTTTTTAAATGTTAATGTCTCGAGGTTTTCTAAGATATGTTTGGATCTAGAACTGTAAAATCTGAGGACCATTGTTAAGACCTCCATGGTCCCTGATGTAAGTAAAGATACTGGCAATGATTCCTCTAGAAATATATTTTCTCGGTTCAAAGAGGTTTCATACGTGTGATTACATTCTAAACCTCGTATTTAACTGTATACTCCATAAATCCCATGAAGCAATGGTGTTGGTCGAGAAGATGACGTTGATTGCATATGTCCTACAGATATCATACACCATAAATTTTCATTGAATGATTTGGGAGGCTGTTAGGATGGAGCGTTTCACAGGGCTGATATACTATGGACCCATTTTAATCCCAGGATTATGAGTAGGATTTGGGACTAGTATAGTAATGAAACCCTTTGTGACTTTTCAGGTACTATTAGAAGAGAGAAGCTGTTATTCTGTGAGCCAAAGAAGAGGTGAGGTAATGCCACGTTTCTAGAAAACAAGCTGACCAGCTTCAGATAAGAGCTTCTGCAGTAGTACATCTCGCCATAAAGTGGACAGATAGACACAGTTTGCCTTGGTATCTATATGCTATGGTTCTTCTATAGATTATAAGTATTTGCAAAAACAGATGCAATTCCTTATTGCATCTATTTTTGCAAATACTTATAATCTATAGAAGAACCATAGCATATAGATCATTGTGCATCCAGTTACCAATGCTCTAAGACAATCTTACATTGTTCTTGAAGTTGTATACCGTTTTTTGTCTATGGGCTCAGGATTTCCTTGGTGTGTTGTTGCTTCAGAATTCTTCCAGTTCGCGAAAATCAGTGATCCGTATCTCTGTGGACCCCTGAGCTGCAAACACGAGAATGGCTATTGTCATCCAGGGAAATACTAGGTAGCATGCTTATGTGAACCAGTAACAGAAATCTAGACATTTGAAATCTCTGCATAGAATTCAGCCTAACCTGTAACCGGGGCCCCAAAACCTACAAAGCAAATGTTCATTGGGAGTGCTTAATTAAAAAATAAATAAGTGCAAGGATCCTAATTTTTTATTCGGAGACCACCACCGGATCTGCTGAATCCTGGGGGTGTCCAATACCAGTGCTGCCTAATCTTGATTCCACCTCATGCCTTGTTTTTTCACCACACTATCCTTCATTTCCCTTTCTCACTCATCCATGCTTTCCTACTTTTTCCACTGTTTTCCTATGCTCTTATTATATATACTTTTTCCATTTTCTTTCATCTGTGTTAAAGTCTGATGTTGAAAGAAAACTCCCAAGCCTCCCAAAAACGAGTGTCCTTGGCCATCGATTGCAGCCTCCTGCAGACATTAAACACTGTTTACAGGACAGCATTTGTTATCATGCAGAAGTTAGGTTTGTACAAAGTTGACTTCAGCTGTTACTGAAGAGAAAACAGTTCTTTGGCTCAATGTGCCTGGTAAGATATGACGTGTTCCATTATGCTTTAAAATGCAAATTGCTTCAGCATGGCAGGCATGCTTTTTATTCATTTTTTCAGCTCTTCGCTGTTTCCCTTGGAGACTTGCTGTTACCCTTGGAGACTCGAAGGATTGTGTGGAAGGATGCAAATCTGTGAATAGCAACAGCTTAGTTTCGATGCTGCCTTCTGTTAGTATTTATTATTCTGTTAGACTCGTAAACACACTGAAATCATCCCCAATTGATTGTTGGTAAGATGGGTTGATGTGGTCTGGTGATCAATCTGGTGTCTTTGGAACCGGTATCTTTTCCTTACCTGACCACGTTGTGTCATTTCTCAGTTAGTTGCTTTACCTTTACCTATATCAGGTTGTCCATGCTAGACTGCATCACATGCAAATTATTCAAAATACCCAAGCATGTATATTTAGTGAGGAGGTCAAGTAAACACAGCAATATGATAATCAAATGTTCTGATGTAATTACGGCTGAAAGCTCAAGAGATGGTTATACCATGAGCTTGTTCACTTTGTGCCAGTAAAGGAAATGATTGGTCATGGAAAAGGTTTCTGACCTGAAGCATTTTTAAGGCATGCTTGGCAGACCTTGTGCTTGGGCCCAGCAATTGTGGGTGTTTCGGTTTTCATTTGTACTATTACAGTTAGTGTTTTCTGTTTGGAGGAAGGCAGTGTTTATTTTTCAAGATACTAGGCCAACCTTTGGGCTTCGAAAGGACCGGTTCCTTTCCACGAGGATCACTGCCATTGGATGAACTACCTCACACTACACCAGAAATTGAAACTGCTTGTTATGTCCAATCAACATTGAACTACAGAAATGGACGGCTGGAAGACGAGACACCCTGTTCAACCCTTCCATCTCTGGGAGTTAAAGCATTTTCTAATTCTCTGCCCCTCACCCTGCAAAAAGATGAGGGAAAGATGGATAGTACTGGAGGTGAGAGATGTATGTCAAGATCTGAAGGCATGCCACCTTTTTTGTATTCCTACTCTTTGGATCCTCGGTAACCCTTCAAACTGCTGGTGCTGTTTTTGTACTCGCAATATCACGTTTTCATCTGTGTACATAGCACAATACCCACGTAGAGAACCCTGAAACATAAAACTGTAAAATAGTATGTGTCACATCAACACCAATCGCCCATACAGATGACAGCCAAGGAGATTGACAAGTGTGGCTTAGCAGTGACGTGGTGGTAGAAGCAGATTGTATTTGAATTCAGCATGTTGTAGCTGCTTATACTGATACAGTCCAGTGCTTAGACACTAATTCTTAGAGTGCTGCCCAAGTTAGCCAGTTTGACTTCCCATTAGTCAAATTAGATGCTTGTACTGAAATAGGCATAAACATATCAATAACATGTTCAAATCTTCAGATTTCTTACAATATACTGTAGTGTCCTTATAGTTGTAATGGCAGTTCATCTTCATTGTTTTGAACCATTCGCACAAACACAACATATTTCAAGTTTTTATGAAGAAAGTTAAAGACAGAGATTTCTGTGGTTACCTACAAGTAAGATAACATTCTCATTAGCTAAAACAAAATGCTCCCTTTGTTTTTTTGATTGGGGGGAGATGGGTCATAATCATTAAATCATTGATTCAGTATCCACTATAACAATATAATTACAATTGGTTAAAAAAGCACAGAATATTATTTCATAAATGTTTCTGTCTTTCAGCAATTATCAACTTGGCCATTTCTTGAGTTTTATTACTCCTTTTCCCCTTTTAAAAAATAGTCATCCAATGTGCTCTTCCATACCCCCTCTACCTTGAACCTATTACTCCCACTATCATTATTCTCTATCCCTTTCCACTCCCTGTCAGGGAGGTTTATCCCTGTGTCTGCTGTCAGGTCAGGTATTGCAAGATAGACCCTGGGTCACTCACCGCCACTACCCAATCCCTAAAAACAATGAAAGATGTAAGAGAGGTAGCTGCAAATGAAACGGAGTTCTTACGGACAAATAATCCAATTACATTTATTATGATTGTCTTATAGAGTTCTTTTTGTTAACAACTATCTACCTTGTACGGAAAAATCATTTTTTAAGGAGTTAAGGCATTAAGACCCTTGTCACTCTACATCACTAGGTCCAGAGCCCGGCTGCTACCTCTTTTCTCTCTGATATTTTTCATGACTCCTTTAACATCTGTCAAACATATAGGTCCACCCACGTAAAGTTATCTTTAAACATGCCTTTGCACTAGACTCCTTAAAGGATGATGGGATCTTGTCTTTCCATTGTTAATAACTAAAATCAGGACATATAAAAAAGCGATGTTTCCAACTGAACGGGTCGAGCCTCAGAAAATACAGACCGTCATAGTAAACAAATTGCCTATACATACCAGTATGGATCTTGGATGTGATCCACTAGGCTCATTTTGTTGACAC
Source organism: Lissotriton helveticus (assembly GCF_964261635.1). NCBI lineage: Eukaryota > Metazoa > Chordata > Amphibia > Caudata > Salamandridae > Lissotriton > Lissotriton helveticus. The sequence goes on from NC_136068.1 coordinate 1,181,276,706, forward strand.
AAATGCTGATGTGCTGTCTGTATTTGTTATATTATGTTATGTTACAGGGTTTTATATAGCACTCAGCTGTCCCAGCCAAGGGGCGTCCCGGCGCTCTCAGTAGCAAAGAGAGCTGACTGCCGCGGCAGGAAGCTCAGCACACCTCAACATAACACTTGTCTGAACTTTCTTTAAAGGACAGAGATGGGTTTTGATGGCCTTTCTGACAGTTAGCAGATCCTCTAAGTCACACATTTGGAGCGGCAAAGAGTTCCACACTTTAGCTGCAAGATAGCGGAACGAGCGGCCGCCCGCTCGGGAGCACCCGCCCGGGAGCGCTTCACCCGTGGAACTGTTACCAAGTGCTGACCCATTTGTGAGTCCATATCCCAGTCCACCAGAGCTGGAAAGACTTTCTGAAATAGATTCACTATGAACTTTTGTGTATCATTAACTTCTAATCATTCCTTAACACCAAGTACACAGAGGTTGTTTCTGTAATGTTGTTTCTCAATATTTTCCACATCCATAGCACCTCCTTAATAATGTTCACTTGTTCATCAACCTGATTAACAACTTGAGTCATTGCCTCTTCTATCTCAGCAGTCCGCTGTTCCAAGCTTATTATCCTATAAGATATGGTCTCAATATAATTCATGATACCCTGAACTGCATGCTGAGTTAGAGTATATAACCTATTGTACTGACTTATATTTGCTCTATTGGGTCTCTGCTTTTTATGAAAGTCTTTCATCAAGTAAGTCACCTTTTCAACTGTAACTTGACGCTGCTTTTGCAGGGGTCTTTCAGTCATAGCTTGTTGGGTCAATACATAACTTTCCTGTATCATGTCTTGGAGTGCCACTTTGAGATATGAGTAGCATGCTCCCTATGAGTTAGGTTCTGATGAGTATCCTATTGAGTTATATACACTAGACCCACCCGCCTCTGGTATCAGTATCCAATCGGGCTTGATCTAATACAGGCCCTAACCCTGAAGCGTTCTCTCTTCTCACCATTACAGTACTGGTGTAAATATCAGGGTTTTCGTGCAATCTCTTCACCTTCTGAGTCATTTTACTCATCTTGACATACCAGCACTTACTCATCTCTTTCTTAGTAGATCTATTATTTCTAGCTGCCACCACTTGCCTGAGCTACCTTATCTGCTGCTCCATCTGTAATCTATCAAAATCCATTGTTTGGTCTCCTTCATGCTCGACTACTGTCATGCTGCTTGTTCTGACACTTCCACAAGCAGCCAGCTCTTACTTCCATTTACAGAGGGTGAGTGGGGTCAAGAGAAAGTCTCACCTTGTATTGCAGTTGTTGTGTTGTTGCCTTTTCAGCAGCTATGAAGTATTGTGGCAGTAATTTCGGTGATCATTCGCTGCCTTCACACTTGATAATGAAACAAGGAAAAGTGGTGATACTCACCAAAATACGTTATTTATGTTATGATTAGCCTAGCACTGCTAAAATGTGCATGCAGCTATAATCTGCGGCAGTGACTTGGCGGCCATGCCATGGGCCCTTATGCAAGTGAGAAAAATGGGGTCCCCTCTCTCCTTCCATGGTACATTAGGCTTTTGCACCCTTGGCAATTTTAACTGTCGCACCTGCTATACTAATGATAGCTGTGTCAGATTTGCCACACTGACGTGCATCAAGAGTTGGAGCCCAGTGAAAGCTGCAGGACTTTTGTATGTTTCCATAAACATTGTTAACTGGTTCTATGTCACAAAAAAGACTTCAAGGCAACAGCCACGGGTTTCCATTCAACAGCACATGGAATGATGTGAGCTCTAGGCTCAGAGATAAGACGGAACAAATGAAACTGCGAGCCACAGCATCGTAAATATGGTTGACTAAAAAACATGATTGACTCATGAGGCCAGTAAACAACTGTACATCTGCTATCTTGTGTATGGTGGATGCTTGGAACTGACACATCTGCCATGTGCATGCAGACATTAACTGCTTGAGTCTCAAAAGATAGTTGGAAATGTAATTCTGTAGGCTTATGCATATGTTTGAAGTAAATTCCCTTCTCATGAAACTCACTAAATCTGGAGCAGTCTCAGTTCCTAAAGATTAGTTATGGATATTTTGTGTGAATTTCATATTACTCCAGTGCTTAACTGTTCACTAAAGTGTAAATGTAGGACTGAACGTTTATCCAAGCATGAAATGTGAAGTACAAGCGTATTTGCACTTTGAATTCTCTATTTTCTCCATATGCCAAAATACTTTCTTTTATGAAAAACCTCAAAATTGCGGAGGGGGCGGGGGTGCGGGGCGGGGGTGGGGGGCGGAAGGGTTTGCGCCATATTCTCAATGTGGATAGGAAATTAGTCCTCCACTTCATAGCAGGAAAATCTTCGTCCATGCGAAGGTGGGAATTTGTGTGAAATAAGCTCCAACCCAGTATTGAAGTTAAAATCCACAGGTGAGCTTTATCCAGACACTCCATGCACACATATTACTTCTCATAGACTGAGCAGAAAGAGAGCTTCAGATTAAAACCCCAATATGCCATAAAGAATCAGAATATATCACAAAGATGTGACACCCCATCCTTTATTACAACATAATAAAAAGTCAAAATATTGAAATAAAGTTATGCATTAACTGACAACAGAGGGCTACAGCGCAGGCAGGGAAAACGTGGACAGGAGGAAACCTAAATCAGAAACATGAAAGAACAAGTAGTTAAAATGAATATTAAGCTTGTCACAGTTCTTAACACGTGGGTACATGAAGCAAAATACATCGACATGGTAAAGCTAAGATGCAAAATAACAGGTAGAAACATTCTGTAAAACAAACACATATGGTAGATTAAAATGCAACATAGTCTTTCAGTCCTTTCTTGACATCTTTCTCCACTTATTCCAACACATCTCATTCCTCAGTGCCCTCCAGATCCTGACAACGCCTCTCTCACGTTGTTTTCCTCTGACCAACCCTCCTTTCTTTTACACACAAATGTGACTCAAGTTCCAGATTTTCCATTGTTTTTCTTAACCACATGTGTGAATAATTTGATGCCCTTAGGTGTGGTGAACCTAGACCATGTTGCACACTACGCTGGTGCCTTCACCCACATCTAATGACCAACTCCCACTGAACACTCATTGGTTGCTTGCCTTTTATCATAATATTTTTGCCTGCTACTTTGTTTTTTTCCTCTTTGTCTTCAGTCATCCTTCAGATATCCACCAACCTTTATACCAACCTAGCCATGCTGAGTCATTTTTGTGTTTGTCCACCTTCCCTTAAATAGTTCAAACGACCACTTTCCTGTAAAAGCATGAGGGGGGCTAAGCAATATTTCTACAAGAAATATAGTACTCTCATTTTACAGATGAGATCATTCTGTCAGGTTTTCTGTATTCTGTCTTTAATGTATTAATGCACTCCACTACACCATTCATTTGTGGATGGTACAATTCACTTCTTTTGTGCTTTATACTATGTTTCTAAAAAACAACAGTCTTCTTAGAACACACATGGGTGGTGTTGTCTTTCAGTATGCTTTTAGGAAAACTGTCACAGAGGAAATATCCTCTTAAAAACGTTGCCACTCTTCTACAAGATATCTTACATATTCCACCTACAAAATCAATCTACCAGCATCAAAAGATTAGTTGTTTCACATTACCCCTTAAAGGTCCCAGAATTTCTAGTGCTATCTGTGCATTGCAGTCTTCAAACTGTAATTGTTTCTGGGATCTAGCAAGGACGATGGTTCACAGACTCGAAAATACTGTAGTTTGGTAAGTGATCATCGTTTAGATTAGATGCATTTTCTGCTTTTTTTGATTGATATACACTTGAACACTGCAGAGTTGGAATGGGGGGGAATTCCTTACGTGATGGAGGACAGCTGAGCATTATCTCTACTCTTCATTTACTTTTGGGAATTAACAAGAGGTTTTTCTGACCGGACTAGGTGGTGGTTAGGGGTTCGAGCCTTCCAGAAATTTTAGGCATTGGGAATTGAATTTGATTCTGGAGTTGACCATGAGCCAGTTCATTTTGTACAATTTGCAGAGTGCTATTTTGGTAGTTTGGAAATTTGTAGTAGATTGCTTTTTTATAGTTGATAAGGGAGTTAAGTAGTGTGCGAGCTATGGTAAGCTGGAGGCTCTACCAGGAGCTTCATTTGATGGAACATGGATTTGACCACTGATCTTATTGAGCTGTTTAGGTAGGGACCCACTTCCCAAATCACACTTGGGTTTTCTGACCTTTGCTATTTGGCATTTTTTATGGATGGGACAGATTCATGATGATTTCTTTAACACAGCAGGAACGCTCTTGACAAAGATTTCTGAACAGTTTAGTTTGAGGCTGTTCTGGCCCCACAAAGACTCAGTTGCCACAAGGACTGTTGTTGTAAATTGATTTTTTTTTATCTCTCCATTGACTCGCCCTTGAATACTGATCCGGTGCTCCGCTCCCCTTTTTCACATTGGATTGAATTTTTTTTCTCAAAAACCTTTAACGGTGTACAAGAGAACAGTGTCCCCCCCCCCTCCCGAAACTACAGGATTAAAATTTTGCTCTTACAAATGTCGATTACATCTCCAAATCGTTTAAGGAATGCACCATCATGAACCCTAAGGCATCCGGGGCCTAGAAGCAAAACTGTACATTGCTGAACATAGGAAGAGACCACCACGAAAGTCCTACTCCCTTGTGAGTTCAAAAAAATGGAGTCGTTCCTGCTTTCAAGGCAGCTCACGCAATATTCTTTGTGATCTGGTTAGAGAAAGTCAGAATCAAAATGGAAGCACACAAAAGCTGAGCAGTACGTGTCCCCAGTCGCCGCTCTCTATCCTCCGAGAAGTCAGAAGGCATCAATCTGCCATTTGGTCTCGCTCCTAATCTCCCATTGAGGAGTTGATTCCTTAATTGGTTCTTACACACCCAAGTTCCCTGTGTCATCTCTGACACGCTGCAACAGATCAAGGATCTGTAGAAAGGGCTTATTGCACAATTGTGGCACTCTTTCAGGTCCTTCTTGCGCCCCCTTGAGCCCCAACGATTGCATGAGCCTCCAGACAGATTACTGTTAGCGAACCCGTTCATGGTGCTGTCTGTGCCATTCGAACCCGCCTTAGCTTTCGCGCTGACTTTGGTACCAATGTCCACTACAGTGCCACAATCTGCACCAGTCCCTTTAATGCCTGTCCTGACACAACTGCCGCCAGAGAAAGTCCCTTTACCAATACCAATATCTGACTCTGAGCTAAACTCACCTTGGCCTCGACTCGGTCGCTCCTCATTTTCACCCTGATGCATTCTATCCCCATACAGTCAGATTCAGACAGAACACTGCCTCTACCGTGGAGCTGCCATCAAGTGCTCCATCGGCTTTTTGACTTAGACTCTGGTCAAAGCCAACCACCTCATGGAGATGACAATGGGGCTGTTTTTCCCACATCATGATTACAACCTATGCATGGACCTACAACAGACCAGTGGGTTTGATACTTTCCCTGATACTGAGTTGCTTTACCCCCACCAACATCAGACTACCAACAGAAGAAATCCTTTGTTGTGGTGATTAGAGAGGCTGCTGAGGTCTTGAACTTACAACTCCTCTCTCTGACGGTTAAAACTAATGTATTCACAGACATTTTGAGGCCTTGGCAGGTAACATCTGAGTTCTGACTAGCAATTAACGAAGCCCTAACTGACACATTAATTGGCATCTCATCTAAGCCATGTTTTAGCTCACTGGTGAACCTGCAGGTACCCAGAAGCCACTGACCAGCGTCAGATGACCATGATTATTTTGACTACACATCCTTCTCCAGAGAGTCTGATGGTACAAGCTTTCGCCAGCAAGGTGCATCCCAAGTCTGTCCCCACAATGTCTTCCTTACATCCCCATGGAGATTCAAAGAGGATAAAAGCAGTTGGGTAACATATGTTCTCGTTGGCCATCCTTGCCTTAAGGTCTGTCAATGCCAGCTGCCTTCTCGGGCATTACACCGAAACCCTCTGGGACATGGTCAGTAAGATCTTGGTGGCGGGTACTGAGGAGTTGCAGGTCTTCCTGAAACTGTCCATTCAGGGTGGTCAGGATGCAGACAAATTTGTAAGCCGTTCTGGTTTTCACATAAGCAATTGCTTGGGACGAACAGTCCCCACTAGTGTGGTGCTCATCACCATGCGTGGATGAGGCCTAAATGCTTCTCTGGAGATGTCCAGGCAGCTCTTATGGATATGCCTTTTGATGAAGTTCACCTGTTTGGTGAGAAGACTGATTCTGCCATGAGACTCCTCAAGAAAGACTGGGATATGGTGTATTCTTTGGGCCTTTTTTACCCCTGCCAGACTGCTTCCTCAACAATTTACACCCTTTATGGGCTACTCACGAGGTCTGTCATACAGGCAACTCCAGAGGTCTGCAACAAGTGATCTAGTCATTCATTTCAGGTTTGGAACTGGGATCAGGCCGGCAATGTGCAGGTCTCCGGGGACACAGGTCTTCCCAGTCCCTTTCCCACTTGGCATCCACATCCAAACCGCTTTAGCTTGCCCTTAGAGAGACACAACCACCCCATTGGAAGCAGGCTTAGACATTTCCTCCAAAGGTGGCAAGCTATGTCCTTCCATTCCGTCCTGACCTGCTGCATCTTCTACCTACACCAGAGCAACTTTCAGAGGAGCACCTGTTCATTTTAGTGCAAAACCTTGTGGACAGAAAGGCTACAAAGAGGGTACCAGATGCAAACATTGGGACTGGTTGTTACTGCCGCTTACTAATACTGAAGAAGGACGGAGGCTTTCTGTAGTACATTGTTAATACTTTGGTAACGCTCTAGTCTTCCTAGAATCTCTTGCTAGAATGCCTAATGTTTAGAATGCCTTCTTTACAGTGTTCTTTGTTATCTTATGCTTCTTGATTCTGTTCTGTGGCAGTTGACTGGTTATTGCTGCAGAGAACAGTCTGTTCTTGTCTTACTGCATATCCTAATAAAGAACTTGTTTCTTGAGGGCGGGGCTACTGACTGAACCGGCCATTTTGGCATCCTTGGATGCCTCCATGGCCTTTGATACTGTGGAGTGGCCTTATTTATGGGCGACTCTTGAAAAATTCGGTTTCGGGTGCGAGTTTATTAGCTGGATTAAGTTATTGTATGCGGAACCTTTGGCGCAGGTTGTTGTGAATGGTAGGGTGTCTGCTCCCTTCCCCCTGGGCAGGGGCACCCGCCAGGGTTGCCCCTTGTCCCCGCTACTGTTTGCGCTCGCCCTTGAGCCGTTGGCGGCCTGGCTCCGCTGGGAACCGTCCCTTAAAGGAATCCGCTGGGCCCCGGACTTCGAGGACCGAGTCTCGCTCTATGCGGACGATATCCTCTTGTATCTCACCTCCCCTCGTAAGTCTTTATCTGTTTTATTTGACGTTCTTGTGTCCTTTGGTGCTAACTCGGGCCTCGTAATCAATTGGACCAAGTCCTGTGTGTATGTTTTGTCTGGTGTCTTGCCTCCATTACCGAGCAGGCTCCCTCTTCAGGTGGCCCGGGATGGTTTCAAATACTTGGGAGTTTTCGTTACTCTGGACTCGTCTCTTCGCTTTGATCGTAATCTCCTTCTTCCGTTGCTTCGACTGCGTTTGGACGTTGCTCGTTGGCGCAGGCTTCCCTTGTCTCCCCTTGGTCGGGCAGCCCTGTTTAAGATGATGTCGTTACCGCGGTTTCTTTACGCTCTCCAGAATTATTATGATCCTGTCCCTCAGTCCTATTTTCGGGAGATTGAGGCCCTTCAGAGACAACTTGTCTGGGATGGACGCCCGCGTATTGCTCTTGCTAAGCTTTCCATTCCTTGGTATGACGGTGGCATTGCACTCCCCGATATTAAGAGGTATTATTGGGCCTCACACTTGTCCGCTATCAACCACATCATGTTCTCACCGGGTAGTAATCCGGCGTTTGAGATGGATAGACTTCAGCTTCCGGGAGGTGACTTTAACAGAGTGCTTTACTCTCGCCCTGCTGGGCGCCATCTCGTGGGTCCTACGTCGATTGCTTTGGCGGTGTGGCGGGCCGCGACCCGGAGCCTGGGCTGGGAGGATCGCTTGACGTTAGCCACGCCGCTTTATGCTTCCGAACGTCTGGGCGGTCTTTGGTCTACCAAGGGTTTCGATCGCTGGGACATGATTGGAATTTCTAAAGTGGGAGATGTGTATTCCAAGGGCTCTGTGCGAACATTTCAGGCCCTCCAGGGTGAATATGGCTTGAGTGGTCGGGAATTCTTTCGATACCTACAGGTTAGGCACGCCTTGACCGCTGTATTTGCTCCTGGTGAGATTCCGCCTGATTCTTCCCCCCTTGAAGACCGTGTCCTTGACGGACATCTTCCTGACAGCACTATCTCCCTGATTTATAAGAAACTGATTAATAATCGGACTGATCTGTTGGTCCGACTTCGGGAGGCGTGGGTTCGTGATGGTTTGGAGCTTGATGACGAGGATTGGCAGTCGGCCCTCTCTTCTCCTAAAGAGGTGGCTATCCCGGCTCGTCTCCGTTTGGTCCAATTGAAGATCCTTCATCGGGTGTATGTTACGGGACCTCGTTTGCTTGTGATGGGTTTTTCTTCCGATGGGTTGTGTAAGCGTGGATGTGGTTTGAGTGCGACTTTCCTACATATTCTTTGGGAATGCCCGATGGTGGTTGCTTACTGGACGGCTGTGCTTGAGGTTATGGCTGTGGTGACAGGGGTGTCCTTGTGTCCGGAACCTCGTCGTTGTCTTTTGAATGTTTGGGAGCCCACTGACTGCTCGGTGGCCCAGACTAGGTGGGCCACCCTGGGTTATATGGTTGCGAAGCGAGATATTGCTCAACTTTGGGGGGCCTCCAAGCCCCCTGAACTATCGAAATGGGAAGACAACATGGATTGGTCTATGTTCCGTGAGAAGACTGTCTACGTGGCTAGGGGCAGACCCAGGGCATGGACTAGGGTGTGGGGTCAATGGAATGAATATCGTGGTGCCATCTGTACTCCTCCCCTTGTGGATGACATTGAGCTTTCCCGGTCTCCTTAGGCGAGCGTTCTTGGAACCTTGCATATAGGGGTTGTGCTGGTTTTCCGGCTCCCCCCCCCTCCTTCTTTTTCTCCTTCGTGCCCCGTCCCCCCCCCCCCATCCGGGCTCTTTGGAGCTTATAGCTTTGATTCCATTTTTGTTGCTGTCCCCTCCCGTCCTTTGGGCTGACCTTCAGTAATACACTTTCGCCTTTTTTGTGTGTCTGTTCTTTTTTATAAAACAAAATCTGTTTTTGTTCTGTATATTATATGGAGTATTGCATTTACGATTGATTGTTACCGCTACGGAAGTGTATATTGTGTATTTTCTCCTCTTTAGCGGCTGGCCCGTGTGGTTGTAGGCCCATCCTTGTATTTTATTGCATACTCAAATAAAGGTTTTTAAAAAAAAAAAAAAAAAAAAAAAAAAAAAGAACTTGTTTCTTTACTCTACACTCGTCTATCGATGTGTTTACTACACTTTCATCCTATTTTAGATCTTTGGCCTCTGAGTGCCTTCTTCTGGAAGAACAGATTCAAAATGCTCACACTCGCTTGGGCTCTATCTGTCCTGAATCTACAGGGCGCATACTTTCATGTACTCATCCTGCAGTCCCACAGATGTTATCTGAGTAGGCCGGGAGTATTTTCAGTTGCTGTGCTACCTTTTGGCATACCAGCACCTCCAAGGTGTTCACAAAAGTGGTGGTGGTGATCTCCAAACATTTTTCAGAGGTTGGGGATTCCAGTTTTCCCCTACCTTGATGACTAGCTGCTGAAAGCGTGCTTACCACAGTCTGTCGTAGAACATTGTAAGACTTCCTCTTGACATTTGGTGTGATTCAGTGTCCGAGTTACAACTGGCTCCTTTGCAGAGGCTTGCCTTCATAGAAGCTATGTTGGATTCAGTAAAATTCAGTGCCTTCCCTCTGTCTCAACAAATCCAGGACAGTTGCCCTAATATCCGGAAGTTTCCCCTGTGTTCTGGGTCTTAGTGAGAGTGGTCCTGAGGCTTCTTGGCCTCTTGGCGTCCTGCGTCCTGCTAGTCGACTATGGTGGCGCATGTGGGCTCTGCAGTGAAATCTGAAGTTTCAGTGGACCCACAGCCTATTGGATTCCATCCAGGCTCCTGATGCGACTGCAACAGATCTACAGTGGTAGCTGCTCGACCCCAGTTGAACCCGCATCAAACCCCTATCCCTGACTCTATTAGAGTTTACGGTAGTGATGGATGTGTCATTACTGGTTTGAGTAGGTCATCTGGGAGAGGTGGAGATCAGAGGACTCAGGAAACTGGACTAAACTTCAGTCTGTTGGAGTTTTGGGCCATTCGCTGGCAATGAAAGTTTTTCGTACTGTCCATCAAGGCGAGACTGGTACAGGTTCTAATGAACAGCATTACTGCCTTATGGTACTACAACAGGCAAGGTGGAGTGGGGACCTATTCCAAGAGGCTGTTCACCACTGGACGTGGCTGAACCCTCAGGACATCTCCCTAATCATGTGCCACATGGCAGGATCTTTAAACACCGAGGCGAACGAGTTCAGACGGCTGTGCCGAGTAGATCATGAATGGCGATTACACCCTGAGGTGCCACAAGCCATCTTCCGACAGTGGGGAGAACTCTGGCTATATCTTTTCGCCAGCATTGAGAACTTGAAGTGTTAAAACTTTTGTGCACTAGAGTTCCCAAACACGCTCTCTCTGGGAGACACATTTTGTCTAGAGTGGAGTCCGGGGCTCCTGTGTCATTCTGTTTCTGCCTCCCTTGCCCCGAGTTCTGAAAAAGATACGCTTTGTACGATTTTCTGTCACAGCAGCAGGGCAGGGTTCTGAACTTCCAACATACACCTCCATATGTGGAGATTTAGCGACGCACCTACCTCCAGAGATTCTGGATGTTATAATTTCTGCGCAGCATCCTTCCACAAAATCCATTTATACCAGGTGCTGGGACAAATTTGTAGCATGGTGTGGTGTCTGCAACATAGATCCATTGCAGGTAAAAACCTCAAATGTTTTATCATTTGTTTTGTTTATGGCCCAGCAAGGACCAAGGCACAATTAAAGGTTATTTGTCAGCCCTTTCAGCACTTTTGCGTTTGCTGGACCAACTATTTTCCTTTAAATCCACTGTTGTGATGAGGTTAGTAAAAGGATTTAACCCACATGTTTCCTTCAAAACAGTTTGTGATGCCACAGTGGAATCTCAATTTGGTCCTAACTTTCCTCAAGTGTACTCCCTTCGAGCTGATGCACAGTTGTTTACTACGTCTTTAGACTCTAAAAATGGCCTTCTTCATTGTGATTACTTCAGCTTATTGCTTGACTGAGCCTTAAGTTCTGTTGGTACAGCTGCCTTACGCTGAGGGCTCATTTGCCCAGAGTCAAGGTTGCTACCACTGCATTGGCATGTCGAGTACCTGTTCTTGATATCTGTCAGGCTGAAACGTGGACATCAGTGCATACGTTCACGAAGAACTACTACCTTGACCGGGGAAGGGCATTTTACCTGTTTGGTCCTGCAGGACTTCCTGGTTTGAGCATAGTCCACAGACCCCCACCTTAGGTAGGTACTTCTTTGATTGCTGTTCTCCTACACGCAAAGACTCTGCGTTTAGATGTTTCCATCAGTAGAACAAGTTACTTACCTTTGGTAACGCTTTTTCTGGTGGATACCCTATATCTAACAGCAAATTCCTCAATTCCCTCGGTCTCCCTGTTCTGTGGAATAGTCTCTCATTCCATCTGAAAAGGTTCCAACTTGGAGATCTGCTCACTGGTGCCCCTGATTGGCTTTGTGCCTTGCGTCTGAGTGCGCACACAGAGTCAAGAAAAGACGGATGTCAGTGTGCAGGGGTGGCACTTACATGCAGCTTTCCATCGCCTCTCCCAGGTTGGAACTGAGTTGCTGGGGAGCTGCACTGCGCTATCTATTGGTGCTTGGGAGCACTGCTGTGAAAGCTTTCCAGATTTAATCTGGTGCCTAAAGGATATTCTAAAGGTGAGGAATCTGCAATTAGATTGAGTATTCACTGGAAATAGCATTACTGGATGTAAGTAACTAGTTTGGTTTGCCATATTAGCCAAAGCACTATTGGACATTGATATATTGCAAAGTATTAGTACTATATTGCGCTCAGAGTCTATAAACCCTCGCTATTTTTGGGAGTAAGCCTTTGACCATTGAGCTTTACTACAGTCAGGATAAAGTGCTTAAGGGGCGTACTTTATATTCAGTTTTGGGTACAACAATAAGTCAGGCTCCAGGGACATGAAGTGTAAAAGGCCCAATTTGACACCATTGGTGGTCCGTAGACCCATTGTGCCCCAGGACCCCAGAATCTGCTGGCATCTTTCACAAACCATTTCCCAAATGCTTCCTGCCTTGTAAATGGTTGTAGATTTGCCACATTCAGTGGCAGGAGTGCATCACTTTCCAGGGTGGGAATGGAACATACCCCACCTCCCACCAATTGAGGTGCAGGTGAAAGGGTTTCTCTCAGTGAATGATATTTTTTCCCCGTAAAGGCAAAAAAATCAAGTTAGTAAGTGCATGTGCTTGTATTTGCATTTTTTAAACATGTAAATAGTAGTATTTTTTCACATGTGAAAATGGAATTTACAGAACTATTCAAGGAGCACATCTGAAAAGCTGTCACAAGCGCAAGTATTCAAGTGTTACCTAGTAAACTTTCTTTTTTTGTGAACTGGTGTAATAAATAAACATACATCCACAGCAGGTGGTTAACATGCAGGTGAAGATTTACTCATTCCTTGGTGTAGGAAGTGGTTTCTAGTTCCTCAGAGGCACAGTCCATAATAGAGGTTTCTCCTAAATCTGTCTAGGTTGCTAGTGACGATTGGTGCAACAAGATCGTAGATGCATTTGGGATCGCAGTGGAGTGTAAAGGTTGGACATGATGGAGAAGACATCATCTTTTTTGCTCTGATGATTCCTGGACCGTTCAGTGAAGAGGGCACCAAGACTATTGCAGGTCATGGTATTCTCATTGATGTTTCTAAAGCTAGAGGAAGCGAGTATATTGGCAGTGCTTGGTTTTGGAGTATGTTGCTGAAATCATATTCGGGCTTAATTTAGGGCCGGGCAATAGTCACGTCACTGATAATTATCTACACTAGTTAGCTTTCTGGTCCAATATTGTTTTATAATATACGGGATTCTGCAATCCATTTATAAACTCTTTTCTCTAATTTCTTTGAATCGGTGACTTGTGACGCACCTAGTTGACGATTATAAAGAAAAGAGGTCAGAACTCAACTGTGCTAAGTTTTTGCAGTCGACTTCGGAACGGCACATTGCCTGCTGACAGCCAGCACTCTAAGTGAAAGGCAGGTCGGGTCACGGAGCAGCTGTTTAAAGCAACGAAAACAAAATCTTGCTTTTCTTTCTTCTGCTTTAATTTTCTAGCTTACAGCGACTACCAGAAAGAACATTATTATGTTTTGCATTTCTTAGATAATTATAGAAAAGTTAGAGTATTTCTGCATCTTTCTACACATAACGAGCTACTGTAGTTCTTTTAAAGATTCAAGCAAAACAAAACACCTGACTTGTATTAAACTGTTTATAATATCTTTTTGCAACAAATAACTAACAGGTTTTTGATGTATTTAATTTTGAACCGTAGATTCTATATTTATTCTTCATGTTTGCAAACATGCTTTCTCTTTCATATGAAAGAGCTTCACACCAAGGTTTTAAATGGTTTGTTGGAAAGGTGATGACATGACTGTGTATTATATGGAAAAAGTACCTCTTGCCATACATGATAAGAATATTGAAAATCACCTTGGTGTTCCATAACCTTTTAAAGGAACTCGGCCTTTGATCACATACCTTTATATGGTTATGGAAACCCTCGGTGACTTGCAATATCCTTATTATGTGTGGCAGGGGGTACTTTAGCCCTTATATTATTATTTTTTGTCGGGATTTTACTCCTCAGCTGTGAGCTTTAATTTCCTGGGATAATTATTGTATTAATTCCGTTTCCCCCATTTGAATTTAGAAACGTGACATTCTTCAGTGTTCTGCTTCAGTTCCCTATTATTTTTGAATAGCCTATATTACAATCATTTTTCAATTCTTCGTTGAAATGTTGCTGCAGGACCAGTGGTGGCTGGCATCTATGGGTGGTGAGGGGATTGGGGCGGGCGCTCGCACGCAAATAATAATAACAAAAAATGAAACACTTACCAACGCAACATCCTCCGCTACAGATCTCTTCTTTTGCTTCAGGAACTGGATGCTGCAACCCCATTGACCAATGCTGGCACTGCTCACAGCATGAGAGCAACATCCTGATTGGAGGTAGCGGCCTGTCTCGGCGCTCCACAATGCACTGGATGTCTGCACTTGCACTCAACCCAGCGGTCTGAGAGGTTTAAAGTGCGCATGTGTGACTGACCATCTCAAGAAAGATGGTCAAGGGGATCTGCACCCTTTAAACAGTGCACAGACAGCCCACACTCCTCCCTGCTGCTGATGCTACTCAGCAGTCCTGCCCTGTCCTGACGCTCTGTTCAGGACTGGTGGATGAAAAATAACATGGTAATAAACTGCCATTTAATTTTCCAGCTGTGGGGCTTTGAGGAGTATTTAAGTGGGGCGACGCTCCTCCGCTACAACGGAGGAGCCGCCCCTGCATGGGACCGAAATGCTGACCGGTGAGCACTGGCAGGCTGTGGGCTCTACACTTCGAATCCTTACTGCTAATTATTTGCCTCCTTCCTCCGTGCTATGCCGCCTCATCAACACTATTTAGTCTTGCTCCGATTATTTACAAGTAATGTGTTCTTTATTGATTTTGAGCAGGGGCTGGGGCTCCTGTGGCTCAGCAAGTCACTAACGTGCTAAGAGCATTAAAGCGCTTTTCAGGACTGAGTAATCGTCAAAAGAAATAACAAACTATAGAAGACAAATACAGAGGTAGTTTGGTGCGCAGGGCAATCGCCGAGGCAACCCAAGTGAACTAACTCCTCAGCCACTCACAAATTGCTGTAGTTGTGCCTTTGTCACATGGTCCGTGACTGGCTACCCGCCCCTCCCAGCTTCCCACACCGCACCTTGAAGGATTGACATAAGCAAGTTGTCTTTGGAAGGCGGGGGGTCAAGGACCCCCCCGCCGTATTTATTATACAAAACAATAAAAGTATGAATAACAACATTACAGCAATATGTTAGAAAAACAAAATTAGACATTAGATTACAGTATTGAAGACAGATATCAAAGGCTAACCTGAACAAAAGTCTAATACAGCGTGTTTCCTATCCGAATCTAACATCCTGTCTGAATTTTGCATTCTAACATTTCTGGCCCGACGGCAAGGTCGCTAACCGGTGTCAAGTCCTACTAACCACGCCCCTACCTACAGGTGCGCATGCGTGACAGAGGACCGCCTACCCCGTCGGCATCTTGAACTCCATTTAACCAACAAGGGGGGCCCTTACATTCTGCGTCATTTGCTGACGTCATGATGTATGTGCGGGGGGGCTACTGGCCTAAGGAAAGCGCGACTCCCTCCCCCGCATTTTTAGCAGCTATCGGATATTCCTGTCCCTGAAGTTCTAGGAGGGACCAGTGGCCCCTCCCCCTGGGCCGCCCCCTCCGTGGAAGGTGACGCCCCCCCTAGGACCTTAAATTGCTGCTCACCGATCATGACCTTACCGCCTGACTAACCCTAATAAATACGACGATGAACCTAGAAAAAAGGAGAACCTCACTAAAGAACAACTATACTCAACTAAAAACAAAACCATAATAATCCACTGCATGCTGCACTAGTGGGGGAAAAAGGCCTAGGCACACAAAACCATAATAATCACAACAATTCACATGCTATAACGGGAAAAAGGCCTAAGTTCATAAAATCATGTCAAACCTCCTACACATTTAGCGGGAAAAAGGCCTAAGTTCAAACTTACATAGTGCCTACGACTAGCATTGTTTAGTAGCTGCTTTCTAGGGCTGGTGGGTGGGGAAAATTAAAAAGCCCCGAGCGTGGGGCACACGAGGTATGTGGGGAGCGAGCCAGGGACAAAGAGGGCGCCCAGCTCGCTCCCCGGGCCTCTTAAAGGGGCTACCACACTAGGGGGTCGCCGGCCCCTGATGGCCTGCCCCCCAGCAAACCCGCCCTCCTGCCCCAGAAGCTGTCCAACAGCTTCCGGGTCACGGGGGAGGCATCAGCCAATCGGTGGTGGGGCGCGCCACGCGTGTCATCAACCCGCGACACACCCCCACCACCGAGAGGCCGGAGGAGGGGGGGCGCCGCACCGCCACGTGGGCTGGAGGGCCGAGCGGCCCCCCCTTTTCACATGGCCCGTGACTGGCTACCCGCCCCTCCCAGCTTCCCACACCGCACCTTGAAGGATTGACATAAGCAAGTTGTCTTTGGAAGGCGGGGGGTCAAGGACCCCCCGGCCGTATTTATTATACAAAACAATAAAAGTATGAATAACAACATTACAGCAATATGTTAGAAAAACAAAATAAGACATTAGATTACAGTATTGAAGACAGATATCAAAGGCGAACCTTAACAAAAGTCTAATACAGCGTGTTTCCTATCCGAATCTACATTTCTGGCCCGACGGCAAGGTCGCTAACCGGTGTCAAGTCCCACTAACCACGCCCCTACATACAGGTGCGCATGTGCGACAGAGGACCGCCTACCCCGTCGGCATCTTGAACTCCATTTAACCAACAAGGAGGGCCCTTACATTCTGCGTCATTTGCTGACGTCATGATGTATGTGCGGGGGGGCTACTGGCCTAAGGAAAGCGTGACTCCCTCCCCCGCATTTTTAGCAGCTATCGGATATTCCTGCCCCTGAAGTTCTAGGAGGGACCAGTGGCCCCTCTCCCTGGGCCGCCCCCTCCGTGGATGGTGACGCCCCCCCTAGGACCTTAAATTGCTGCTCACCGATCATGACCTTACCGCCACAGGCCAGCATTGTTTCCCGACGATCTGGCCCCCCCCACAACTCCTGCCTAAAGGTCATCCCTACCTCACAAAGCCCTTCAACCAAGCTAGGATATTGTCGCACCATATTGCATTCCCTGCCTCGGTCAAATGGACCCCACCTTGTAAGTACCAATCATCCCCCCAAATGGTCCCATGTGGGA
Organism: Lissotriton helveticus; assembly: GCF_964261635.1. NCBI lineage: Eukaryota > Metazoa > Chordata > Amphibia > Caudata > Salamandridae > Lissotriton > Lissotriton helveticus. Next base: position 1,181,293,871 of record NC_136068.1, read on the forward strand.
TGGTCTGTAAGTGGGTGGTTCGGAAAAGTTTTTCTAACTTGATATTGATCCTCTTTACCGAGTGATTCAATGCCCTGACGGAATCACCCCCAATCCACTGCAGCGAGGTATAAGCTGAGACCAAACTACAATGCGGTCAGGGCAAACCCTCTTTACCCAACCTGCTGCTGAGATGATCTCTTCTAGGAGGATCCTCCTACCCAGTCTAGCCAGGTCATTCCCTCCCAGGTGAATAATTACCACTGTCGGCGGTGTTGCATGTTGGGCGACCAATTCTGCAAAGAAACCCCGGAATTGACTGAGGCAGAGACCCCCCTCCCAAAGAAGGAGATGGACAATCCTTTGTGCTCTAGCTCCCTTCTACCCTTGCCTGCAAAAAAGACATGTTTAGCACGATTCACATATGAATGACCAACAACCCAAACCCTGCCTGACTGTGTCCTGTGTTCCTGATTGTCCACGCCGCGATGAGTTGCCGATGAACCTTGATGATGACCCGCAGCGATTCCTCCGCCTGCGTCACAGAGCGAAGAAACTGCAAAAAAACAGAAAAACAACCTAATGTCAGCAAAGCTCTTGGTACTTTACAACATGTGTACCCGCACATACCGTTTGTAGCAATTGGATGACCGTCTGCCAATTCTCTTAACACTGTCCACCTGCAAACCCCTTGTGGTTGCCTCAGTGGCAGCGCCGATCCTAAAGGAGTGTGTGCCAAATTCCTTCGGGTCAAGGCCCACCCTGGTAATGGCCAACTCCATGACTCTTCTGAACTGGTATTTAGTTAAAGGGGTGCCGTCGGTGTGTAATAAGAGGGGCCCACCCAACAATCCACCTCGCTGCTTGAGGAAAGTCTCCACATGGTGTACCGGGCAGCATGGATTGGCCCTTTCCATGTGCAGAACCACAGTCTCCCCCCGCGCCTCCTGATCAGTTTTTGATCTCAAAATTGTCACCCACAATGTGTCTCCCTGTATTGTTGTGTTCAGGAACTGAATACCCCCTTGCCTATCTGCCTTGGAGGCTGTAACCAACTCGCTCAGCCTTAGAGCCCCATAGAAGGCCAATGTGAAGGCTGCTTTGAACAAATGTATCTCCCAGTCTGTGCTACAGACGTCATGTAATGCAGGCAGTAGTGCCGTCAACCTCCCCAAGCCTATTGGTTTTCTAGTGTCAGCCGTGCAGCCCTGTAGGCGGCGCCAACCCCTCAGGCCCTTACGCACTACAAAGCTATTCGTTGGGTCTTTTACTCCCCTTGCCTGTGCGTAGAAGGAGACAGCTGCCCTATGCCTGTTAGCTGTTGCCACTGAGCGACCCTCCTGGTGCAATCTACCCAGATAGTCTGCAAAGCTACTCTCCAGAACCCATTTGGATTCCCAGTCTCGCCCTAAAAAAGTACAGTATGAACCAAACGCTCCTTCATACGCTGATCTTTTCTTGGGGACTAAGCTAGCAGCCACGAGGTCCTGTAATTTTGGGCACCAATGTGCCAGAGTGTTGACGGGAAGTGAGTCGGTGTAGGTTCTGCTGTTGGAAGATGTTCCCTGAATACCTGCAATTTTTGGCGAGAGAGTGCATCAGCTGCATTATTGAGGACACCTGGCACATGTTTCACCCTGAATATAACATTTAATTTCAAGCATCTCAACACAATCTCCTTCAAGAGGCGGAGTATGAACCTACAGCGCGCCGCCTGTTGATTAATACACTCCACCACCGTCATGTTGTCTGACCAGAATATCACTGATTTGTTGCGCAGATGTTCTGGCCAGACCATCAATGCAACCCATATGGGGAACAGCTCCAGAAAGCCAATGTTTGTTGTCAACTCACTGCAAACCCAGTCGTCCGGCCACCTGTGTGTGAGACCCACTTGTTTCCAAGGATGGCACCAAACCCAACACTTCTAGCAGCATCAGTCCATAGACCTAACTCTGCTGAAGTAGTGGTGGGGCCGGACCACACCACCCTTCCATTGAAGCCCTCCAGAAATGCCATCCATATTTGCATGTCCTGGCGAACCTCAAGTGACAGTCTAGTGCAGTGGTGCTTTTCTCGCAGACCTTTCATTGCCTGCGCAATTGAGCGAGAAAAGGGGCGAGCCATTGGTATCACTCTGAACGCGAAATTCAATTGGCCCACTGTTTCCTGGAGCTGTTGTAAAGAGACCTTCTCTCTGGCCAGGCACGCGCGCAGTGCCGCCTTGAATTTTTTCACCTTCTCCTGTGGGAGCCTGAAACAACCCTCCACAGAATCTATTTCAATGCCCAGAAATTCTAAGCAGGTAGCTGGCCCTACTGTCTTTCCCGGCGCCAGCGGGACCCCAAGAGCCCGCATGAGCACACAAAATTCCTGCAGTGCCCGCGCACACTCCTGGGACCCAGCCTTGCCAAGGAAGAGAAAGTCATCCAGATAGTGCATGACCTGTTGATGCCCGGTCGTCTGCCTCATTACCCATTCCAAGAAGGAACTGAACGTCTCAAAATAGGCACATGAGACAGAACAACCCATGGGCATGCATTTGTCCATGTAATATTTCCCATCAAACTTGAAACCCAGGAGGTGGTGATCACCCTGATGCACTGGGAGGAGACGAAATGCCGACTCTATGTCAGACTTGGCCATCAATGCCCCTGGACCCAGGCCCCTAAGCAATTCCACCGCTTGGTCAAAAGAGGCATATTTTACGCTGCAGACATTCTCATCTGTAGCATCATTCAAGGATGCCCCCCTTGGGGCTGAGAGATTATGTATGAGTCTAAACTCGCCTTTCTCTTTTTTGGGGACAACACCAAGTGGGGAACAGACGAAGTTGAGCACTGGCACCTCATCATATGGTCCTGCTATCCTACCCAGGCGTAATTCTTTCTCAATTTTTGCAGCCACTATACCTGGGTTATGCTTCACTGACAGTTGGTTCCTGCACTCACTCTTCCCTGTGTACCCTCCTGCAGGTATCCTGAACCCTTGAGAAAATCCCTCCTGAAGTAGTTTAGCCGCTGCGTGATCTGGGTATCTGTTCAGCCAGGGAATCATTGCCATGACATCAATGGGAGTGTGTGAAACTAAATCACCTCCTCGTCTATTCAGGTTTCCTTCTCCCCCTGGTCCCTTGGTTGCCACCCTTAAATCTGCAGGAAATCTCGGGGTGCGAGGGGTGCCCACACAAGGCGCAGGCGTGTCTAAACTTACATGTGCCTGCCGCCCTAGTGCAGGACCGTTTGTTGAAATCCCAACATACGCCCTTTTTATCCCCCCAACCCTTACCCTTGCCTGGTACCTCACTTCCTTGTGCATGCCGAAAGGGCTGTTGGGGCTTAGACGGGTATATTGTCTATGAACCAGTTGCCCCCATCGCTGCTGACCCCCCAGTTATTTGGCTGTACCACAACAGGGAATCTACCATATCCCATGTTAAAGAGGGATTGAATTCTTTAGCCTTCCTGAATGAAATGTCATATTCCATCCACCCGTCCCCCATGTGTTTCACGCTCCACATGGCAATCCTGCTCTGGTAGCAGGCCATTTCTGCGTGTACATTGGGTGACCTTTCAGCAGTAATGGCACTGAGTACAGAAAAGGCCCTCATCCAGTTAACGAATGTCTCCTCCACTCTAAACTTAACCAACTCTGTTCTCCATTCACTGGGCAACATCCACTCCTTTTGTGACTTGGCATATTCCAGTTCCCTATTATCAATTAACAAGGAGAAAATGTTGATATATTTGCCTGCCCAGATCATTTCTTTCACAGCCTGAGATACATGTTGCGCCAAATTCTGCCTCCTTGAGGGGATAGCACCATCCTCTAGTAATGGCAAAGCCACCTCCTTACCACTGTCACTGACTTGCGATGTAGCCCCATCCTTCTTAGCCGTCTGTTCGCTGGAGGAACCTGTGTGGGAAGGAATAGGTGCCAAGGGTGCCCCTTGACTCGCCCTGGCCAACTTAATCACCTCAACCAGTTTCAAGGCTTCCGCAGAATGATCCTGGGAAGATGGCAACACCCCCTCCAACTCAAACCAGGGTAAAACGGCAGCTATCTGGGATGCCAGTTCCACCGGAACAGAGCTGGTCGGTGGTGTTGGGACCCCGGCGGGGATGGGGGCAATGGTCGCGGGGGTGACAGGGGCAATGACCCCGAGTGGGGCCACCGGCACTGCTGGCATAACAGGAGCTGGGACCGCCGGTGCAATTGGGGGCACTAAAGGAATATCCATAGGTACTACTACTGGCATTCCCTCCCCCTCCGCGGTGTTCCTGGGCACTGTGCCTACATTTTTCTTGGACCTGCCCCTCGTAGGAGGACTGGCAAAATCACCTCTGGGCAATGGCGATTAATAATCCTTCTTGGCCTGTCTTGTGGTCCCGTAGGGGCATCCAGCCTCCGATTGATTTCTGCCACACTCTTATCCAACTCGTCCATTCTACCGAGGCGCCTATCCATCGCGTTCACCTTACGCAACATAGTCTGCATCATTAGCTCCATGCGGGCACTCTTATTGCCTGCACTCTTATTTATTCGTGGGCCTGGCATTCTGACACAATACCCAGTGCACTCTACTCTTAGCCTAACGCAGTCTTTGAGTGCACGTGTGCACTTGTACCTTCTTTTTTAGATGGGGGATGTGAAGATGGCCGTCAGCACCATGCAACTGTGACCGCAAAACACACTAGCTAGTCTTAGCGTGTGGGCGAGCGCCAACCCCTTGTAGGAAGGTCTCCAGCCCGGCGGCCCTCCAGAAGCAATGAAGTGCAGGCCCGCCTCACTCCCCTTACCACCGATCTCCTGTGTGTCCACCGTCCGATGCCGTCCTCAGCGCCCACGATCTGTTGACCTGCACAGGGAGAAGCACCCGAATCAAGGAGGCCCAGAATCAAGCTTGCCGGCAATCGCCTAAGACGCTCCCGCCCCCGAAAAATACCTCGTTGCCAGGCAAAAATACCAGCTGCTCTCCAGGCCGCTTAACCTCACGCCTCCGCCGCTTTTGCCTGCCGATCCACGGAAAGGAATCTCCGAACCAGGATCTGTCCCCTGCCGCTTCGAGGCCACGAGGCACCGGGTCCTGCAATAGAAATAAGACAATTAAAAAGCCCCGAGCGTGGGGCACACGAGGTATGCGGGAAGCGAGCCAGGGACAAAGAGGGCACCCAGCTCGCTCCCCGGGCCTCTTAAAGGGGCTACCACACTAGGGGGTCGCCGGCCCCTGATGGCCCGCCCCCCAGCAAACCCGCCCTCCTGCCCCGGAAGCTGTCCAACCGCTTCCGGGTCACGGGGAGGCATCAGCCAATCGGTGGTGGGGCGCGCCGCGCGTGTCATCAACCCGCGACACACCCCCACCACCGAGAGGCCGGAGGAGGGGGGGCGCCGCACCGCCACGTGGGCGGGAGGGCCGAGCGGCCCCCCTTTTCAGTTGCCTGCTCCTCCAAACACTGCCTGAAATAAAAGTCCCAAATTGCAGCAAAATTTCATGGGGGTGCCAGAGTGAGGCTTTTTCTAATTTGTTATATGTACTTTTGCACTTTCCTTGGATGCTTATACCAGTGGATGTGTTTCACACAGCCAATTCACTGGAGTATGCATAGTAGACCAGGCCAGAACCTGGACATCTACAATTTATTTATATATCCAGGCATACACACACAAGATACTGTGAATCTGCAAAGAATAGTCATTTAAGCAAATTGCAGCTGTAGATGATGTATACACTACTTTTTTTGTGACTGGCCCACGTTGTTTAATGTGGGAATTTGTGACGGTAGTACATTTTTTCTGTACTTTTATTTGTTTTTGCTTCGTATAACACATGACAGTTTATACCATATATATTGGAAAGCTGCATCATTCTTGACGGTTCAGATCTGGATGTTCTTGGAAATAGCAGTAGTCAGGATGTATTAACCTGTGATTACTCAATCACCATTTATTAGTTAAGATGAGAATCTTCTCAATACGTAAAATCCCCCCATGGTTATGAACAGCCTTGGGATTTGGGGGTGTTTCTAAGGTAAGAATGTTGAGTGCAGCCTCTGTTTTCATACACCCTCTGTTCAACCAACATGCATTAGTCCATGCTCCCTGTGAAATGAAAATAAAATTTGTAAAGCGCGACAATCAGAAGAGGGTATCTAGGCGCTAAGCCGAATCTGACATGCTGAGAAGATGGCAGAATTATTTGGAGAAAAAAAACAAGTTTTGAGATCTTCCCTAAACTCTAGTAAGTTTGCTTTGAATTTTAGTTCTGCAGGAAGAGAATTCCATAATCTTGGTGTACATAAAATGAAACCTCTCCCACCCAAGTTGGCTTTCTTAAATCTAGCGATTACTAGAATCCCACATGTCGATGATCGCAGTGAGCGCATTGGGATATATCGATGAAAATGCTGTGTAAAGTGTTCTGGGCCAACAGCATGTTGTGCCCTGAAGGCAATGCAACGTGCTTTAATCTGTATACATTTGTCAATGGGGAGCCAGTGTAGTTGAATGAGTGCTTGAGAAACAGAAGTATATTTTGGAATGCCCAGCAGTAGTCTGACTGCTGCGTTCTGAAGTGTTTGTAACTTATGATGTAGAAAACGTTTTTGGATGTTAATAAAAAGTGCATTGTCATAATCTATTTTGGATGAGATCCTCTTTTGCAGACTAGGTGGGATAAAAGGTAAAACTCCCCTTAGGATTTTCAAAATGAGGAAAGACGAGGAAGTGATATGATTAATTTGTACTTCAAATCACCCCCAGATTTGTTGATTTTTCCCTGGGGGTAGGCGGATTCCCTAGTTCTTGGGCCACCACTTGTTTGACCAAACGGAAGGGTTGTTGCCAAACAGTAAGACCTCCGTTTTTGAGGAGTTCAATTTCAGGCACTTGCTGCTCATCCAGTTACCAACATGGAGCATGCAGTTGTAAAAACTGGGTAGCCGTGTATCCCCGATTGTTGGGGATGGAAACATTGATCTGTGTGTCACCCTCATATGAAACCAGGGAAAAGCCAAATGATTTAATTAAGGCTGCAAGTGGGGTAACGTAAAAATTGAACAAGGTATGACTCAAGGATGAACCCTGAGGTACTCCACAGGGTAAAGAGAAAGCTGGTGAGGTGAAATCACCTAGGGAGACTGTTTGAATGTGTACACTGGTCTACAAACACGCTGTTCATGTTTCAATTTGCATTTAGTATAAATTTGTTCATTAGTATACACAATAAAAGGGCATGATTCAATGATCTCTTCAAACAATCAAAAGTCACTTCAGATGTTCTTGTGTTCTTTTATTCTAACGATTCTGCCCAGCCAACACGTGATTCTGCCCAGCCAACACGTGTTTCTTCAAGGAGAATTACCCACTTGACTTCTTCAGGGCTATAAAATAATAAACATATGCAAGGAATCAGTCAATCCAGCAATTCTACCAGGGTGGCTAATAATTACACTCCATTGTGTGACTGCCCAAACTCGACAAATCATGGTGAAATGTCCACAATGTCTTAAAGGTAACTTGCCTGTGTCCATGCATACATTCAGGTAGCTACCAAAGTACTTTGTAACTTTGCTGGTAAGGATGGAACATCTGGGGATTGGCAGATTCAGGTAAAGACATGTTTTTAAGTAAGCAGATACTTGGCAAGGTAAGTTAACTCTGTTCCCCTACCAGGAGCTAGGTGTTACATGCTCAGTCCCCTGGTATCTTCTCATTGTTCTGTTTTATGTCCTTTTAGGGTTTGTTGTCATGTCTACACAAAGAGATGTACAGAGATTTGCTGTGAATACTGCTCTCACTGCCTTGTTTGCAGAGTTGTTTGATTTCGGTTTGATTCGTGGTATTGGTTGTTGGATGTGAATGTGACTTCTGTCTGAGCTTGCTGCAGAGGGTGTTTCTATTTAATTTGCGTAGTTGATGCTTCTCTGGGATTTGCAGGGCATTTGCCTTTTGCTGTTTGGCTGATCGTGTACGTCTATCACTATGTGATGTGGTAGTGTGGTGATCATAAGGACTGTGAGCTTGGTGCATTAGTATTGATTTTATTACTATATGAAGTTCCGATATGAATTCTACTTCATTCACAAGTGAGGAAAAATAAAATAAATGTGTCTTTGGTGTTGACTGTTGACTCATCCTACCACTCTGTAATAAAGGGAAAGTCGTAGAAGAGTGTAGGAGTAGGTCAAGCTGGAAATGACAGAGCAATTAAAATGAGTCAGTATTAAAGCAATTTAATTTTCATAGTGCATAGATCCTGTGATAAGGATGACCAGGAAGAATGAAGGCTTTTTGATTAAATGCCTTTCTGGCGGCTTTCCAAATATTAGACCCCAAAGTTTCTGAGATAGTCTACTAAGCTTGTAAAGCGAGCTGCTGGTTCTTGCCAAGGCGCACATAGTCGGAGTAAAAGAACACAGCATTCTACAGTGTTAATCTCCTGCGGGATGAGCACACATCAACACCCCCTCTTGAAAAATGAGTTTAAGGAAGCCATGTTTAAAGCCTGCTGTGTTTAACACATGTTTTTTCATAGCACCATAATGGATAGAGATAAGATAACCATAAACCCAAAGCCTTTAATCCAGTTTAAGATTGTTATGGTCCAAAGTGTTCCTGGTTTTTCAAGTCACTAGCTCACAGGCCACCAAGGTTGCCGTCCAACCACTTCTCTTGATATGAGCTACAGCACTTTACAGACTCCGCTTTGACAAAAGTACTAGCAAAATAGTGATTGATGGGAATAAATCTCAGAGGTGGATCTCCTAAGGCTTGCTTCCAGTGGAGTGGTGAAGTAGGGAAAATGGGCAGTAAGTCGCCATGTTGTTGGAATAAGATCAGTGCTATTTTAGACACGGGTATTACACTGCACAAAGGTCCTGTAGGAGACCTGTGTGAACATTAAACGCCTCCCAGATGCTGAGCCTGGAGCAATTTCAGATGGCCAGTCATGCAAGATTTCTACCGGGTCTAGTTGATGGTATATGGATTTTTGGAGTTCTTGAAACTGGCTGTATGGAACTGTCTAATGGAAGCCTGTTGCTTTCATTTAGTATTTTCATTCAAGTGTCAAATTTCACTTGTTTTTACCACCAGAGATATATCACCAAAGTAAGAATTTCGGAGCGTTTAAATACGCACATCATTGTTGTAAATATTTTCTTATTTTGAATTTCCCAAAAATTCCAAAGTGGGAGCATGCAAATATTGGACTCTCTGGATAGTCAATTGGGAGTAGATCTGCTGGTTTATGATAAGTGCGTGTGCTCGTCAAGCCTTTACTTTTTTTTTCTCCATAGTGAAAATATTTTTCTCTGCACCCAAAACCCTAGGCTTATGCACCCATACAATAGTGGGTGTTCCATTTGAAATGCTAAAAGCACACTTTTTTCTGTCGCATGAATTCATTTGTGCCTGTTTGCTGGGTTTCGCGAATAACCAACGTCAAAGGTCCAATTTTGGGTGTTTGCGGGATTTTACATGGCCACTCGTCTCTTAACCCTGACTTCTTCACACAGAAAAATGCAATAGACGACTGTTTTCACCTGAATACAAGAGTTTGTGCTTATGAATTCTGATTCGTTGAATTTAGATTCATCCATAAGTGATAAACCCTAAGATATGACATAAATACAGAATGCTTTGTGAATAGGAAAATATACATAAATCTGGAATTCCCACAAAGGGTAGAAGCTGTTCTATTGCTAACACTACTCCCAAGATGCTAGCGCTTCTCTCAGGTGCTAAAAAAGGTTGATGGTCACTCTGCTCTCAGGCTTTTTATGAAAATTAATGATCACCCACTGCTTAATAATGCTGCTAGAGCTTTTCCTAGGAAGTACATTTATCAGTGATGCTGTGGAAGACAATACTGTAGTATATGTACTCTTAGCATTCCTTCATCAATGTCTGTGTCTCTCTGTTCCAGATCGGGCCTGTGATGTTGCTTGAGTCCCTCGACTGTGGGTCTGCGTGTTTCATTTGCTACATCAGTCTAATCATGGGGCTAAGGTAACTCAACACCTGGCTCTTCCTGAGGGACCGATTCTTTTAAAATGTGTACTCAATTGGCTGCTTCCCATAAAGGTACCTTTGGAATTAACCGTGTTTGATACACGTCTAGGTCTCCTTACAGCCAGGTGTATGCGAAATTAGCTTTTGCATACTTACCCAAAATTTCGGGAATATTACGCGGTTTTATGCATAATTACACATAATACAAATCTGTCATTTAGCAACTAAATTTTAGCCCAAAATGCGTCCTAGCATCGGTTTTTGGTGAGAGGACCCAATTTGCAGAAAATAGTTAAGTACAAAAACACAAAGCTACTCATGTTTTGGTCGTTCCCTTTATTCCTGTGCGCTCGTGGTTAAGTCATGTAATTACATGACATGGCGGAATTTCACGTGCTACCAAATTCCCGAAATTACAATGGTGTAATTTAAATTTCACCTGGCCCTAACTACAACGACCACTGACCCGACTTAAACGGCACCTGCCTAAAACAAGACGATTTTCCTTTTCGCAATCTGTATCTAATGGTACACTATCAGATCTTCAGGTTATCAGAACCATTGCTCTGCCCTTGACAAGGCTGATGACTGCAGTAGGACTGTTGATGCAAATATGAGGGCATGTTAACTTTAAGGAGTTTCTTAGATGTGTTTTTTATCTGGAAGGACGGATGGGTATCGCTTTTGGATGACAGAGCGACAAGTGGGCAATATATCTATTCTTATTCAGTGAGATAGAAAGTATGAATGTCTGTGTGCTGAAGAGCTTCTTTTCGAATACATATCCTTAGCTGGACGACAAGGGTGTATTATTATTGCTTTTCACCCACCGGAGACAGCATGGAAAAAAGCTGTCCTTCGTTTAGTTTATGTTTGCATTAGACAGAAAAAATATTTTGTTTGTGGTTAGTGCTGCCTGCTGCTTTGAAGATGTGTTTGTATTACTGCATGAGATGTTGGCACCAAGCACATTTAAAAGTATGGGGCAAGGAAGTGACAGAACAAGCATGTCATAAAAAAATAAAAGATCAAAAAGATATCCCGGCCAAAATATGTGGGCACCCAAGTGATTCTGAGTTCCACATTCAGGTTTTTTCTTTTGATATTTCCTGAAGTGCTATGGCTTTATTTACCAGCTTGCCTGTTGTGCTAGAGGAAAGCTTCGAAGTAGAGATTTCTTTTCTCTCATTTACTTCTATTAGCATTTGAAGGGCTGCTCTGCGGCTTGGATAACCCAAGCATGATGCTCTCAACTGCATGTGGCTAACCTTCACAATTATGAACAACATAATTGTGAGGTTACGTACCATTGTTATGCCGGTGAGTAATGGTAAAATAAATGAAATAAAACACTGTCTGATAGCATGCTCAAAAGTGTGCTGTTAATTCAAGAGAGTGATCTGAAGGTAACGTTAAATTGAACGGCGTGGTTACAAAGGTGCAGAAACTTCAGGGGGTGATGTCGTTCGAATCCTACGAATGGTGAACACGAGTGGTGTTAAAAATGTAATCATAACGGTATCCTGTTCGTTGGAGCGAAAAGTTTGCGGTCAGCGTCTAGCGTGAAAAGACAGATTAGTGCACACGGTAAACAGATCATGAAGAGTGCATGCATTATACAAGACGATTCGTGCTCGTGTCCGAAATTACATTAATCTTAGCTGAGCTCTTACCGATAGCCGTGGTTAGTGTTGTTCGTCTGTTCACGGTGAAAATTGTTCTAGACGCGACGCATGCGTGTAGTGTTGTATTGTGTGTTTCTACGGAAACAACCCGGAAGTAAAGTGTGGCGGTGGGGGAACTGACGCCGGAGTATAATTGTGTAGAAATGTTATCGTGAAGAGAAATACTATCGTAAAGAAAAATAAATATGTTGTGTGGGTTGACAAAACAATATACAAATGTGCATCTTGATAATATAATGACAGTTATTGTCGAAACCAGTAATACCTCGGGTGACATAGAATGCTTATCGTGACCATCTAGGAATGGTGCAGTGTTCTAAGTACATGGAAAAACCTGAATGGTAAATCAAAGAGTAAAATATAAAGTGGACCTGTACGTGTGAGCAAAATTATCAAATGTCAGGATGATGACTAAACAAATGCACATGTACACAAATTCCCGTTGTATATGTACCAAATGGCATGTGAAATAATGTTAACCATCTGGAAAAATCTAAAGTTATAAAAAACAACTATATTCCAGTCGATCATTTAACCCCGTGGGGTTACATGAGTTCAGTTTCTTTATCCAAAACATCTCACGTTGGAGTAATTTCCTTCTGTTGTCAATGCCTTGGTTCACAGAAACAACCTCCAAGACCATGAATCTGATCTTGCTGATGTTATGATTGTTAGTGACGAAATGGGCGGCCACCGGAGCTTTCATTATTTGATTCCTGATGGTGCTCTTGTGCTCTGTCATGCGAGTCTTGATTATCCTTTCAGTTTTCCCAACGTATGGAAGACCGCAGGGACATATCAGTAAGTATACCAAGTTCTTGGTATCACAGGTGGCATTGATTAAAAGTCTGATTGGTCTGCCTGTAGTCGGATGATTGAGGATGTTCCCACGAATGATGTTATTACAATGTCCACAGTTCATGCATGGGATTGTACCTGTATGAGTTGTGTTCAATTCTCGAGATTTGGATTCAAGTAGATCTTTTAGATTCCTCGATCTTTGATAGGCAAATAAAGGTTTCATGAAAATCCCTTTAAAATCTGGTTCATTTTCAACCACAAACACATTTTTTAGAATGATTTTCTTGATTTGTTGACTCCTGGTCGAAAATTTGGATACAAATACTGGTCTATTAAAGTTAGTGTTTTTCGTGTTTACTTTCAATAATTCAGACCTGTTGACAGTTCTCATTCTCTCCTTTGCGTCGTTTAGAATCTTCTCCGGATATTTTCGTTCTCTAAATTTCATCATCATTGTTGATTCATTCTTTGTGTATGTATTGTTATCCGATGATATCCTTTTGAGTCTCAGGAGTTTTGAATATGGTAAATGACGTTTAAGAGACATGGGATGACAACTGTCAAATATCAGGGAATTGTTCCTGTCTGTGCTCTTGGTGTATACGTCAGTGAAAAATTGGTTGTTCCTGTATGATACCAGGACGTCCAAGTATGGGATTGCTCCTGTGTTGATTGTGTTGGGTAAATTGTATATGATCATCGATTTTGTTGATGTATGTTATTAATTCCTCAATTTCTGTTGATGGTCCTTTCCATATGAGGAAAATGTCGTCTATGTACCGCCAAAACCTGTAAATCTTGTCATGCCATCTTGGATTGTTAAGAATGTGATCAAGTTCCAGGCGGTTCATAAATAGGTTAGCGTAGCTGGGGGCCGCACAATTCCCCATGGATGTTCCAGCTAGTTGTTGAAAGAATTTGTCATTCCACGAAAAATAGCTATGGTATAGGGTGAAGTGGAGGAGTTCCAGAAGGAACACTTTGAGATCTTGTTTGATGTCATGATTAATAAGAAATGACTCTATAGCTTCAATGCCCCTGTTGTGTGGGATAGACGTATAAAGTGAGCATACGTCGATGGTACAAAGAGTAATATCCATCGTTTCGTCCAGGTTAGTATCGTTCAGTTTGGTTAGGAAGTCGGTCGTGTCCCATAGGTAAGTGGTAATCTGTTTCACAAGTGGTTGTCTGTCCAGGTATTTACCTGTAGGCTCATGGATTGAACCTCTCGTTGAGACCATGGGTCAGAACGGAGGTTTCATCAAGTCCTTGTGGATTTTGGGCTGCATGTGTAAGCTCGGACTCCTTGGATGATCTTGGAGTAAAAACTTTTTATCTTTTTCTGTGATAGTCCCCATCTCTACTGCTTGATCTACAATGGTCTTCAATGTTCTGGTGAATGTTTCGGTAGGATCATTGGGTAATAACATGTAGGTGTTGCTGTCGTATACATGTTCATTGACACTTTGTAGATAATAGTCTGAATCCATTATTACTAGTGCCCCACCTTTATCCGCTCTGCAACATTTGATGTTCCGGTTGTTCACTATCTGATTGATGGCTTGTGATTCCTTGATGGTAAAGTTAGACCTTTTGGACGTCGGTGTTTTGAATAAGCCTCTGATTTCATTTGTGGTAATGGCTTCGTATGAATCCAAGATTTTATGGCTAAGTGATGCCAAGAAGGTGCTTTTGTTCCTCAAACCTAATGGCGTGTCATCAGTCTATTGTGTTGGTCCAGTAATGACATTCGTAAAGAAATGGCATAACCTAAGGTTTGTCAACAATTTGAAGATGCTGACTTCTGTTTCCAATTCGTTAGACCGGTATGTTGGTACAAACGATGTGCCACGTTGTAAGGTGGCTAGTTGATTTTTTGATAAGGTCTCTTTAGATATGTTAATAATCAGGTTCTTTTGCTGCGTGTTGATTGGGCTATCGAGGAGCTTTGTTTTCATGGAGCCCCTGCCCCTCCTGGTTCGACGTTTGGGCTCTGGCCTCTTCCTAAAAAAGGACTCTCTGTTGTTGTTGCGGTCGAGGTGTTCGCAGTGTTGTCTCTGTTACCGGGTATTCCTCCGCGTTTTTCATATCTCTGTCCACCCTTCTGTGTAGAGTCAAATGACGATGAACTCCCTTCATCTGAAGAGGGGTTATTGTATGATCTTTGTTGTCTACGTTGAGCGTAGACCTCTGCCCAATTGTACACCTCTCCTAGCTTATAGTCGATGGTGTCACGTTTGTATTTCCTGATTTTCCAATCGTTAATTTCTCGTGTGTATTTATCCAGTTGGATATTAATGTCATTTAAAGCTCGGTCAAGTTCCTCTTTTGTTAAATTGCTGTCCAAGTTGGCTTGAATACTTTTGATATCTTTATCGAGATCCTCAATCACTTTAGAGAGTTCCTCCACGATAAGTAAAATGAAATCCAACAAGCATTTATTTAAAATCTCGTTCAAGTTTTTCCATGTACTTAGAACACTGCACCATTCCAAGACGGTCACGATAAGCATTCTATGTCACCCGAGGTATTAATGGTTTCGATAATTACTGTCATTACATTATCAAGATGCACATTTGTATATTGTTTTGTCAACCCACACAGCATATTTATTTTTCTTTACGATAGTATTTCTCTTCACGATAACATTTCTACACAATTATACTCCGGCGTCAGTTCCCCCACCGCCACACTTTACTTCCGGGTTGTTTCCGTATAAACACACAATACAACACTACACGCATGCGTCGCGTCTAGAACAATTTTCACCGTGAACAGACGAACAACACTGACCACGGTTATTGGTAAGAGCTCAGCTAAGATTAATGTAATTTCGGACACGAGCACGAATCGACTTGTATAATGCATGCACTCTTCGCGATCTGTTTACCGTGTGCACTAATCTGTTTTTTCACGCTAGACGCTGACCTGTGTTCACCATTCGTAGGATTCGAACGACATCACCCCCTGAAGTTTCTGCACCTTTGTAACCACGCCGTTTAATTTAACGTTACCTTCAGATCACTCTCTTGAATTAACAGCAAGCTTTTGAGCATGCTACCAGACAGTGTTTTATTTCATTTTATTTTACCATTACTCACCGGCATAACAATGGTACGTAACCTCACAATTTCACCTACAAGTGCGCATGACCAATCTTTATACGCATTAAGATATGCTACCCTCTATTAATTATCCACAGGCCTACTTCCTGATCATTGACACACTCCTTTTCCTTTTTTACCATGGATTAAATGCATTTCCCCTGATGAAGTGCCCCGGCACGAAATGCATAGGGTTTGAAGCTTACACTCAAACAATTTTTTGGATTGCGCAACTCACAACAAGGATGAGAATTCCATTGTGATGTAACAGAGGAAACCATTGAGCTGTGACGCAACAGCTTAAGTGATGAAATATTTATGAAAGACGAATAAACAAAGTAAAACTTGACTCATTTGAATTTACATTTGATTACGTTGAACCTTAAACATAGAAGATTTTCAATTCTCCTAAAGGAGTGCAGCTGGGCCCACTGTTACGTTTAGCAGTGTATATATTGTTCACCATTAAATTCAACTCCCTTAGGTCAGAGGGGGCAACCCGACAGCACCCAAACATAAAAGATTGCCATCGATGTGTGCTGTGGCAAGGCCTCTGCTGGCACTTACTTATGGTACACAACGCTAAAGGCATGGCTTGCATCCTTTGCTAATAAAATGACATTTCTACCTTCTCCATGGCCTTTGCTGCACTGGCTCTTAGCATCGGCATGCCTGAAGATGCACAGACAGACTTGTATAAAGATATTAAGAATGCTTGATTATCATCTCCAGCACCACACTCAGCGGCCCAGGATTCAGGACAATCCTTGCTTAGCAAACCGATGCATTTTTCCATCTTAATTAAACTTTGATTCATTAGATTTCTGGACTCCGAGGATTTTACCCGAGGATTTACAAGTGAAAGCGCGAGCACGGACTGGGGCACAATACTTTTGGCTGCTCAGTGAAGAGCTATTAAGTAAGCCACCTCTTGCTAGACTTACTCCTTCTTGAAATAATGTATATTATGATAGTAGCGCTGACATTTGATATGGCTCGTTTGGGTGAGGGTGCATTTTTTTTAAAAATGGGAGTGATGGAGCTTTCAGGAGAGTGGTTTTCAAAATGGAGACCTGGTTGATCTGCCCGCGTGTCTTTAATTGTGGCGCTCATGCTCTCCTTTAGCCAATATGATGGAGAGACTGTTAGCCTTCAAAAGGGAAACAGTTGATAAGTGGGATATGGGTATAGTTTGTCCTAAGTGGATTTGCAGGAGAGAGAGACTCCATTGATGGCTAATCTGTTTCTTGTTTGATTTTAACACCTGCATCCAATGGCTGGTGAAGTCCAAAACAACCACCAATCCGGTATCGGCTCTTAACTTTCCCTCCCTCATCACTCATGAGTGCCAGCTTTCCTTCAGCTCTTGCAGTCACGTGGACATGCAGTGGGTTGCTGGTTGCCCCGCTGTAGCCCCAGGATATCTATTGTTCTGTGCTCAGCTTTTACTCTTCCTCTGTTGCATGAGGGGGAAGGAATATCTTTAAGACCGAGGGTTTCATCTGACCCTTTGATCATGTGCGGGAGTATATTTAGGGAGCCCACACCAGTTTCAGAATGCAGATCTAGAGGTCTCTGCGAGGTCTTGGGACACCAAAGCCCCTCGGATAAGGGGGTGAACATGAAGATGTGCTTCTTGGCAGCTCAATGTAGAGCATCCTGCAGAAGGCTGTATATGCACATAACATGAATGTACTCCATGCACATGCGCTGCTCTGGTGGACATGTTCAATTGTTTTAGTTGCGCCTGCTGCCAGAATGTTATGTTGGTTGTAAACAGGTGTTACTATTTCTTACTTCAGTGATGTTCATTGCATCGACCTTGGAAGGGCTATGTAAACCCTATCTGTAAGTTGTAAGAGGACCGGGGCTGCCGGATTGTGAGCCTTGAGAGCCGCCCTTGTGTTTCTTCATGCTGTACAGATTGAATAGCTGAGATTTCAGCTCCTATTTTTATGGTCTGGCATGTCAGGGCAGCTGAAGCCTGATACTTATGTGAGCATCACTGGAGAGGGGCTTCGGCTGTGCCCAGATGTTGGGATTCAGAAGTACATGGTTAGATTGGACAGAACATGTATGCTTCTTACAAAAAACAGTGTTTGCTCTCCACACAGTTGTGATCATTTCGTTTATTTATCCTGCTGCGAGAACTGGGACTTTCATTGTCACACACATGCAATTGTAATGCTAATAAAGTATTTTAGATAACTCTATATGTTATGGTGTTTTTCACTAGCAACAGCACAGATGGGAGTAGGGCAGTCATTAATCTACATGGAGGTTTAGGTCTGGTTTGAAAGTGCAACACTCACTTGACCTTTTAACCTATACCAATATTATTCTACAGTTCTTTTCCATGCTAATTTTTTTTTGCAGTGCTTCACCTTGCAAGAAAATAGCATTCCTTTAAAGCCAGACACGTTGACATTGCCGATGCTTGTTTGATCAGGGAGTGACACGCCCATTTGTTTACTTTCTAAAGCAGACAGCGTAGGATAGGTGACTTATACGAGGGATACTGCTTTCCTTGCACATGATTTCATAACTGGAGCGATTATACAGCAATCTACTGCTCTTATTATAACCCAGAGGCCAAGAATGTGAAGTGTCATTTCAGGATGTAAGCGGTGGCTTTGCCGTCAAGCACAAAGAGCCTTTGTGGCAGAACTAAGTTTGACTTCTCATATGTTCGACAGCGGTCCCCATCGCATGATAGAATAGAGTACTTAACATGACGTTATTGCCATGAAAACATGCTACACTTCATTTTTTGAGCTAATTGCCCGGTGTGTGAAACATGATACTGTGTATTGTAATTGCATTTATATAGTACTTACTAACCCTGACGCAGCGTCTTATCGCTTTTTCTGCCAGTAGCACGCTACTCCGGAACCCAAAAAGAATTAGTGATGAATTACTATAGTGAAATATAAAAGTAATTTCAGTGGTGGATATGTTAGTCAGTTATTTGGATCGAGAAGGGATAGAAAAGGGAAGAGGTTTGCATTTATATAGCGCTTGCTACCCCTGATGAGATGTTGAAGCACTTTTTCGGCTAGTAGCACGCTACTCCAGAACCCAAATCGGATTAGCGGTGAATTAGTATAGTGAAATATGAAATTAATTTGAGTGGTGGACATGTTAGTCTGTTATTTGGTGAAATGGAAGATGCTATTATATTGACACCTAACCGCCCTTACCAGTCTGTGAGCAGCAGACAACTTCGTTGTTACCCTATTAATGGTCTGTGTACATGTGATAAAGTCAAATGCATAGAAACTATAAAAATAATACAAACAATATAACAGCAAAGGTTATGCAGAATTAAACAGACTCTATGAAGATAATCATAACAATTTGGGAAATAATTAGTTAGTTCCATATAGAGAGTTAGATATATACACATTTTTTGCCGTTAGCCTTGATAAAAGGATATGAGTATTGAAATGCGTATTATTAGCAAGGGTGTTTCCGTGTGAACTGTGTCCTGTTTTACGTTCTTGTATTTTCGTGTTATATGGGCAGCATTCAATCTTTGTTGTTTGGGAAACACTTAGATTGGACATTACGTATGAAGATTACTGGCACTATTTACAACCCAGTGTGTTGTGATGAGAGTTATTATCTGGCGCACAAAGCGGTCACCTGTGGATCTGATACTATCTGGAACAAAATCAGCTGAACCGTTTCTCAATTGTATCTCAGTAATCCAACCCAGATTTGTTTTAGACTAGGGATATCGGTCCCATATAATTTACCTTAGTAGTGTGTCGACCGTTTTGAATCAGGACTGTGGAATCCAAGGCAGGAGGTTTGTTTAGCAGTACAGCATTCTCTGGAACAACTCCCTTTTGAACAAGGCCAATTTGGCCTATATTGGTAAAGGCAAGGTTGCCGAAACTCAACGCTACCCATCAGGCCTCGTAGTGTCCCCCAAAACCCTATTTCCTTTCCGATGTTTATGATATATTTTCATTCCCAAGTATTTACATTTCAGCGGTTCCCATTTATCTGAAACACTAAGGCTTTAGGGAGACAGGTGAGGACAAATCAGTGCTTAAATTGAACCAGTGGTTTCTGGTGCTCGGCACCAGCACTTAATTGCCAACATTGGCGTTTGTGAGTCTGCCACAAGGTGGTGCTGTCTGGCTAACTCAGAGAAGACCATAACCACAGTCCATTATTAATTCAATATACATTAAAATGACTATTACCTGCCGCCCAAGCAATTATTATAGGTTAGGGAGCCTGAAATAGTCCGAATTTTCACACCTGCCGTCTGGGCCGGCTTTAGCGCTGTTGGTGCCATGTGTGAATTACATTTTTGCCCCTCCCCTCCGACCTCCTCCTCAGATTCCCACACTTCCACTGGACAAAAGTACCCCTCTTCTTTCCATGCCTCTCTCTCAAATACATTTCATTTGTTTTAAAGCAGTGGTAAAGGCTGGCTTTACTAATACGAATGTGTATCTACCCAAGCCAACACTTTTCAGCAACATTAGCAACAGATAATGAAAGTCTGTGGAAAAAAACATACCTTCCTTTCCTATTTTATGCAGTTTGTATGCAGCTCTTTGATGACAGTTTGCTAACAGTCCCTGTTCTATATTACCGTTGTATTTTATGAACTGCGGTAACAAAAGCATCTCTGTGACAAAAGCAGTAACCCACTCAGCTATCCACATAAAATACAGATGTGTGATCTACACGGTACACATTCTTTGCAGCGGGCATATTAACTACATGGTGAGTCAATACTGCCACTAGATAAAACCCTGATCTCGCTCTCTCTATCAGGAACATTAATCAACAAAAGCTATCCTGACATTTCTAATATTGCCTGAAAACTGGACGTACATGGAACATTGCCCCAGGTGTTTTAAATCGTAAGTTATTGCTAGACACAGCCCCACCTGCCCTCCCCCACCGAGGTCAGCACCCCCTCTCCCCAGGTCAGCGGCACAGTGTGGCCGCACCAGCCACACTGGCTCAACGCTGGCCCTGCTTGTAGGAGAGTGAGGGTTAGTAGTTGTATTGTTGCTATCATTGGCAGCATGACAGGGGCAATGTGTGGTGCAAGCTGCAACGGTCTCCTGATGAGAGCCCTTGCACCATGAACCTAATTCACCAAAATGCCACGGGTAACACAAGTGACATCGCACTCCGTTTGACTTTTACTTCGACTCACACACAGATATTTACACATACTAACACATTCACACACTCTCACACCCAAATAGACACTCAACCGCAAGCATGCATCCAACATTCATTTAACAGCATTTTTTACTTACCTTAGCTTCCAGCAAGTGTCATATTCCTGCTACTGTACTCCATTTCTTATTAAACTAATAGTGAAAAATATTATTCACTATTTGTATAAAAAAAAAAAGTGACAGTAACCAGGTACATGGAGCTCCAACCAGTGTTCATTAGGAAGAGCTGCAATTGTTGGACGGAATGCAGGACAAATCAAAACATTCACCCCCAGTCAAGAGTTCTGGGTTAAATCCATCATTCTTTTGTTCACCATGCCACCCCCGTTTAGACCTGGCCATATGCAAATCAGTCTTGACCCTGTGCCTCATGGGAACAGTCCAGCCCGAACTGCCAAGCC
Source organism: Lissotriton helveticus (assembly GCF_964261635.1). NCBI lineage: Eukaryota > Metazoa > Chordata > Amphibia > Caudata > Salamandridae > Lissotriton > Lissotriton helveticus. The sequence goes on from NC_136068.1 coordinate 1,181,315,068, forward strand.
AGGTCCTTCCTGGACCGGAAACAATCATCCTAGGCCCGGTTTCGGGGTTTCACCCCTCTTCAGCCAGGATAGCTTGATTCCAGTGGCACAGTGAGCCCAGGACCCACGCCTGGGCATACCTGGCGCACTTAGGGCGAGAAAGCAAAAGACACACAATTGATGGACGGAATGCAGAACATCAAAACATTTACCCCCAGTCAAAGAGATCTGGGTTAAATCCATCATTCTTTTGCTCACCATGCCACCCCCGTTTAGACCTGGCCATATGCAAATCAGTCTTGACCCTGTGCCTCATGGGAACAGTCCAGCCCGAACTGCCAAGCCAGGTCCTTCCTGGACCGGAAACAATCATCCTAGGCCCGGTTTCGGGGTTTCACCCCTCTTCAGCCAGGATAGCTTGATTCCAGTGGCACAGTGAGCCCAGGACCCACGCCTGGGCATACCTGGCGCACTTAGGGCGAGAAAGCAAAAGACACACAATTGATGGACGGAATGCAGAACATCAAAACATTCACCCCCAGTCAAGAGATTTGGGTTAAATACGTCATTCTTTTGCTCACCATGCCACCCCAGTTTAGAACTGGCCATATGGAAATCAGTCTTGACCCTGTTCCTCATGGAAACATTCCAGCCCGAAATGCCAAGCCAGGTCCTCCCTGGACCGGAAACGGCATGGTAAGCACAAAAAACGTTGGATTTAGGCCAAGATCTCTGTACTGGGGTGAATGTATGACATTGTTCTGCATTCTGTCCATCAACTGTTGTTTTTGTAATTCTGTTCCAGGCACTGATTTTGCCACCTCTGGGGCCAGGGGTCACAAAAGCAGTGCCAGGGGTAGCCAGGGGCAAGCCAGGGTTCGCAGCTGCGATTCGATGCAAACCCTGGTGAACCCCAAATCATGTCCATGCCTGGCACTAACTTTTTTTTTGTTTTACAAATTAGGTACTGGAAATTATTAAAGGACTTGTTTGGGGTGAGCGAGGAATGTCTGCCTCTCTCCAGCGTACTACCTTTTTCTTTTCGGTTATACTGCGTGATCTTCCGACATTGACTACAAGGGGAAGGTGGCACACCGTATGAACTAGAAAATGGTTAAGTTCTGCGTCACCATCTTTTGATAAAAGCTGGTGAAAAGCGTTGCAAAATCTGCTTAGGTGTGCGGTGATCTCAAAGAAGAGAGACAGACGTAGTTGTACCAGCATTAGAGAAGCTAACTCTTATGAAGCTGGCCTCAGTAGGCTGTGTGCGCCTGTGCGCTAATTTCAAGCCTAAGGATTTCAAGTCTGTATTTATTTATGGAGGGCATTGCCACTTATGGTTAGACTCTCCTGGCGCTATAGAAATTGCTGCCTAAGAGACATGGAGGAAAACATATTTATTTTTTATTTTGAAGGTTTTGTATAGAGCGAACAAGACCCTTGCGAGTATCAGAGCGCTTTACAAGTCATATGTAGAAAACAAGATATACCACAGAGGTATAGGTGAAACAGCTATACATAGCTTATACACGTAAAAATAAGCTAGCGCAAAAACAAAAGGACAACTATGGAGCACAAAAACAGAACTAGTAATAAAATACAGTAAAAGACAGCATTCACATGAATTTAGCAATGAGGATCGCTTTCACTTCTTTTTTGAAGGAGGCAATGGAAGGGTTCATTCTTGTTTCAATGGGCAAAGCATACCAGATCCTAGGAGCCATACCAGAGAAGGATCGGTTTTTTTCTTGGCAAATCGTTGTGGTTTTAGAAGAAGAGTCTTGGCACTCCTGGAGGCTCTGATGCCCGCCGGGAAGAGCACCAATTTCTGACCTAGGTAGTGCAGGGAGTTGTGGTGTAAGGCTGGCCTTGTGCATCATACAAGCAATTTTCAGATGAATTCTAGCTTCAAACTGTAGCCAGTTGAGGGCTCTCATGTCGGGGGATATGTGAGAGTTTCTCTTTGAACCCGTGATGAGTCTCAAAGCTGAGTTGATAGTGGCTCTTAGTGGGGCTGTCAATGACCTTGGGAGGCCACATAAGGTTACTGCCCCATAACCCACTCTAGGGATTACTAGGGCTTGAACTGCTTGTTTGAAATCATAGGCTTGCAGAAAGGTTTTCAGTTTTCGCAGGGTCTTCAAGTGGAAGTTAGCTCCTTTTGTGGAGGCGCTGATATGCTTCTACATCTTTAGGTTGCTGTCAAGCGTTACACCTACCGATTTCGTTGAGTCGACGATGAGAGGTTGTCCTTTGAGAGCTGTTAAGGGCTTCAGCCAATCCAGGATAGTGGGAGTTTTGTTAGGGGGAGTGATTAAGAGGAATTCCGTTTTGAGGGAATTTAGTTTCAAATGGTTTTTGGCCACCATGTTTGGGTTTTTTGTAGTGTGGTGTTGAGCGATTTGATGTCATCATGTGAGTGGATCTTGATGTAGATTTTTGTGTCCTCTGCATACATCTGGAAGTGAATCTTGGCTAGGCTGAGAAGATCGGTAAGAGGTTCCATAAAAAGGATGAAAAGGGTGGGTGAGAGGGAGGAGCCTTGTGTAACTCCTAATGTGACTGGCATGGGGTTGGACAGGGATTGGTTGACCTTGAATCTTTAGGATCTATTTTGGAGGAAAGAGGCGAACCAGTTAAATACAGTTTCAGACATTCCCATTCTGTGTTTCAGGAGCCCAAGCAGGTTGCCGTGTTTGACGGTGTCAAAAGCTGATGTCAGGTTGAGTAGGATGAGTAAACGAGCTTCATTTTGGTACAGGATTTTTAGAGCGTCGTCAATTACATGTGTCATGGCTGATTCGGTACTGTGACCTGTTCGGAAGCCTGATTGAAATTGATTAAGCAGGTTGAATTGATCAATGTGACTTGTTCCGCTGCATGTTAACGCATTTTTCCAGGAATTTGGCTAGCATTGGTATGTTAGAAATCGGAAGATAGTTATTTAGGTCCGAGGGGGGTCAGATGTTGTTTTCTTTAGGATAGGCGACACCTGACCTGTTTTCAGGATGTCTGGAATGGATCCTTGAAGGAGGGAGGTATTTATGATCTTGGTCCAGAGAGATAGTAACAGAGGAATTAAGTCTTTTAAGTAATTAACCAGGAGCGGGTCTGTGAAATGATTGGAGGGTTTCAGAGCGGTTAGCATCTTTAATATGTAATCTTCACTGTAAGTGTTGAAGTGGGAACAAGTTGCGTTGTTTTTGAGTTCGAATTTTGGGAGGTTGTCAGCTTGGGCACCAGACGGGGGCAGTGATGAATTATTTTTCATGTCTGAGAGGGATAAGAGGTCCTTAAGTAGATCTGATTTTATGGATTTTGTTTTAGAAGTGAAGAAGGAGGCACATTCATCACAATTGGGTAGAGTACATAGAAAAGATATTCAAGTTAATCGAGTAGCCAACTTTAAAAAATGTTGTCTAACTTTAAATAAATTGAGCTCAACCTGCAAGGACAGACAAAGGAAATTCCAGCGAGGGGCCCCTTGAACTCGGAAAGGCCTCAGCCTCTAGCAGTTAAAGCAAATCTTAATCTTTTGCTGGATCTCGGAGATTACATGGGTTGAGGGTTCTCAAATATGTTCGACATATTAAATATTTGTACAAGTTAACTTCTTGTGGAGCACACAGACCATCAAGACACAAAATAATAGCTGCGAATAACCGCTTTTTAGGTCTCGGCTAGCCGTGCGGAAGCGCGTCTCCGCCGAGAACCTGTTGCTGCCGTGTCTGCTTCCCAGGAGACAATCCTGGCCACGCGCATGGCGATTTGAAACTGCCACGCGCACGCGAACGCACGCTGTGGCCAGGCGCTGTCTCCTGGGAAGCTCGAAACACCACACACGCATGCGCATACACACAGACACACACACAAGTGCCCATGCACGCACGCACATACATACAGAGACCCCCCCCCACATACACACATACACACAAGTGCACCAAGGCCCCCTCTCCCCCTACCCGCCGCCGTCACCGTCGCACACATACATACACACACGAGCATACATACATACACACACACACACACACACACACACACACACACACACACGTGCACCAAGCCCCCCCAGCCCTTTTGAACTTACCTGGCCAATATCGGGGGACTCTGCTCTCAGCACGCGGCGCGCAACCTCCTGCTGGCGCGGCCCCGGGGCTCTCCACCGCTCACAGGAGCCCCGGGTGCGAGACGCATTGACTCCGCCTGCCTCCTTTTCCGGTCCGGACGCGGCCCCGCCCCCGTCACAGGCGACCTTGCCTGACTTCCGGTGCGGCCGCGTCGGGATTCTATTACAGGACCGGAGGCTTCGGATTATGCTTCTCTTTCTTATATTTGCCACTCACAGCAGCCAATGAAAAACGTTTTGTATGCAATAAAAACTACATTTCCCATGATGCTTGTACATACATCACATCCTGTATAGCCCCATAAGAGCTGCTGCATCCTGTGTCTCCTCCTCTTTCTTTGCTGCTCACGCAGCCAGTTAAGTGCTCTCTACTTTATGATATGATTAATGTCTTGGTTGACTAACGGATTTATTTGAGGTTAATGCCAGTAGTTTGCGCTCATTGCGCACTGTATTACAGGCCTTGCGTTTAGTTCGCTTGATGTTGCAATGCTTTGCGCTTATATCGCGCTATGTTTCATGCTTGTGGCGTGATTGTGGTTTGTGGGAGCTGGAAACGCACGTGTTACGTGCAGTCATGGTGCTTAACGAACGGCGCTCCCTAAGTTCAAGACTGCTTGCTGGCGGCGCTCTGGATATACCACAGTATCGATGTCCTCAAATTGCAAAGGGTCCTAGGGGTCTGTGTTGGTGATTTACGCTGCATTTCATGTTTTTCTTGCGTTAGCGCTCGCGGGCGCCATGGGTTGTTTTTACCGCCTTGGAGGGCGGAGCGGCTCCCGCTGGGAGCAGCGTACTCAAGGACGCTTTTATTTGTTACATGGCCTGCGGGCATTGCCGCGTTCTTGCAGGGGCTGTGTGCGGCGCCGGATGTGGCGCCTCCTCCTGCAGCGGAGTCTGGCACTTTACCGCTACATCTCCGCAGAGCGTCAGGGCTCGCCTCGATAAAGGCAAGCGCGCGTCGCCTCCTTGCCACGTCCTAGGACTGTGGGTCCGGTGATGTTTCCTCTACGCGGGGCCCCCCCCCCCCCTTTTTGAAAGGCGCTCTGTGCTCCCGCTGATCAGCGCATGCCGCGCTTCCCTGCCGAGGTCTTCAGGTTTGATCAGCTTCGTGTGGATCGGTCTACACGTGGCCTCGGGGCAAGGTCTGCTGCCTTTGATTTCCATGGTACAGGGTTCGATCCCGGGTGCCCCGAGTCATGTCCGTTTTTTCTATAATGTTATAATTTGTGTTTTCTCACGTTTCCAGTTTACTATTCTCCTGGGATATGTTTCGCTGTTTATACTGGACGGCAATATGCACTTGGCAGTTTTTTGGTAGCGCTGATGCAACTTTCAATGGCTCCTGCGGGAGTGGTGAGGTCGCTCTGCTTATGCCGGCGAGATTAATCCTCATGAGGGGCCTAGACTGCCGCAAACTGAATCAAACACTCCTCCTGGAGCTGGAATTCGGCGCTAGAGTGCGCCATGATGTATTAGGTGAATGTGTTTGTGTCTTGATTTGTTGCTCCTGGATGAGGGGCCTAGACTGCCGCAAACTGAATCAAACACTCCTCCTGGAGCTGGAATTCGGCGCTAGAGTGCGCCATGATGTATTAGGTGAATGTGTTTGTGTCTTGATTTGTTGCTCCTGGATTACATTCCAACGGTGCTCTTTTCCACGTTGCGTAAGTTTCCGGTCACTTCCATGGGGTTGTTTGAATTATTGCGCGGTCACGCGCTGTCTCCGCCAAAGGCTTTCCCTAGTAGCCGAGTGCGGTTATGGAGTCGTAACGCTCCGGTGTGCGTAACCCATTTGGGCACAATTTGGGCTTACTTTGGGCACTTTGGCCTACGCACGTCGCAGGCGTCCCTTGTTTGTTTGGTTTGAGGTCCCAGTGCCTCCTGCTTACCTGGGCAGATTCCTGGTAGCCTCCAGGCTTTAACAATAGGCTGGCCCTCGGAGTGCGCACACGCTCCTTGTATTTTACAAAGACTCCCGACGCCCTCTGGGCTGGTATAATGACTACAGCTTTGCTGAGGAGCCGATGCATTATTCATTTCTCTGTTTTAGTGTGCACAGGGTTGGCTCCCCCTCGACCCCTCCATTGCACTGTGCCTTGCACTTCATATATATAGAACATAGATGTCGCTTGAGGATGATGTTGGAATATATGTATGTATATATATATATTTCTATATTGGAGGATGACAACTACTGATAGGAGCGCGAGAGCCTCCTGAACGGATTATGTTGACACCCAGGTTCTTCCCGTTCTTGTGTGGTCAACAGGGCCTCATGTTTGACGTTACCTACCTCAGGGTGACAGGGCTTGATTGACGCCCATTTTGGTCTGCTACCACAATACCTTCAAGAGCCCAAGTAGCGCATGCGTTCGTTTTGTCTATTTACTTATTATTTTTACGTTGTTAGTTATTGTCTTTATTCTTTTCCATAGTGTTTCCGCAGTTCCTGGCATATAGCGTTCAGGAGAGAGTCTGGTTCTCTCCTTCCCGGCAAGGGCAGTTGTTCCGATAGTGGTACTAAGGGTTGATGCGAGGGATAGGCTATCCCTCCTCAGTTCCCTCTTACCGTCCGAGTGCCGTGTTGTGCTCTCAGGTTCATTGGTTACTTAGAAGTATGGTTGATCTATCCTGGCAGGCCTTGGCCTCCCAGTTCCAGACGTCGGCGGATGGATGTGTTGGGATTGCTCGGTTATAACCTTCATGCATTTGGGCCTTTAATTTAGGTTCCGAGTTTATCTTACTCCTATGCGGCTCAGTGGCTTTATCCCCACTTTACAATGCGAGGATGCATTTCCGATGGTATTAGTACGAGAGTTTCCCTTTGGGTGGATGCCTCGGTAGTGGTGTGTTGGGCACCGTCATGCTGTCAGTTTTTCCGACCCTTCCAGTTATTCGGGCTCTTTGTCGTGCACGCCTCTGGTGGCTTGCTGTTCAGCATGCACAATGTCTCAACTGCGAGTACGATCAGCGGATATGGGCATATAAGTCATCTTCATAGTGGAATAATTTCAGGACTCAGGTCGTCTTGCCGACGATTTTCATATTCAGATTGTTGTGGTATAACTCCTTAGCCGACATGGCAGTAAAGGTTGGCTCCATCTGGTTTCCTGGTATTCTGACGACTGGTCGCATCTTTCGTGCAAGGAGGACTCCATTTTGGAATCCCAATGCCCCTGGGTCGGCGGAGGACGGCTCGTTCTCCCGCCTTTTCTTGCAATTTTCTCCTTTTTCTAATGTAGTGACACTCATGTAAATCAAGGCAGATGCCTTATGGTTCACCAGAGAGCTACGGCCCGCAGATTCATAGTTGCCATTTAGTAGGCCGGTCCGGGTTGACACATGGCAATGTGGTACGAACAGTTTTCCCTAGGTGTATGTATTCCGACTTTGCTTTATTGCGATCAAGTTTACGGTATCTACGTTACCTTCTTGGTTCTCGAACGCGTTCTTTTCGTATTTCTGGACCTTTCATTCCCTGCAGACGTTTCGGTGATAGAGGATAGCTTGTGGATATGCCCGCCATTGGCGGCTTTGTGAGGACTGATTTCTTCTGGTGGATTGCTTTCCAAATGTGTACGGGGACTTCAGTAACGTTCTCCTTATAACGTCCATTTAGCCGTTTTCCTGCGGCTCTTCTCGGTTCAGGGCAGGTTGCTGACCTTGAGTCGGGTTTCTTTCCAATTCTTTTGGTGGCCTGCGTTTACAAACGGGACGTTTATTATTGTCAGGCTGTGTTACGAAGTATTCCACCTTCGGGGGTTCCTATGGCGAGGCAAGCCCGCGTTTTACAGGTATAGTATGTACTATTACTTGCCCTGTCGGCGAGGTCTGACATACATGTGGTCAGGGCCTTGTCACACGACTTTGCACTTTATGGGTGTTTCTTCCGATGCCTCATGGCTTACGACGATGGTTCTCGGAATTGCAATCTGATATGATTTTTCGACTATATGTTCATGATTGTTGATGATTGTTATCATTTTCTATGTGAGTACGAGGCTATTACAGCCGATGGTTGAGGGCCTTTGGCCGGAATGGGTGTTGGAACACTGGTGATACGCAGTTTGCTCAAGTACAATACTTATCATTCTTGTTTGGATAATTCTCATTGTTGTGCAAGTTTTAACTTTTCTGATGGAGTTTCTCAGACTCTATTTAACCTGTATTATGTACCGGTGGGAGATTTCAGACTGTAGTTGTGTTACTAAGCGTTAAACTAGCATAATCCGAAGCCTCCGGTCCTGTAATAGAATCAAAAATTAGCTAGCATTCGCGCCAAGAATTTTCAATTCTATTAAGGACACGGAGGCGAGGATTATCCCACCCGGTTTATTACAGTATTGGTAATAATTACCCACCCGAATGTACTTGATATTCTGTATCAGCAGAAGTTACGGGTTTTTCCTGTCTCATTCCTTTCAGCTTCGAGTAAAGAAGAAGGAGCAGGTGTTCTTCTGGCTTAAAAGACGTGATTCGTCCAGTTGACGATGGTTCGCCATGTTGAAGGATGTTTCTTGAGATTCATATCCGTGAAAAGGACTGGATTTATTAATGTTTGTTCTCCATGTTGAAGGATGTTTATTGTGACTCTTATTCCGTAAAATGGACTGGATTTATTAATGTGTGGACTGTATATGTTCGAGCAAAGAAAGAGGAGGAGACACAGGATGCAGCAGCTCTTATGGGGCTATACAGGATGTGATGTATGTACAAGCATCATGGGAAATGTAGTTTTTATTGCATACAAAACGTTTTTCATTGGCTGCTGTGAGTGGCAAATATAAGAAAGAGAAGCATAATCCTCGCCTCCGTGTCCTTAATAGAATTGAAAATTCTTGGCGCGAATGCTAGCTAATTTTTGATTCCGGGGGCATTTTCTGTTGCTCCCCCTCCCCCCTTTTGCTCCTGCTGCTTGTTGTGTATGTTATTGAAACTTGTACTGCTATACTGCTGTAGTGTATATTGAGGCTGCATCGGCTGTGTTTTATGCTGTATTGCGCGACTCTGTTTTAAGTTTGTCTATTTTGTGTTTAATATATGTTTGTATGTACATGCTTTCAGCTGATCTCTTGGCATAAGTGCAAAATACACATTAAATAAACGTAACTACAAATAAATACACATTTTGAACTAGTTCTCGGGGTTTGTGTGAGTGTACACTACCTGTGTTGTACCATATTTCTTCTTTTCAGAGCATGCTACAAAGTCATTCCAACCTACTGTCCTGTGACTGTTATTTGTGCTAGGGGAGCTTGCGCTGCTGCGACCTATGCAGGGTTGGTCCTTGCTTGGAATCTGGGGGCCCGGCAGTGACTTACAGCTTTCACTCTTCTGCTGGCAACATGTTCTTGGCGATAAGGGTCTCGCAGGGGGTAGTACTGTTTGTGGAAACGCTTCAGGGTGAGATTTCAAGTACTAGGGAGCAGCTCAAAGAAGCATAAAGGTGCTCCTGACGTCACCATGCGTTCTTTATCTGCGCAGCACCAACATGTCCTATTCACACTCTGGTGCAGCCTCTGTTCATTGTCAAGTGACACTTGGGCAGATGGGTGTGTGTCTGCGCTTTGTTGAAAGGACGCCGGGCCCTCGTTCATTCATGCCTACAGACTGCGCCAAATTACTTACAAATATTTCATTCTGACTTTGAATTTTCACTTATTTTACTAGATTGTCCCTCCGCACCCGGAGGGTATCAAAATCGCAGGCGGGTGCACTGAACAACGTCCGTGCAGAGGGAACTCACTCCTCTCAGTGCTCGTTACTTCCAAACATTGTACTAAATATGAGGCGTGTGCACAGCAGCTTCACCGCCCTTGGCGTGTTTATTGTGAATTAGCGTGTACCGTACGCACACACAACACGTGGCTTCAGAGGGATATCTGCAGCAAGACTCTCTACTACTCACTACTCCTCTCTACTACTTTTTCTACTACTCACTCTCCTATTCTCTACTACTCTCTCTCTACTACTCTACACTACACTCTTTACTACACACTCTACTACTTTCTACTGCGCTCTCTACTACTCGCTCTCTACTACTCGCTCTCTCCTTTACTCTACTACTCTCTGCTATGCTCTCTCTACTACTCACTCTACTACTACTCACTCTCTACTACTCACTCTCTACGCACTCTCTACTACTCACTCTCTACTACTCACTCTCTACTGCTCACTCTCCTATTCACTACTGCTCTCTACTACTCTGCTACACTCTCTACTACACTCTACTACTCTCTGCTACTTTCTACTACTCCCTACTACTCACTCTCTACTACTCTCTCCTACTCTCTCCTAATCTCGCTCTACAACTCTGTACTACTCACTCACTACTACTCTGTACTACTCACTCTCTAGTACTCACTCCCTACTCTTTTTCTCTACACCGCTCTACCTGCCTCTCTCTCTACCTCTACCCCTCTCTCTACCTCTACCCCTCTCTACCCGCACACATATGCACATATATATGTATATATATATGCATATACATTTATATATATATGTACGTGTATATATATATATATATATATATATATATATATATATATATATATATATATACACATTCACACATATATAAACATTTATACATCTGCTTATCTATATAAATACAAATATAAATGCATGCATACATATATGCATGCATATGCATGTTATGTACATGAAAAGTTTGAAAAACACTAATCAAACCAAAGCTAAAAAGCCACTTAATTACAAACCGAATTGCTTTAACTTTTACAAAGCCGAGACCTGTTGCATTTTTAATGCTTGTTTAGGCTAGTCCTCTGCTTTGAAGAAAAGCTGCATAGTTGCAGTATAGAACATAAACAGTTTGGGAGCTGCAATATTTGGCAGTGGCATTTGTAATCGCAGTTGTTAGCCCCTGTCTCCCAACCCATTGGGTTCTCTGTGGTCTGCTGATTCCGTCTGCAATTTACAGAGGTGAGCTTGACTACATTAAAGCATTAGCAGGGGAGCTATTTTTATTTCGTCGTTCCCAGGTAAAGAGCTGAGGGGGATAAGTCCACCATGGTCTGCCGAAGTAGATAGAGGGTGTGCTGGGTAATGGACCCAGAGGGTTGTGCGTAGTCATGGGTGGGCACATGGGTGAGCATGTCTTTGCTTTACTGTGATCGTTTTTTTGTTATTTCTTCTCTCAGAAGGTGCTAATGTTCATCTTCATTGTTGGATTGTCTAGTAGGATGCGATACAAAAATAAAATGGTCAGTACTGTACTTCAGGGATGCTTGTTGAGAAGCAGGGCATTTACAGGCACAACACAACGGAAACAGACTAAATGCAACACTAACCTCCAGAACACAGGGTTAAAACATACCTGTGATCCGTACAAGAAAACTTGTGCGCACATAGACTGGTTTTCTGTTGAGCACCGCGTTGTACGTGTTATGGAAACTATCAAAGTCACGTTATTAATATGTAAAGAAAGTACTTGAACTTGCTTGGGAGCCAAAATCATTAGTTATGAACAATATTCTGAAGAGTGTGGATTGGGACCTTTCTCCAAAAAAAAACCTTGATTCCAGCACAAAATAAATGTACATCTAATTAGTCTCAGTGGGATGCATTTGCGTAAACCGTGGTTTCCCTGGACATATGGCATAACTCTGGCCCTCCAGCCCTACCTTGGTCACCCTCAAGCTAGTTAACGATGGCGCATAATTGCCTTCATAAGGTTTCTTTCCTTGTCGCGTGATTCCGACAGTGTTCTTTATTTGGCTTCCTATTACTGCACAATTGCAGTGGTCTCTGTCTAGTATTACAAGTGAATCAGTCACAGCTAGCAATGTCAAAAACGCCTGTGTCAGTCTCCCATTCCTTAACTTTATGTTCACTAACTGACACATTTATTAAATATTTAGGTCTGTGGGATTGCTTTTTTATTAATAGGTACAGTCCAGAACGTTATGGTTTGACAGAAATATTTCCCATATATGTCTGAGAGCTCGGATCAGAAGGCATGCGTGTAGAGGTGTTCGTGTTTCCCCGTTTGTTGACAAATTAATGAATTGCATGTGCTTCAGGACATCCGTACTTGGATTTGTTCTTTCGAGCCGGAGGGTGCAGTCCTTTCTCTGGTTCGATTCTCGTGCATGTTCAGGGGCCATGTTGGACGATCACACGATCAGTGAACCTGTCTGCGGTTCTGTGTCTGATCCCTTGCGCCGTTTTTTGGCAATAAACTATTGCTTTATAATTGGTGAACTTTTTGCATAAGTGGTCCTCGAGCGGAATCTCTTAGCCGACAAAAAAACATACGAAATATGGGATAGCAGCTGCACAACTGCGACTAAAACACAGATAAATCAAAAGACCAACATTCGAAATAGTCCAACATTTTTTCTTAAATGTACTGCACCTATTGATTGCTTAAAAATGATGGAAACCATTGTCTTTAAGCTAAAAATGAAATATGAAATAAAGTGCTCTTCTGTGTAATTTTAAGACTGCGTTAGTCACCGAGAGTATGACGTAGTACTGAGTGACTTCTATTAGCCCTCTGATGTAAAATTGGAGGTTCATTATTGTGTAGTCATCTAGAGAGCTAACTTCATTTTCGCTTCGCTCTCTATGTTGTCTCATGTAAGGAATCCAATATTCCTGGCAGTAATAAATGTTTGCTTGGACGGAAATATATGTTTACTAAATTGTTTTAGACCACGTTTCACATGATGCTCTTTTCACTTTTAAAAGTGGATATTCATACAATAGAAGCTATCCACTAAAGAAACAGGGGCAATGCACCTTAAATAAAGAAGGCTTATTCATTGTTTAACAAGAATTTTAAAGTAAACTTGTAGCTAAATGAAAGATAGCTATACAGGATATTTCACATTTCTTCTGTCATACGGATTTGTAGATTGCAACTTAAAATCCATTTTTTCCTAAGTTTCCCTTCAACTAATTCTGTTCCACTTTCTCGTGTACCGACTATTTTGTGATCGCTCTTTTTGGACCTTATCAAGCTCGTCTATATTTGCTTTTCACAACATTTTGATTTTCTTTAGTTTTTTCCCCTGTATTTTTCTTAAAACTTGTTTTTTCTTAAGACCCAATATTTCTCCCTTTTGCAATCCACGGCTTCTCTTTTGTGCTCTCTCTTTTTAGGCATTTTGTCAATTAATGTATATTTTTTTGATTGGCTAACATTGTAAGTCATTGGCAATTGTTTTACTTTTTATATGCAGACTGTTTATACGCTCTGGCTTTTAAAATCATCTTATTCTAAAATGTTATCCTCTAGTTAACATTTCTTCTCTTTTCATGTATATTCAATCTTGGGTTTAGCTGTGGAATATACATGTAAGCATGGGCTCGTGGCCAGTTTAGGCAGCAGGTTCTACATGCAACTATTTGCATAAGACACTTTGCACTTGGCACATTTATAGTGACTATTTTGCTCTAACTGATTACTTGGATCCCTGAATATCACATAACTCACCGCAAATCAAGGTTGTAAATATTCTCAATACCTGGTACAGTGAGAACATGACTTTTTAACATCACAGATTTTTCATTGGCTTTTGAATGTATCAATCTAGCAATTCATATTTGCAAACATGTTTAGAAACATTGCTCCAGTGTCTACTTTTGAAGGTTTAAGTTAATTTTTCATGGTACTTTGAGCTCTGAAATTTTCTAAACAATAATGTATATTTGCCAGCAAGGTAAAAAAATGGACCCGAAGCGCTGCTTGCGAGTTCTTTGTGTATTTAAGCTGATTGGCACGTGATTAGGATCCCGTTGAGCCGACTCACCCATCGATAAATAGGATTGAATTGAGATAGAACACCTGTAATCAGTGATAAGCCAAGTCATTACAGGGTGTGCACTGCACAAATGATTAATGTTAGTAATGTTATATGTTGAGAGGATCTGAATTTGAATCCTCCCCCATTTTAAGTAGGTTTGGAATCCTTGCACACCACTGACCTGACAGTGTATTTTCTGAATCTATTTTCATGCAGACACAGAGCCAACTTGATGCTGTTCATAAAAAATCGGAATAAAATAGGGACTGATTGGGGCTTGAATTTTAAATGTAAGTGTCTCACCCCCATTCTCCAATCACTTAGCCACACCTCCTGCTATAGCAAAAGCTTGACAGAAGATGGGCATGTGCTTTGTATGGCTTTTCTTTTCCTGCACATCTAATTTGTTCTCTTGTTAACACTATGGTTGAGGTGGTTCTCTGCAGCAGCAGGCGCAGATAACCTCAGAATGCATTAGTTATTAATGAGATCTCATGAGGCTGAATAAAGCCACTTGACAACGGCTTGAGGCTGCCTTGGAAATAAAATTGGTAGCACATGCACAGTCAACTGTAACAAAAGAAAATCAGATGCCTAATCTAAAGGTACTATAGATCTGCTCACGTGACGCGGGTGGATATTGATGGCAAGACACTTAACTATCCAGGCAATTTGTAAAGGCAGCGCTGGAGAACTCAGCAGGGAAGGCCGGACGTCAGAAATTCTTTTAACCTCTGAAATTGTCTTGCTCTTACACCCAGAGCAGTTTCTTTTTCAGCCTAACAGTGGCTACCCCCAAGCCCCTTACCCCCCCTTTCTCCTGTCACCTCCCGAAATTCCACCTTTTATCTTTTGAGATGAGCTCTGTGGCCTTTGCAAGCACTGAAGCCCAGTACACCTTTTGTGATTGCTTCTGAGCCAGGACCCATGATGCTGCCATTCTGCAGTCCAGGGTACAGCATGGAATGAGTATCTCCAGTTACAGCTGCCTCTCTTAAGATGGGCATTGTACTTTCTTGGTGATGTTTTTTAACTCCCTCTGCCCTACCCCGACCTCTGAAACGTGAAGTTGTTACTGGATACTTTCATTATACTTGTTGTAAATATTATCTGCTGTTTATACGTGTTTGATCCTTCTCTCCCTATGTTCTCCCTGCATTCCAGAATGTACATGCTCTAGCTCCACTCTCCACGTTCTCTACTAGTCAGTTGGAGCTGGTCAGCAGGCGTTTGGGTTGTTCTCTGGTGTTCTCCTCAATTAAACTACTTATCCAGTTCAAGTGCATCGTGAACTTATTTATGACATTTCTGGCGACGATTGACTGCTGACCTAAGCCCGAGGAGGAGCAAAATTGAAGCTGTTATTGCAGTGCGAAACTGGCAACAGTAGAGAGAATCCAACATGAAAGAACCCACAGATACAGGTTGTGTTCATCGTCAGTGTTCAAGATTAATACCGAAATCGTAAGAAGCTGAGCGAAAACAAATTAGAAAAGGAAAGAAAATACCTTTTTGCTGGTTGAAACGTAAGTAGAGTGTGCGGCTCGAAAAAATAACTTAGCAACATTAAGAAGTTCCACGGGGCTGAGACGACATTCGGAAAGCTTCTCTTACACTGCAATGCTGATGTGACGAAAGACGCACTACGTTGCTTACGTGTGCTCAAAAGCGCTTCTCAGAGGGTAATGCTCGACAGTGACGGGTCACGCACTGCGTTACAAGCCTCGTTTTGGAAAGCAGCCATCTTAAGCAAAACGGAAATATTGCATCGTGAACTTATTTATGACAATACTCTCATCATTTAAAAGAAGGCCACCATCCTTGTGTGGGATAAAAGGCTGCAGCAGTTTAATAATCCCAGTTAGGAAGCTGCAACCATATAATATTATCTCCGAGTATTTCCCTAACCGAGAAATTACTTAGATGATTTTATCATGAAAATAACTGGAAGAGTGTGACCACTGACCAGCCATCCAGCAGTATTGTCATTAAAAGGAGGGGAGCTAAATGATGCACCCACCTCTCCCAAGTTGGAGGGGTGGTGACATATTTGCTACAATTGTTTTTAGAACTGGTTATTATACCCAGCCTTCCAATTGCTGCATCAGCTATTGGAGTTGTTTCTCTTAAGATGATCCTTGAAGACGTTGGCATTATACCAGCGAGGGACCAGTGCAAGGAATGCTCTCCAGAGGCGATTACCGCTTCATTAATTGCAACAGAGAGTTCCTCTGGACTGATGAAGACGGCAGCCTGGATGGTGCCCACTGAGACCGGCACGTGGTACTTGAGCCACAGAGGCGTCATACTGAGCACACTGTGACGCTTGCAGTTGTTTTGCCAAAGGGTTGCATCACTACCAGATGTTTTTACCCTTAGGCCAGGGAGTTGCTGTCAGTACCGCTTGTTGACATTCTACTCCTTCTTCTGCTAGCCATAATAAACAAACACTTTTCCCCTGAGTTCTGCCTAGCGGCCCAGGGCCTGTCTTGGTTCTTCTGTGACTGGTACACAGCAGTGTTTCAAGTCGATCTCTTTACAGTAAAGGTTCATCTAGCACATAAGTGCATATGGCTTTCTCCGGTGTTTGTGTCCAGAGATACAAAAATCAACTTAAAGCACTGCCTCGTTACCCTTAGTTAATTCCCGGGCATTGGATGGTTTACACCAAATGCCTATTGAAACAGGGGCGGCAGGACTGATCATAAAATATTACATAATACCGAGTGGTGCTGCTTGACATTTTTATGCATGCCCTTCCCCAGGCACCACTGTGAATTACAACCTTACACTCTTTTATGTCTGCTAAACACAAGATCCTTTTTCAGCTGTGGTATGTATTTCATGCCCTTTTGGGATTTACGCTTCAGAAATGCTTCTCAAAAAGGAACTGTCAGTCACGTGCTTATCGCATGCTGGACTCCAGATGACTGAAGTGGAATAGTTTATGAAAATGTGTCTTTGGAAACTAAAAGAAAGTTGTTATCCTCCATAAGGGCAATCCTAGACGAGTAGAGGTGTATTCTAATTGGCACATATAGGTATTTTAATTGACATCCATGCCATCGTTGTAGCTAGGACACAGCTTGGATTTTTTTTTGGTTCCTCACATCAGGCCACAACAGTAAATATCTTACTTTTGGTACCATGCTGGTTTAGGTATATCAGCGGTGCAGGTACGAGCAGATACAGTAATATTTGTTATGCTGGAAGGCTGCACGTCTGCATGCGCCAGGTTAGCTTTGTATACCTTCTTGCATGGGAACTTTGACAGGACCTTTTTTTTTATTTAATCCATCTTCCAGCAGCCTCTGGTCTTCCTAAATGACCAATAAGGACTTTGCTGTTGCAGTTGGTGAGTCCCGGACTAAAAGTATCGATTTGCCGGGAACCTGTGCAACTGTAAACAAGTGCAGGCTTCATACATACTAGACAGCAGTGTGGTATTAATAGGCCCTCCTCATATCCCACCACACCAGGAAGCACATCACACGGCCTTCCCTGCATCCTTGTCCTGTCCTACTTGACCTAGAGCAAATTCTCTTTTTCTGGGTCCGTTTAGATGTACTAACTTGCCTCCAGGGTAGTTACGGTGAGTAGGACAGATACAGGTAGGCCTATGAGTGAGACAGCAGGGAAAGGGGAGGGCAGCTCTGGGTAGGGACCTGTAAAAATGAATGATTGCATAAAGCCCTACTACAGACATAGGACCAAGCTAAGCAACTATAGCAACCACATTACTTGCAAGACGCACCACTCCCAGCAGTGCTTAAAGAGCAGCAAACAGTTCTTATACCAACTAAGGGAGGGAAATTTGGTAGATGAACAATACGCAAGGTACGTGTACACTTCTGAAGATCCCAGAGCTCTGACAGAAGTCTCTTAATGAGGAAACCCCTCCTTAGGGTAATTGAAAGGACTGTTCGAACAATCTCCCGAAGATAAAGGAAACCTCCACCTATGGAAATGATGGTCTTGTCAGAAAGGCAATACCCTTCCTTGGCCATCACAAAGTTTCCAACTTTCCTGACCCTGGTAATAAGCGGATGGCCTACCCCGTGTTCTATTTTCTTACTTGTATCTCAACGAGGACTATTCAAAAGCCTAGCGCTGGCTCAAGTTAACGGTACTGGGGGTGTACATTTATGGGACAGCGCACTTAAAACATAGCCTGCCAGGCTTCTGCATCTCCATACAGTTGAAGATACACCTCACACCCTCCCCATGGTATTCTGGCTTGGCTTTGGGGCAAACCACACTTACAGGCCATGAGTGCCCTTGTTCCAGATCCACATAATATATTAAATTTACTCCTTCATAGCTTGGAAGTGAGACTATTAGGCCTATTGGAGTTTCTAATAGTGGGTCTCCACTGTGTCATAGTGCAGGGCCTCATGCATGCTCTGTGGCCACATCAGAGAGCAAAACAAAAGTGGACGTCAATAGCTTCTGACTGTTCCAGCACTTCATGTCTCTACACAGCCCAGCACAAGGTCTTGGGTGCTTAGTCTGCAGACCCCTCATGTCTGGAGCAGACACAAACCCATTCCATGACCGGGGTGGATTTGTGCGCCGCCCAGTACCATCCTGGAGAGCAGCAACCAGGCCTGCACTGGCAGAGAGAAGACAGCCAGGCATTTGTCATTCAGTGAGGAGGGTGGCCCCAGTGTGCTCCCTGCTGGAGATAAGCACCAGTAATGAAAAATGTCCTAGCTTTCATAACGGAAAGTTTCAATTCTATTAAGGACATGTAGGCAAGGATTACACTATTCTCTTTTCACTTTATTAACAGCAGCCACTAAGGTGAAGAACAAAAACACTTTATTTCCCATAAAGCTTATGGAAAAAGTCTACATTTCAACAGTATGCAATGTACAATCAGATGAGGCCAGGCCCCCTTGATAGTCCTAGGTTGCAGTTGCTGCTGCCTCTTTCTTCCTGCGACGGCAGATGGATAGAGACATTATTAGTCCCGTTTCCCCACATCAGGTCCTGAAGGAAACATGAATGGAAGTGTGTTGATCTGGAAATCAAAGTTTACTACATAAAACCAGCCGAAGTCCACATAGTCAATTCTCCACTAGTAGTAATATATTGAATATATTCCATAGAAGGTCGGGAATACCCTTATTAAAGTGAACCCATCTCACTTAAGGGAGGGAGAAATGACAGATGGGTTAATCCTCGCCTCCATGTCCTTAAAAGAATTGAAACTTTCCATTACGTAAGCTAGGAAATGTTTCATTTTATGTTCGAACCGGAGGCGAGGATTACGCTGGTTCAAAGCTTATCCACAACCAGCAAAGCAATACTTGGGATTGGTTTGAAATAAAACCTCTTAAAGGTCGAACCGGAAGGCCAGTTTGCTGCATTGAGAATGTCCTCCAGGATTTAAGGTCGAATGCCTTTGATGCCATAGCCCCTCTGGCCAAGTGGACCCCAAACACCATGGTATCAATGCCCACTTCCTGCATAGCCCATCTAACCAATCTGGTGATGGTAGGAAAAGAGACCACGTTGAACGGTTTCCTTAAAGCTATTCACAATTGTCGCTCTTGATGGGCCTGGATATCTGCCAATATAGCTTCATAACTCTTTATACATCTCACAACACACAACTTTGGGGAATCTGTAAAAGGAGGATAATTAACCAGTTGAAAATTGCATTTCGTACTTCTCGAGATATGGAAAGTAACCCCTTCCAGGGTGAATACTCTACCCATTTTTTCCAGTGCGACACATGCCGGTTCGAAACCAAGCAGAGAAGGGTAGCTAGTTTGCCTGACCATTCTTTCTGGGAGTGGTATTTATTGGACTGCTAAGGTAAGAACAGGTTAAGGACCTTGTTGACATCCTATAAAACTGAGTAGCTGGTTTCCGGACGAAGAGAAAGGTGAATGCCTTGCAAGAGCTTGCGCGCCAAAGGATGTTCCCCCACCGGATGGTCACCGATCGGCGAGTGCTCATGTATTTCCCCAAAAGGTAGCCATGCATTCATCAATGTTCGGTGTGACCGCCACCTTATCCCCTAGGAATGGATGTGGGCACTCTGCCCACAGGTAGTTGCGTATTTCGTTATCTAGCGACTTATGAAGCCGCCAGTGACATAAGCCATTACCTTATCCGTGGGGCCCATTTGGAGGAGCGGGGTGCATCAAGCTTTCCGGGTCTAGCATATCAGAGATAGCTTGAAGAGCCTCATCCGCCACCACATCTTGTGCGCTCTGAGGACAGGGGCGCCATTGTCAAGACCCTAGCTCATGCTCCACATTCAGAACCGGAAGGAGAATCCGACCCTTTTGGGGGGTGGCCAGGCAGGAGGGAAAAGAGGACCCCGCTGGTTGTAACCTCGAAGGCCAGGGCTCAGTTGGGTCCAGGGGCAGAGGTCAGGCGCGGTTCGTCCATTGGGGCGTGGGGGCGTAGCCCCCCCTGCCCGACGCCGCCCGCAGCTCCCTCATGACAATCATGTCAATGAATCAACATGACGTCAGACCGCCGGGCGGGCGTCATGTTGATTCATTGACATGATTGTACGGACGGCAAACACAAGTACGCATGCGTGGGGACGGAGGGTGAATTTTTACCCGTGCCCACGCATGCGCACTTGTGTTTTGGCAGTGTTGCGCATGCCCATCAGGAACCCTAATGGGCGTGCTGCGGGCGAGAGGGTACCTGTGCCCCTGGCGCCAGGATTGGCCAGGGGCGCTGTGAACCTGTGACGTGTGCGGGACCGGCAGCAAGGTAAGTGTGTGTGTTTTTCGGTGTTCCAGTAAACTAGCTTGCACAAATGACTTGAGATAGTACAGTGTGTTAATGATGTATGGATGCAGGGTGGGTGGATGGATGGATGGGTGGATGCATGAATGATGTATGGATGTATGGATGGATGCATGGATGCATGCATGATGGGTGGATGCATGATGGATGGATGGATGGGTGGATGGGTGGGTGCATGAATGAATGATGTATGGATGCAGGATGGGTGGGTGGATGTATGGGTGGATGTATGAATGATGTATGGATGGATGCATGCATGCATGAATGATGTATGGATGGTTGCTTGCATGTTGGGTGGATGCATGATGGATGGATGGGTGAATGCATGAATGAATGCTGTATGGATGCAGGATGGGTGGGTGGATGGATGGGTGGATGCATGAATGATGTATGGATGGATGCATGCATGAATGATGTATGGATGGATGCTTGCATGATGGGTGGATGCATGATGGATGGATGGGTGGATGCATGAATGAATGATGTATGGATGCAGGGTGGGTGGGTGGATGGATGCATGGATGCATGCATGATGTGTGGATGCATGATGGATGGATGGATGCATGAATGATGTATGGATGGATGCATGCATGGATGCATGCATGATGGGTGGATGCATGATGGATGGATGGGTGGATGGATGGATGGGTGGGTGCATGAATGAATGAATGATGTATGGATGCAGGATGGGTGGGTGGATGTATGGGTGGATGTATGAATGATGTATGGATGCATGCATGCATGATGGGTGGATGCATGATGGATGGATGGGTGGATGCATGAATGAATGATGTATGGATGCAAGGTGGGTGGGTGGATAGATGGGTGGATGCATGAATGATGTATGGATGGATGCAAGGTGGTTCGGGCTCGCTCGCTGCGCTCGATCGCTGCGGTGCAATATGCAAATTAGTTTACGGCCCTCCACTTTCAAATGTCACCAGCCGCCCCTGGCAGAGGTGCAGCGTGGTCCATGAAGAACCGCTTCAGTCTGTCAAATGTGTCTAGATCAACGCCTGGCATGGAGTCCCTCTTACGCCTGTGGAGCGTTGTGGGTGTATTGGGCCGTCCTGGTGGTAAAAGGGTCATAAGCCCTAGGGCGGTCTTCCCTCTCAGGGAGGGGTTTAAAGCAATATTGTGCGTATTGCAACAATTTCCTCTCCATGGGGCCACATCCTTCAATGCTCCTTGAAAATGGAGGCGTCCATGACCTCACAAAAGTGATCATCAATGGGGAGGTAGTGTAACACTGTCCTCCTCCTGGTAAGTCTCTTCCACATCACTCATTCTTGAGCAGAAGCTTTTGTCTTAGACCTGAGGCAGTAAGGTAAGCAATGTACTAGTGCTGGGGTCTCCAGACGGTCTATGAGGGATTTAATCAAGTTGGGGGGTCTCCCAGCCCAATAGAGCAGCCCAGCGGGCTAATAACCGGGTTGCTAGGCCCTGCAGGACACCATACATCCACAATTAAATGTTTTTTTAATTTATTTTATTTATTTATTTAATGCGATTTTCTATAGCGCGAACATTACCCGGTGTCAGAGTGCTTTACAAAAGAACCAGTTTTTTTTAAAAATATATTTTTATTGCAGAATCAGGAATAAACACTTCCAGCAAGCCAACCCACACACCATCGGTACCCAGCAGACAGTGCAACAGTAATACAATACACAGCCAATTAGCCCACATCCCGGAGGCTGGGCGGCGCTTCAAAGAGTCAGTTCACTGGAAGTACCTCGGTGCTCGCCCCAACCGGGACACAGGTCTAGCATAAGACTTCGGTCCTGCTTTTATCCCCAACACAACCAACCCCCCCCCACCCAGCAAATCGTAGGCCACTCCGATGTCATGTCACTAGATCATCACTACTACTTTCCTGAGCCATCCGGTTCAGGGAGGATGCCGCTAGCCGGCAAACCACTTCCTCCTACGACTCCTTCTCAGTGCCCTCCCCCTCAACTGCTGCTAATGCGGGTTCCACTCCCCCTCTCCTGCTCCAGGGTACATCTATCAGGAAGTCCTGACAAGCAAGTAGTCACACGGAATCCCTGCCTATAACTGATCAGTTTTGTCGCCTTCAGTTAGGTAGTCCCTTAACGCCTGCACCACCATCTCCCATGACCGTGCCAGTTCCAAGCCCCTCTCAAGTCCAGTTCTAGTCGCCTGGCGCATTCGTAACACACTCTCACAGCTCGACCACTTCACCAGTTCATTCCTCCACCTCCGCACAGACGGCCCCTCCCTAGACTTCCAATGCCAAGTTATTTCACGCTGCGCCAGCACCAGACCCAGCCCAATGAATTTGCTCGTAACCTTGGTCTTTTTGGTATGCGGGAACCAAAGAAGCAGGCATGCGGCCATATCAAAGTCCACCTCCCGATCTGTGACAGCATTCAAAAGGTCCCCCACCTCAGCCCAGTATTCCCCCAGCTTCGGGCAACTCCACAGCATATGATCAAGATCCACCTCAGGTTCTAGACATCGCGGGCACATGGCATCCAGCACCTGGAAGTGTCGACGTAACCTCTCCGGGGTCAAATATGCCCTATGGAGCACAAAATAATGCACCTGTTGGAATCTCGCGTTCCTCGTCCCTTTCCAAGTCCTGTGTAGCACCTGACCCCACACGGAATCCGGGATTTGCCTACCGATGCTGGTCTCCCAACGCGACTTCAACTCAACCAACGGGGCCAAACCTTCATTTAACATCCTATTGTGGAGGCAGGTCACCGCCTTGACGGTGCCCGCTGCCATCACCACATATTGGCATACCACCGTCACCTCCGGTTCAGCCAGTCCACCCCCCCAATGTTTCTGCAGAGCCGCAATGACCGCCGCATGCAGCAAGAAGGTGCCACTCGGTAGGCCAAACTGCTCTTGTAGGGTCTGGAACGGGGCCAACGTCCCGTCCACATATAGGTCTCCTACCATCTGCAAACCCAGGTCCTCCCACTCTAACAATTGGGACCAATCACCTCCGTGCGGTAAGGCAGTGAGCATTCCCAGCGGAATCTCCGGTGCGTACGGCCGACGCTTCCCAGCCCTCTTCAGGTTCCTGTTCCAACACAACCTGAGTGTCCATTCCTCCATCGTGAGGTCCTTACTGGCCAGTCTCTGTTGCATCACGATAGACGACAAGACATGCCTCTGAATGCCGAACCCCCGGTCTTCTATAGGCCCCCTGAATTCTTTGGCCACGTTCTGCGTCAGGACCTGGAGCTGCACTGCCAGATAGTATAGCTCATAGTCCGGGACAGCCATCCCTCCCTCACACTTGGGTCTCAGGAGGGTGGTCAATGCCACCCTCCTGCGACCGTGGCCCCAGAGAAAGCCAGTCACCAACGTCTTCAGCTCCCGAAAGATACCCTGTGGGATCCACACCGGCAGCGTCCTAAAATAGTAGAGGAGCCTCGGGAGTGCCACCATTTTCAATAGCGCCACACGACCCAGTACAGACAGCGGAAGAGTGGCCCAGAAGTCCATACTGCCTCTCAGTGCCCTAATACAGCGCCCCACATTCCCCTCAAGGAGGTACAAAAGAACCAGTTGCGATACATAAGGACATAGGTTTACATGAGTTACATAAAAGATACAAACAGGAAAACAAAATGCAAATGTACAAGTTGTAAAGTCACACAGAGAAGAGATACAAATCGAAAAAATTGCAAATGTACAAGTTGTAAAGTCACTCAAGGAAGAGATACAAATGGATAAACTCTAAGAATCACAAAGGAATGGTAGTGAGTACAAAGATCTACTACATATGCTAGTGGTTAGAGTTATCTCTATATACATATATACAAATAGTAGATTTTCTCAGGATTCCATTTTACCAGCGTGGACAAGTATTTATCACATAATTACAGAGTGAAAAAAAAAATGTTACTAAAAAGGGGTAGAGAGCGGTATGTGGGGGAGAAGATTTCGAAGCTGAGATTGGTGAGAGGAGAGAGGGGGACCTGAGGGGGAGAAAGAGATAAGTCAGTCCAGCGTAAGTGAAATGTCTGAAGGTCAGCAGGATGGAATCCAAGGGACCAAAGGACAAGAATAATGGCAGACCCGGGTCGTGGGCATCGATGGAAACCATCTTAACATGGCAAGATGCACCCAGGGCAAGAGCGACAACAGGAGAGGGTCCCAAAATGGCGGGGCGCACACGAGTTCCAGTCCAAAAGTTACGACGGCCAAGTCCAAAGCAAACCAGGGAGCCGACCCAACGGAGGAATAACAAGAGGGGAAAAGGAGCCAGACAGTCAAAAGGAGGAGCATCTTCAGTATTTGCACCTCTTTTCACCACTGCTGCACACACATGATCCCTGGTCTAAATGCTCCCACACTCCTGTACTGGGCACCACAGTACATCCGTGTCATTAGCTGGAGGGGTGTTAAAACAAATCCCCAGGTCTCCACCCAGCTTTCATGCTCAACAAAAAGCTGATGTCTATCTTGGCTCTCCCAGGGGGTTGTTAGTGGCTTCGTCATATGTAGGGGGTGAGCGCTGTAATTAAAATCGACACACCTGGGCCAGTGTCCCAATGCCCACAGGCACAAAAATGTGCTAAGGATACAAACCTTTCTAGAGGGCGTAGTTGCTCCAGGCACTATAGCACACAGGATGAACCCTCAGCCGGCCGCGCTGTTTGTAAGATAATTAAGTTGTGTGTGGGTCAGCGAGACGCGCTGAGCACATTGCAGAATACGGCTCCCTCTAGTGGCTAGCGGACCACACTGCAATGCCCTGGGCAGCGTCTAAAGAAAAGTTCACAGTGGCCACAGAGGAGCAGCCAAGCATTCCAGCGGCCACACAATATTGGCAAGCAATAAACAATAGGAAAACACCAAAAAGTACAGCGCCACACACAATAATGAGAAAATGAGGCCAAAGGTTGGATGCACTTAACTCGGCTGCTGGAGCTTCAAAGAAAGAGGAGGCGGCAATAGCAACATAGGATTATCAAGGGGCCTTGGCCTCATCTAATTGGACATTGCATACTGTTGAAAAGTTGACTTTTTCCCTAAGGGTTATGGGAAATTAAGTCTTTCTGTTGTTCACCTAAATGACTGCTGTTCATAGTTAAGAGAGGATATAGCCTAATCCGCGCCTCTGGATCTGGCATCGAATTCGATTTTCAAATGGGTCATGTTTGAATGTTTTGTTGCCTATGACTTTTAGCGTCCACTCTTTGTGATTGCTGCAGAAGTAATTGTGTGGTATTACAAATCTCTTTGTGCAATTTGTGTTTTATAAATTGGACTTTTATGCCAAAGAGGACTGCATGCCCATTACATTCATCCCTTTGCTGTTCACCTCCACAATAGGCAGTGTTACCATTGGGGTTCCACTCCTCTTGCTTACCTGTATCTGCCCAAACCATTTTAAATCGGGTACCATGTTAACCACCACAGTCTCAGTACTCTGCGAACGATACCATTCCTATTTGTTTTTTACAGGCTTGTGGAAATGTACTACATAATATAATAACCATGGCTTTCTCCATTGTTGTGGCGAAAGAGTGGAACAGCCTCTTCTCTGTGATTTGTTCCTTACCTAAAAACATGCTTTTCATACAGAACTGAGAATCTTGTTTTTAGTCAGTTAGTTCGATTTTAAATTGTTTTTACAGGTCTCCTAGTCTCACCATATATTTTCCACGATAGGGCCACTCTGTAAATATCAATAACATAACATTGAAGTACATATGTGGCAAAGTTTGGGACACAATCTATTAATTTCTCTGTGATTCCCCTGCAGTGAGGACATACAGGAATGGAATGAAAAGTAATAAGACCAGAGCCTGAGAATGTTTTCTGGGCTAAGATTGAAAAATAAGTACATAATAGTTGAATATGGCTAATACCTGGGCTATAAAATCAATTGGCATTAGTTGATGTTCTATTGCCTGAATGACTCCCTGACGGACTGGCCCCTGCGCAGGGAACTGTGGGTTAACCAACAAGGTTTCCAATACCTGGGCATCTTTGTTACGTCACATCCCGACAAGTGCAGGAAGGAGAATCTGTAGGTTATTCTGACTAACTTCAAGACCGACATTGAAAGATGGAAAGACCTCCCCCCTTACCTTGCTCGGACGGGCAGCACTCTTTAAAATGATCACCCTGCCCTAGCTGCTCTATGCTCTTCAAAACTCTTACCACCCACTCCCAGCTGCTACATTCACTGAAATCGCTAGCAAAACCCGCACCTTATTATGGTAAGAGGGTCATCCTAGAATAGTGCTCAAGACACTGCAGCGCAAGACATACAATGGAGGGATAGCACTCCCAGACATAGAAGCCTATTTTTGGACCTTTCACTTGATACCCATAAATGAATGGATACATAAGAGTAGACTCCACCCCACGTACCACCTCAAACGGATGGAGATGATGCCTCACACCCACCGACATTATATCTATGGAGGGAAAGTGAGCTTCCGACTGTTACCCGCCACTCGCGTGACTTTGTCGGCATGGTCAAGGGCGACTAAAACTGTGGGCTGGACAGCTCGGGGAGGGGCATGGTTCAAAGAGCTCAGAAAGCTCAAAGGCTTCAGGACTTTGGATCTCCGAGGGATCTCTACAGTAGGGGATGTCACAGAAAACCGTGAACTCAAGACGTGGGCAAAGCTCAAACAGGATTGTGAACTGGCTGACTCCCAATTTCTCAAGTACGTGCAACTGTGCCATGCTTGGCAGAAAGAGATTATTGCGAGTGGCCAACTCCCGGAATACGCTCCTCTGGAAGGTAGGCTTCTGCAAAAGGAATTAACCCATACGGCGGCCTCCTTTACTTATAAAACTCTCAACAGTAATATTCCGGTTGGACTAGTGGGGCTTAAAGCACGTTAGTAGAGGGAGGTGGGATCTCTGAAGGATATAGACTGGGAGGCGGCGCTAATGCACCCTAGAGAGGTAGCCATAAAGGTGAGGCTTCGCTTGATTCAACTTAAGATACTACACTGCACATACTATGATTGAGATCGGCTACACAGAATGGGCCAGACTGACTCACCTTCTTGTTTGACTTGCTCCCGGGATAACAGCGACTTTTTCCATACCGTCTGGGGCTGCCCAGAGATACAATTGTATTGAACGCAGTTACTTAAGCTACTGGGAGAAGTCCAAGGGGTGTTGCTGCCCATAGAGCCCCGTTTTCTGCTATTGGGGATACCAACTGACGTAGATGTCACAAGAGCACAACTAACCCTCACCTCACTGGGTTTGGTAGTCGCTAAAAGGGATATAGCGCAGAGATGGCAGAATGACCCACCATACAGGAATAGACAAGCGAATGGACTTGTATGTGGCGGCCGAACGTACCACAGAGCATAGCAGGGCATGTCCCAAAGTATTTCACAGAATCTAGGACACATGGACAAGATACTTTGGGTTGGATATTGGGGATGACACACATCAGTCCGTATCGACTACAACATAAGGAACTCCCATGGCTGGGTCGAGTTGAGGACTGATGTAGGCAACGAACGTCACGAACGGTCTCACAAGGTAATTTTCACA
The DNA here is from genome assembly GCF_964261635.1 of Lissotriton helveticus. Classification (NCBI taxonomy): domain Eukaryota; kingdom Metazoa; phylum Chordata; class Amphibia; order Caudata; family Salamandridae; genus Lissotriton; species Lissotriton helveticus. The sequence goes on from NC_136068.1 coordinate 1,181,343,241, forward strand.
TCTCACAAACATCCACATGACGGACACGTGGAAATGAGGGTGGTGCTTCTATTCAAATGTGTACTGCTGGAGGGAAGGGAATGTGGCTATGTTATCAAGGGACTTGCTTCTTATCAAAGACGTATAATCATTACAGACGTATCATGCAATAACTGTATTGTGCTAATTGTTCAGTTGGAGAAAATAAATAAATAAATAAAACAAAATTTTAGAAAAAAGATTGAAAAATTTGTGAAGAAAGACTGCGTTACAGAGTTATTTTCACTAGTAGACATGTAAAGTATAGGGCTTGCTCGTTTTTTTTTAGGTGATGTGGAAACACCGTATAGAATGCTTTCCTCAGATTTTCTGATCATAGAGCAAACGTATCATGTAAACCCTAACAGAGGAGCAACAATTGTAATGAATCCTCCTGTTGCAGCCTGAGGGTGCTGTGCTCATTGGCTGTTCTGAGAGATGTTGGTGGCACAGTGCAGAAAGACTTCCAAAAGGAAGTGCCGGGACCTTAGTGTGGAAACTGAGCAGCCCGAGTAGTAGCGTACACTTGCCTATCAAGAGCTTTGTCCTAATTTACCGCCGGTAAAAACTTTGCATCCATGAAATAAACACCTGATAAAGGTATCTCTTTTAGAAAGAACGCTGTGTCCTGGAATACACTGGATGAGTCTAAAGGCTGGGAGAGTTCATATCATTTGAAGATTTGTCTGCGGTGCATATTTGTGGTTTGCTTCACTACCTTCCACTCCAGAGACAAAAATGAGCAATACAACTCATTGTTTGACCTACTTGCATCATTTATTTGTCTTTTCTGCGCAGTGAGGTTTCTTCGTTTTTCAGTACAAGTGATTTTTCCTTTTTTCTTTCCCATTTTGTGAGTGTCATGGAAACCAAGTATCTGAAACTTGCTAAGATTTTCCTTTGTCTGGCGTTCTCATCAGCTGTTACTCGACTCCCACTGAGCATTTTTGTACAGAAATATGATCCCACGCCGTAACTGATGATGATCTTATTATTTACCCTCTAGACTGCAGTGTGACCTCCTGAGGTGATGACCTAAAGACACATGCATTTTTAGGTTTCAACGGCACAGCACTTGGTGAAATCTCTTGTAGTCAATATACATCTTAAAAGGAGGGGCTAACTTTTCGTTCGTTTGTGGGCTTGCCTCTTGGTTTTCCTCGGTTTCTGTTGGTTGCAGCATGCTATTTCCTGTTGTTCTTTGTGTGTTTTTCTCATCAGTGGAATTTAGCCCAAGTACTGCTTTTCATCCACTTCTTTCGACCTACTTTTTTCTTTGTGAGCAAGCGTGTTTGGCTGCTTCATGTGATTTGTGTTTCCTTTGATATTTTCCTCCTCCTTTTATGGCACTATATAAATGAAAATTGTCAGAGATATGGCTTCGTTTTACACTCCGCGCTCATCTTTTTGACCGTTTACCCGAGAGTAATGGCGGTTTCCATTGAGAGGAGCCGAAGTGGTGTAATGGGCAGAGCTGCTGATTTTAGAACTTGGGGACCCAGTTTGAGTCTCGGGGTCCTCTCAGCATCCCGTGATTCTCGGCAAATCACTTAATTTCCCAATGTCTATAAACAAAAAATGAATCGGTCCTTGCATAACTTAATTTTTGCTCATGTAAAGTGCTCCAATGCCTTTGGTTTGTGTTTGTGCTATATAAAACTGCAAACAAAGAAAGTAATAATCCTTATATGTTTTATTAATTTGATATATGTGCCAATTCATGCAGTAACTGTAAGGCACTCCTGTGCAAGACATGCATGTGGCTTTCATGAACTTAAAGAAAATATGGTTTGCACAACTGGACTTTCTTTTCTGTTGCACCACTGTTCATTCGAATCGGGGTATCCCCTTTCACTTGAATCCTCTGTTTCCCCCCCGCTGTCCATTGTTTCCCATCCGCCACACTCCTCCCTCACCTTGCTTCCCAGCTTCTAAATTATCATATTTACAGGAAAGGCAATGCGCAGGTGTCATATTTGCACAGACAGAATGTTTTTTTTCCTTTTCACACTTTATACAGAAAACAGACCTCACAATATAAACAAGCATTTGCAATGCAATAGGTCTCGCATTAGGAAAGTTTGAGCTATTGGTATTGTAAATGACAATTTTTTTATTTATGTGTTGGTTTTGAAAATAGCGAAATTAATAGCTTTGTCATTTACAATGCTAATAGTTTTAACTTTCGCAAATGTGACACCTATAGCATTTGTAATGCAATATGTGTTGTATTTACGTGACTTGGATGTATTGATATTACAAATAACAATGGCATTTAATTTTTTAAAATAATTAATACTTAAATAAAAGTTATTGTAATTTGTAATGGCAATAGCTTAAACTTTATGGCGAATGTACTTATGGCAGGTGGAAGAAGCTACTATAAGAAGGCAAAGGTGCAGCTGAACGTCGCTCACAGTGGCATCTGTCTCTGTTATCAGAAGTTGCCCACTGTACAGGAGTGTTCTTTTACCCTGTACCTTGGTGCGACCACTTCACTTGCACTGCTAGGACGAATCAGGGGCAAAGGACATAACCATTGCATCAGTCTGAACGGGAAGAACGACAGACCCTGCCTTCCTGTTACCTATCTATTGCCACCTTTTGAAAAATGATTTTTCAGTGGGCAGGGGACACACACCAGAGTTTGATGTTTGATTTCTAAAGAACCCAATTTTGTTTACATCAGAGGCCAGCTTTTAAGCGGGTCATGTTGGATATGCGAAGTAAGTTAGTTCCTTTAAATAAAGCAATGAAGGGTGGTGAAGCAGTTTTAAGGGCATTTTTATACCCATAACATTACAGAAAATGCGCGGTTTCTGTAGTTTATCTCATTACAGATACCTAATTGCTTTATCTTCTTTCAATAACGTGTCCATCACAGAGCCGCATATACGAGCATTGAAATGGCATACATAAGTGGATTGAAAACATAAAACACAGACCAAGCGGAAAACTTGCCAGTTATGGAAGGGTCACGCTCCAGAGGCGAGTTGCACGTTGGTCACTGGATAGTCTGCGTGGCCTCTGTGCAAATGTGCATAACATCGTCCAACCGAGATATCCTGTTGTTATTTACGTCTTTGACTCCGCCTGCCAACACGCCACTGCATTGTGCTTCCAGTGCATCGATATACTCGTACTGTCAAGTGCTTCATTTCAACAAACTCCATACAATATTTGAAATAAAAAACACAACAAGCTTGGAAGTCGTCTGCGACTCACCGATGATAAGCAGTACATTCCGCTTTCTCGCAGGCACAGACACCCCCGCAATGAGCAGTAAGGTCGCACAGCAGTGACCCTCGCCCATGGATGGAGCAGGAAAGTCTTTCTGATTCTTTCAAAGCTAAGGGGAGGGGGTGGGGGGATCTGTAGGTCGGTGGTTCCTGAAGCGCTCGGTATAGAAACTTGGAAAACAAGGTAACAACCAGCTCTGCACTGCTCCGGGCAGGACTTCAGAGGACTCACCTGACGGCGGCGCCGCTCGCTGTCACCGGGGTCCCGCTGCTGGGGGGCTGCTGTGTGCGGGCCCCCGCTGCTCAGCTCCCGTCGCAGCTCTGCCCGCAGCTGGAGGTAGCCCCCAAGGGTGACGAGCTGCAGCGCCAGAGATAGCGCCAGGAAGCCCAGCAGCAGCCGCCCTCCGCCGGCTGGGGGCCTCGGGGGCGGGTCGGGGGCCCTGGGGGTCATGGCACCAGGAAGCAGGGGGGCTCTCCGGGATCTGCTTCAACCAGCAGCTACTGCCCCATGCCGCAGAGCCGTGGAGACACTGCTGGGAGAGCCTGGGAGCCGGGACGCCAGGGGGTGGGAGAGATCGGGAGAGGGGAGGAGACCGCGGGGAGGAGATAAGGGAGGGACGTGAGGTTAAGAGGGTGGGGCACTGCTGGAGCCGAGGACGGGGCAGCGGCGACTTACTGCAGAGGAAAGTTAGCAGCTAGGACGGGGAAACGACACCGAAGAGATAGAGGAGCACCGCGGCCCACGAGACAGAGAGCGGAGCATGGAGAGGCAGGTAGGGAAAGGACCTGGATAGAGCCTTAGGCAGAGGGAGGACAGTAAACTACAGAAGGGGAGGCGAGAGACGCCGAGGGAAGGATGCAGGCGAGAGAGACGCTGAGGGAAGGGGACACGAGAGAGGCGGAGGGAAGGGGACACGAAAGAAGCGGAGGGAAATAAACGGGAAAGACACTAACGCGGCATGGATGCGAGGCACTGCAGCCAGTTTCACTTTCATTCATTGAAGAGCGCGCACCAGGCAGGGGATGTGCACGGCGCCGGCTGGGCGTGCGCGTGCACGCAGTGTAATCCAGCCGAAGAGAAGCTCGTGGCAGTTTCTTGTCCTTCATTCCCCCGAGTCAGCTAGCTATAAGTCTCCACCTGGACGCATCCTTTGGATGCGAATTCCAGGCTCGACCTAATAAAAACCTTCAGAGAGGTGTCTTTGCTTTACACTGCGCGCTTATCTCTTGATAAACAATTTTCCTGAGAGGAATGAAGTGATTCATTTAGAGGAGACTATGTGGCATAATGGGCAGACCTGCTGACTTTATAACTTGGGGACCTGGTTAGAGTCTCGGCATCATCTCAACATCCTGTGATTCTATGCAATTCACTTAATTTCCCCATGCCTATGAGCAAAAAATGAATGTGTCCTTGTGTAATTTAACTTTTGCTAATGTAAAGCGATCTAATGCTTTTTCTTCGAGTTTGTGCTATATAAAACTGCAAAAAAGAAAATAATAATCCTTGTCTGTCTTTATTAATTTGTTATCTATGCCAATTCAAGCAGTAACTGCAAGGTACTCCTGTGCAAAGACACACACATGGCTTTTATCAACTTTAAAAAAAAACATTTTGCATTTAACTCTATTTTTAGTGAAGATAACACGCCTTTGTTTTCCGTGTCACCACCGTTCATTCAAATAGGGGATACTCTAGAACAGAGGTCTTCAAACTTTTGTAGGTTGAGCCCCCCCAGCTGAATTTTTTTAGATGTTGGGCCCCCATTACCTGACAGAAATGTCTGGAATCTGGTACACTACATAATCGACCGCCACGTACATATCACGAACCATATCCGGCAAATAATGTTATACACAACAAGAGTGTTTAGTAAACTGCAAGTTTGTAGAGTTGAAATGCTTCAGCTGCAGTGGGAGGCAGGATGTCTCCTCTGCTAAAACTGAAAGAAAGGAACAGCAGTCCTGCCAAGAATCACGCATCAGGTGTGACGCTAACGCATTTCAGTGTGGTGATCCGCATCACCGCACTGAAATGCATTGTCACGCATTATAGCACCTTCTCAGCTGCTACGTCGAGGGCTGCTATAATGCACTTGATGGACTGAGCTACAGTGCCTGTCATCGTGGTGTGCACTGCTCCCAGCAGTCAGAGGTTAAGAAAGCTTGCTAGATCGGTTTGCAGCTCTGCGACTTGCACGTTAGTTCTGCTACAATGTAATTGTAGTATTTCAAGTTAGACACACTTCCTGGCCAGGCTGACATGCGGGGCGCCGAACTTATAGTGTCAACGTCACTGCAGTTAGTGCCTAATGATGAAGTAGACTCACAATTCTAGGCTATGTGCGTCACTTCTGACGGTGGACCTGCTGCCACTTGCGTTTCTTTAACTTAAAATGCGCAGCTCCTGCTCCTCCTGAACTCGCCGCTCTGACCACAGCTGACTGAGGTATTTCCAACAGTAACTAAAGCCAGCTGCAGCTGATTTTCACTGTTGTCAATGCAGGGCACCGTCGACCATCTGCGGTAAAGATGGCTCATGGATGGTTCCAATGTGGTATCGGATCCCACCTGCACCAGTCAGCCAAAGTCAGGGCTAGAGAGGCTGGCTGGTTCACAAGTCAGGGTCACCGTGCAGCGCCGTGGGGAAAAGGGGGGCATTCGCAGTGAGTGGGGGCAGCAAGCTGCTGGGCTCATTGGTTGCAGCATTACTGATGGCACATCAGTGGCGGTAATATATCATGCGACTGAGAGGGACCAAGCCTACCTGGCCGCATCCGGGCTCAGCTGCTGTCCAGTGACGATAATGAATAATTATTAAGTTCCTGATAGAGCAGGTAATCTTTTAACTAAACTGTAGTTATCAATTACATCTTTTTAAACACTTATCCGCTGCTGTCGTGAATAGATTGCTGTTACAGTTTTTTTGACCTATGTGACTAGGTTAGTGTAGTACTAGTAGTAGGGCAGAAAAGCACCACGCCACGGAAGAACACTACCACAGCATGGGGGATTTTAGTTTAGGATGGGCTCACCGTCTGCTTTGGGAGGCCTACAATCAGGAACCACAAGTGATGACAAGAACACCATGCTGGCATGGCTGACCTGCAGCCATGATGTATTTTTTACTCATGTATGTAAGTGTCTGTTTAACAGCAGACAATTGTAAATTTGGCGGCCCAGCCACCTCCGGCATGGTAGAGACACTGCGTCTGCTACAGTGGCGACGAGGCAGCAAATAACTTTATAAGGCCCACAGTCTTTACTATCCAATCGACATACAGTGGCGTTAGGCCTTTCCCACCTGCGATCCAAGTTGCAGTGAGCAGGATGGCACTCAGGTTTACCTGAGTGAGGTGACAGGAAGGAGGACTGTGCATGGGGGCAAGAAGAACTGTGAATTAAATACCGCCACGATCATACAAAGCATTTGAATTTCGGAAAATATAATCAAATAGGAATGCCAGTGGCAGCAGGGCAACGGAAAGCAATAAGTCAAATTTAAAAGCCATTCAATATTCTGATGCTCTCGGGTAGCTTGTTCGTAAATATATTTAGCCAATTATGACTCAAGTCAATGTATGATTCTGTCATTAAATAACAGAGTTATCCTATGGAATAAAAAGCCAAGCAACACAATGCAAATTTTGATATTACAGAAATAGTTTTTAAAGATCTGATAACTCACGTAAGCTCTGCAGTCAAGACAGTCTAGAATTTGTACAAGTGAATTAATGCTCCAATATGTGTGTCATTTCTAATGTTTATATAAATTTCCCTCGTCATTACTGCTTGATTTTGCTCGCGAGAAAAGTGTCACTCAGTGGTTGAAATGTAATTCATAATTACACTGAAATTATAAAAGTGTCACACATAGCAATCTTAAACCTTGGCAGCTATGGAACAGTCATTTCAGCTCCAGTGGGAGGCAAGGAATCTCCTCTGCTTTGAAATCGAACATGAAGGAACAGGACTGTCTCTTCCTTTGCTTTCGGTTTTAGCAGCGGAGACCCTGCCTCCCACTGCAGCTGAAGCATCCCAGCTCTACCAATTAACCCCCTCCTGTGACGGTGAACTATTAGCACTTAGCAGACAAAAGCATGGCATGTCCTGCCCAATGATTCACCCCCCACCCCTCCTTTCCCATCCAACCCTTTGTCACCGGAGTTCTCTAATGAAACGAAATTCCCATTTGAAATGGGTAAAAACTTGCGACGCTGGGAACAGTGCAGGACAACAAAGGTAAGATTTTAGGGTCGAGTGCGCACCCCCCCCTGGGATGGTGTCGCGCGCCCCACAGTTTGAGGAACTCTGCTCTAGAGGAATCCAGAACAAGGGAAATCTGTAAGGGGAAGTACAAAAATATTACTGTAAACTATATAGAATTCGGTTGGTCGGGCCTCAGATTGAGAAGTTGACAAGAGAGGCAATTTAAAATTGCTGAACATTGTCATTTAATTATGCTAGTTGTTGGCCCTTGGGTGACTAATGGGCGCACACCTCTTCAGAGGGCCCTTAAAGAGGTTTAGGGACTACTTAAAATCTTGTTGCCAAAATATTTATTGCCTCCTCTCGTCCCTTCTGAAAATTCACTATTCTATTGTGATTGATGTGGCCTAAATCTTGTCTGGCAGACACTGACTGCAGTCTGAGCAATATGACTCAGTGCCCCACTCTCAATATTCCAATAAATGTGCTAATTGCTTTTATTTGTTGCTCCTATAGCATCAGAATGCAGCAGGAGGCAGTTTAACAGTGCTCGCCAACCAGAGAGGCAGCTTTAGGGATGAGAAGCAATGGGGGGAAAAAAGTATATCCCAGAACAGTGATGCCTTTATTGGTCTGTTATGGAGGTGCGTTTCTTTGTCTTTTTCCTTTCCATTTTTGTTCCCCTCTTCTTGTTGTGTTTTTTGTTTGTTTTATTTCTGTTGGTGTTTTTTTTTAGGAATGTTGCTGTGCAGGCTGCACTGCAACTTGCCTTAAAGTAAACAAAAAAGCGCTATGACACCTTTTTCAATGCTGGTAACGCCATAGCACTTTGTTTTTTATTTTTTTTAAGCCATGTTGCACAGTGGTCCACGCTGCTCTGCAACATCTTGAAAAAACACTGACATTGCCTATAGATCTCGCATAGGCGAAACCTATTGGCTCGGCCAATGCTTGTTTCCTAATGTTGCTGATGAAACTTTAGACACAGTACAGTGTGAGTACTGGGACATTTCTGTAACTCAGGATCTGGAACAACATCACTGTTTCTGTAAGCATTGCCCTAACACTTCATCAATATAGGCAAAAGTTTAAGACTTGCCTTTTTAAAGGACACTACATCCAGTCCACAACAAGCGTTGTATATACTACGCTATGCAACGGTAAACAAATTAAAAGATTTGTTAAAAAAACACTACATTACAATGCATTTGATCCACAACCCAGCCATTTCTTATGTCATTTGTTGAAATTAGGCTCGTCTTTGACTCTGTTCAGCGCTACTCTGCATTTTGGCTAGATTTTCTCTTTAGAAATACCATATACCTATATAATACTTACACTGCAATCTCTTTTAAATTAGCATTTTATGGCGCATAATCAGCCAATAATATGGCATCTCAGTGCTTTCGAAAGCCCAGATATAATTGTTCATACTTTTCCATTGCAGATGGTGTGCAGTACTTGTTTTTTTTCTGGATCAAAAATGGATAATGATATTGAAAAAATTTTGACAAACTGATCGCTCATAGATCCTACCAATCTATGTGTTCCTTATTAATATTTAAGAGTACAATGGAAACAGTTGACTCATGCCACCACCAACCCACCCCGCCATTCAACTTCGACTGACAGCCTATGACACTATGGTCTGAAGGACACTGATAACATTGAGCCCTGTAATATGATCATTACTCTTAAGTTTACAGAGGGTTATTTACTGACAATCCACCTCATTCTGAAACTAATGGAAAACATCTCCATGGTCAAAATGTGCATTTTGCATTAAGATTTCAACTCAATGTAGGAAAAACTGGAGTACTGTATGCACTTGTCTATTCCAACCCTGAACCTTTAGGAGCCACAGCGCCCTGCACTAGAGATAAATTGGTGAGAAAATCTAGATGAGGCGTGTCTGCGCCCATTAACTGAGGAGGTCATTCGCTCGTCAACCTTACATGCTGACTTCTTTGGACTTAAAAACCTTGGTTAACCCTTTCATGTTTTCCATAACTGTGGATGTCATGTATCATTTACTGAAACTGGCAAATCTGGGAGCAATACAAGATCTAATCTAATGTTGCTGGGTTGGGGCTGCCCAAGTTGTCCATTGTCTCTGCATCCCTGCTAACGTACAAAATATTTTCACCATGTGAGACGGGGACGGGGCATGGTGCAGAGAGCTCACTAAGAGGCACTCTGCCCTTCACCGAGCCCCCCCTCCAAAAAAAACCAAAGGGTCATCGAGACTGTCACCGAAGTCCTGGTGTGTTGTCACACCTTTTATGGACATCAACTGCTTACAGACTCCAAAAAGAGCTGCAATGCCACTGTTTACAGTGGTTTTCAGCTTGTTTTCCTTGCCACAGTGTGATTTCAGCTCCTCACCGGGGGACCGGGTGAAGGGAGCCGGAATCGTGCGACACACGCTAACACCATGTGAGTTGGCAGGTCTGTCTCTGTTAGCTCCCACTTAAATAGACACTGGAACCCAAAGTGCAGGTATGTTGGCTTACTGGACTAGTGCGGCCACTGTAAGGGCTTGTGTTCGACCTCATGATCACAGGTTCAAATCCTGGCGGGTCCACTCAGCGTTTCATTCTTCAGAGTTTGACAAAATGAGTAACAAACATCTGTTATTCAGTGCTCATTTACACTTCTGGGTGCACTTTACAAATACACATTTTCTGTTTTGTTATGTGAATGACATTCAGACCCATTTATGGACTTGCTCGCTCTGCCTTCAAGGGAAAATATTCACCCATCAATTGACCCACTAATTGTAATGTTCCTACGAAATAGCAGAGGAGCCGCCGCTGGTGGTGTGTTATTTGGTGTTGTGAAGTATTTCCTTGTGTGGCATCAGTAAGATGATGTGATGCTATGTGACATGATATGTTGTATCTTGTTACACAATGGGATGTAGTGTAGGATCTGAAACATGGATTCATTGAACTTATAAGGTAATTTGTCATCTGTGTGTGCTGTATCATGAATGTTCTGTGGTGTTTTTAGAGTGCTGTGGTGTGTCGTGTAAAGTGTGGTGTGGTGTCTCAGGTGGTTGGATTAGTGTGATGAAGTGAAGTATTGTTGGCATGTTATGTACAGTCTGATATGTTGGATTATGCGATACGTTGTTGTGGAACGGTACTGGTTAATGTGATAACATTTTTGAGGGGTATTTTCAGTGTAGTACTGTCTAGTGTGGACTTGTGTAAGTGAAGCTAAGCGGCGTTATGGGACTTGTTTTGTGTGATGCAGTAAGATATAATAATGTTCCGTGGTTTGGGGTGGTATGTGTGTTGTTCCGTGGTTTCGGGTGGTATGTGTGTTGTTCTGTGGTTTAGGGTGGCATGTGTGTTGTTCTGTGGTTTGGGGTGGTATGTGTTATTCCGTGGTTTGGGGTGGTATGTGTGCTGTTCCGTGGTTTGGGGTGGTATGTGTGTTGTTACGTGGTTTAGGGTGGTATGTGTGTTGCTCCGTGGTTTGGGGTGACATGTGTGTTGTGCTGTGGTTTGGGTGGCATGTGTGTTGCTCCGTGGTTTGGGGTGGTATGTGTGCTGTTCTGTGGTTTGGGGTGGTATGTGTGTTGTTCCGTGGTTTGGGGTGGTATGTGTGTTGCTCCGTGGTTTGGGGTGGTATGTGTTCTGTTGACCTTTGAGGGTTCATCATTTGATGACCTGTGCCAAGTTGTAGGTGCGCAACACCCATTGGACTCAAAGGGCTTCAGCCCCCTCCCCCTCGTGTGTGCAGCCCGGGATGCGACAGCTTCCCGGGCACACACACAGCCGCACCCGAGCACTTCAAAGGTCTTTAAAAGACCATTTGCATGTTAAAGAGGCTTCGTTGTTGTTTCACCCCTTCTAAGAGCCCCTGCAGCTCCACGCAGCCTATTGCTTAAAATTTCCTCCCCCCCGAAATTTTTTCTTAGCCCCCCCGAAATTTGGCTCTAGTTGCACCTCTGCCAAGTTGCATTCTGCCGTGAAGATTGAGTACTAGGCGTTGTAGTTTGTTGTGTGAGGAGGTTTCTATCAGTGCGCAGTGGAAACACCATAACAGATGAATAAGGAGATCATGTACACTGCTCGCTCTCAGATAATAAGTGACAAGCTGACCTGTCTCCGGGTCAAATGCAGACGATGAGCATTGCACTTTTGTCATCGCTTCCAGATGCCCCAGTGTGTGCTACAGGGTTTGCTCTTGATATTTTCCCAGCCAACATTCATATGCTCACTATTGACAACAGCGGTACATGCACAGTCCGTTGTAAAAGCCTGGAGACTCTATTGACTGGCTCGATTTGAAGGAAGGAGAGAGAAAGAAATCCCTGGCACAGTATTGTCGGCAACTAATGTCTACTCAAATAAATGCAATTATAGTGCAATACAGTGCAATGCAATTAGGCCATTCTTTGGACGTTGAGTGCTCCGAGTCCTGTCAGAATCGCTATCTCCATTAGGTTGTGCAAGGGCATTATTTCCGTAAAAACTTACACAAATACAACAAGGCACAGTAAGACTGAATTTTTTAAAGGTTTGAGTGGACATTACCGATCTGACCTAGTTTTAGATTACAAGATTGATGTGCCGATGGGATTAGTTGCTCTGGATTAAATATATTTAATCTTTGAATGCCGGTTTCAATGTACCTTGTCTAGCATGGATTTTTTTTCTCCAAAAATCCTATTTTTCTTTAACCTTAGAAACAGTCTGCAGCTCCTTCTAATCTACTGACCAATACACATTTAAGAATTATTGGGCAGAAGAACGGCTATATTATTTTGCAGTTGTTTTACTGTTCAATAGGATTTGCACGGGCAACTGCATGGGACCCAAACTCTGGAACAACTTGGATGTGACAGTGGTATATGTCTGAACTTTTCTTTTTGTTAAAATTATTTTTAGGAATTTTACAATGACAATAAAAAAAAGATACAATAGAACAGTTTTGCTCTCGTTTTCAATATGAAGTAGACCTGTATCATGACGTCTGTTTTAGCAATCCAAAACGTTGAACAGATATTAAAGACTTGTCGCGATTAGTATTTGCGAAAGCTACAATTCTAAAGTATGGTATGCAATACTTCATGTAGTTGCCGATCCTCAAGTGTGGTTTTATTCTGCTGCGGATGGCTCTGGAAAAGGGAAGCTAAGATTATTTAATAAATGCTTGCTGTGTGAGAGCTATCGATAGTGTGCTGGAAAGGAAGGGGCGAATGAGGTCTTGTGCGTCAAATTTTTTGTAGTGTGCATTCTACCATTTTTGTGGCCTTGTAGTGCTAGTGTAGTTTGAGTACCATCACGTCATCATTGTCAAGTCTTATTTTTTTAAATCTTGTTATTGGAAGTAAAAAGAAACAGCACGGTACAACGTCATAGTGTGCAGCATCAAGACACAATCAATCAAAATTACTCTCCCCAATATGTTCATGCCCCCTCTCCCCCCAGTCCGCAAACAAGTGACACAATAGTTGCAGCAACTGCTTGTATTTGACTATAAACATTCGCTCCCATAAGTCCAGGTGTAGCACACCCCCCCATTGTGGTTCTGTATTTCCTCCAGATTTTGGTCCATTTAGACCTTCATATACTGCCTTATCCGCTAGCACACCAAAGTCTAAGTCCATCTTCCAATCGCCTAGTTCCGGTGCCTGTTCAGCCTTCCATAACAATGCAACAATGTCTCAACTGGAAATCATTTACAAAGGGAAGTTAAATAAGTAGTATACATCATAAGTACGGGAGAAAAATAAAGGGAAACCACAACGGGAAGGGTACAGTGAACCGAATATTATTGTAGGAAGTTATTACAACACTACATTACAATAAAATGTATGGTGACCATAAAACACAAGTGAGCACTGGGCGTGCTGGTGATAAGTAATGGCGCAGTGACACAGGAGTGAAAAAATAACAGCGTGAACGGCGAGAATTTAAAAACAAGTAACACATGTGGTCAATAGTGCAATACAATTATATACAGTAGATTTTTTTGGGTTTGGATAAAATCAATTGACCACAACAGCGCCAAGGTTCTGTGCTGGGTAGTCAACAGTGTTTCAACCTGATTGATTTCAGGTCATCATCAGGACAATGGTCACTTTGTTTCAACAATAGTGCTGAAGATTGCAAGAGATAATTTTTGTGGGGCGGACAAGGGTCCAGCCGAAGATGAAAAATCTGAAGGTAATCGCCAGAGTACTGAGGGAATGAATTGGGAATTGGCGAAGTGTCAATCAAGTGAGGACAACTGAAGGTCCAGTATGAGGAGCAAGAAGGCTGAAGCTGAGGGGAACCAGGAGGGATCCGAGGGGTCCCCGAGGTCAGGACAACGTATGGCCAATCTGACTGCAGAGGTCCAAGACGATGGAAAAGCGGAATGGAGCCGACAGCATGAGCGAGTGTGCGCTCAACCAGAAGTGCAGGATGATTTGGGCGGGGGAGGTAGCAATCCTCTGGATTGAGATGGGGCCGGGACTAATGGAGCGTCCGTTCACATTCATTCGATCCACATGACAATAACAATTCTAAACAAGTGAACTTTTACCTAATAGCTTGCTCCTGTCTCTTCGACACCAGGCTCTAAATCTTTTATCTAAATCCCTGTACCCGACGTACATAAACATGTCCCCAGGCACAGCAGATTTATTCTGTATAAGGTTCACCACTTTTGTCATCCTTGGCCAACAGCCAGCTGTGCATGATCACACTTGTTTAGAAAAGCATTGGTGAGTGTTTAAAAAACATTTATGATTGTTTTTAAAACATTCATGGTTGTTTTAAAAACCTATCAATTCTCGAAAAAACACTGGAGGGACCACTTTATTATAAAAGAGCCTCCCTCCCCCTTACAAATTAGAGGATTATTCCTTCCAAGCTGAGACTGGGGTCCTGCATGCTGGATCTTCGACAAATAGCAGCCTGACATCCCTTGAGGGTTGTCATCCTCTACGCAGAGATGGGGTTCTTCATTTTAAACCATCAGGCAAGGGGCTGGTTCTTCCTAAGGGGGTTCTTGGCTACATATACACATATCCATGCCCATACATACACCTACACATCTAGGTTAGGCTAGAAACATTTCAGCAAATTACTTAGGGCTCGAAATTTAAGAATATGCAAGTGCTACTGTTTTTATCTGAAAAGTTTCTGTTCATCTTATTATCACTATGGTAGAAATGTATCTACTATTCACTATTTTGGCACTAGCAATAGCATTTGTATGCTTCTGTCTCCTAATTGTCGCAGCACATAGGTTTTACACCGGGCTGTCGCTGGACCAATAAGTTCTTATTGAAAAGTCCTAATAGTCATCCTGTGTGTTTTCTGGGAGAAAGCAAGCACGAGTGTCTGAGCGAAACATACTGTACTGTTTTCCACGATCCCTGAGGAATCAGGGTTGTCATGGTCAGTGGTTGCCAGAGACTACCTCCTCCACTGTATAAAACAGGGGGTTGGTAGGGGCAATGCTGTGCTAGCAGGTATAGCTAGAGCTAACTGACATATCCTGTGGGGGTGTCCGAAAGCGGTTGGGACACCAAGCCCTCAGTTTAGGTCATCCAAAATGTGCAGGTTCTGGGGACTCCTAGAAACGACACAATAATATATAATGGTACTATTCGGGCACATGCCATTGGGAAGCATTGGTATGTGCATTGCCTAGCTGTTTGAGGTAAATTGACAATATGGTGTCTTGTTAGGGGTCCACAATATCCCTTTAAGTGAGCTAATTGGGGTGTCTGGTTTATTGTGCAATGTGCTCTTGTAGAATGGTATTTTGATGGTGGGGTGCTGTTGTGAACTTTTTTAGGTTCATTTATATGATACCACTGATCTGTGTTGAGTCTCAAAGAATACAACCCTATAGAAG
Organism: Lissotriton helveticus; assembly: GCF_964261635.1. Classification (NCBI taxonomy): domain Eukaryota; kingdom Metazoa; phylum Chordata; class Amphibia; order Caudata; family Salamandridae; genus Lissotriton; species Lissotriton helveticus. Next base: position 1,181,358,573 of record NC_136068.1, read on the forward strand.
AAGAGCCTTAAGATATTTTTTTGTTTATACGAACATTTGTTTGATAGTCCAGACTGACAGTCCCCTTCTCACAACACATTTATTTTCTCAAAAGTGTTGGGCCATTCCATAATACATCGGGCATCCACATACCTATAAAGGTTCTCCCCTTGGCGATACATGCAGCTTCTTAGGTGACTGTAGCCTTGAAGACACAGAATAGTGTCTCAGACTAAACCATGGCTTTCTACGCAGCTTTACACGTACCACCAAAATATGATACTTTGAATGCACCAAAACAAAATATAGACTGTATGATGTTTTATCTAGTGCATTGCTCCCTTTTCTAAGTGCCTTAAAAATAAGTGCTGCTATTCCTACTTTAGCACTACTCAATTTATCGACCTCAGAACAATGGAAGGCCGAGTTGGCTTTTCAAGAAATAAATTTGTGACGTACAAATTACAGCAGATGTGCACACTTTTAACTAATTTAGATAGTTTGCTGGCTTGACATAGAGTTTCACCACAATGTTAAGCATTACAAATCGATAATCGTATAATAGGAGAAGGGAACTAAAGCACATCTTCAAAAAGTTGTTTAAGAATAAAAAAACTGGAAACGTACACAAATGAGTACAGCGTTGTTGCCTGTTGAGAAACTCATATGATTCTTTTTTTATATATTAATTTTTGCAAAGTTGAGTTTATAAACAATTTAAGTGCAACTATTCTGTTAGTATACGTAGGTGCAAGACAACGCATGCAATTCTAAAGCACAGACTGCTGTACAACAGTAGTAATACTCACATTGTACAAAAACCTATTCACTAATCTACAAAGTGAAATCTAAAAAGTGATGCAGATCTCCACACTCGTAAGCCTACTTTTTAGGTCTCTCTGAGCCAGCGCATGCGCTGCACCGAGACATTTAGTATCGGCGTTTTCAAAGCGCTGCCTGGTGGCCGAGCGCTTGCGTTCACGCGAGCATGCACCTGTGCAGCCGCCATCTGCCTCCCTTCCAGCGCGATCACTTTAACTTTTTCGGGCTCATTAAGCCTTGCGTGCCTCAATGAGCTTTCACTTTCGTGCTTGTATTTACTTTTTGCGCAGGCACACACAACTCCCGGTCGCGGCCGAACTTCTTGCTTGCGATCACTTTTTTTCTTTTTCGCATGTTTGTTTTTATTTCCTTTTTGCGCGAGCGCGCACACAACTCCTGGGCGAGATCACTTTCGTTGCACCCCGCGTACACAACTCCCGGTCGCAATTACTTGGTAAACTTCAAATCCCACAATGTCGGCATTTATTGTGTGTGGTAAATACCCATTACTCCATTCCACTCATAATCAGTGCTTGAAAAGGTCCATTGCAGTTCCCAATGAAGGAACAGAAAAAAAATGTCATGTCATGTCCGCAGGCTAACATTTCTAACAGTTAGATTGTTCAATGTCCCTGCTGCGTTCTACTGAGGAATGCCACAGTCACAACTTCCTTTGCATGTCACAAGCATCCATCGACAGCCTAGTTACATAAATGGACTCCATTGTGGTATCGGTTTAAACTTCAAAGCGCCCCAGCACGTTTACTCATGTCTCCCCTTGCAGAAACCGCCCTTCAATCTGCACACAAGAGACTCACTTGCAAGTCGTGTTCGGGGAAATGACAGGAACTGAGGAGGGTTATAAGAAGCAACTTGTCATCTTCTTGTTACCAGACTAGTGAGTGGCAGGATATAGAAATTACTGTGTCACACACTACCACGCAGTTTGGACAAGAGCAGCTTTAGATGCTATTCTTGTATTCCATACATTTGCATCAAGACATTACACGTTGTTGTCTCACCCTCAAAACACATATCTATGTTCAAAGCTTAAAATCCTTGGGGCCTTTGATTTGTTTGTAACTGGGTGCATCCTGTAACGTTTTGTGCTTTTTCGCTATACATTTAGATGTTATGGGTTTAAATTGGGGGTGGGGGAGGGGAGTGAGGGGTGAGCAGGCCAGGGGTATAACTAGAATTCCATTCTCAGCCCATTTGATGTCAGTGTCCGTGCTGTCCAAATCCTTATGTCCTGCACGTTTCTCATTACAGTGCTTTTATTTTGTATCCCTTCACCACACTTTACTGACTTGTACTACTGTACATAGGTTGCTACTGAACATACATTATTGGAGAAAAAGTAGAATTACCATATAGGCTACTTTTGCTGTCTACACTTTTTACCATGCAGTACCTTGTGGTGCAGTGTACATCTTAGTGCTGTTCCCTTAAATGTTACTGTATTTACACCCCACACTCAATACGCACGTTGTAGTGGACAGAATTATGTTGCTGTGTACAGAGATGTTAAAGTATATTTGGCTGTACTGTTTGTAAAGTTTTGAAATACATATTTGATAGCGTTGTGTAGACACCTGTGCTTCTGTTGATTCTGTGTAATACTACGTACAGACATGTTTCTGTACACACACTTACTTTTGAACAAACAGTTGTGTTTACTTGCACACTATTGTCTGTGTGTATTTTGTAAGGCTGTTGCCCTCATCGCTGTTAATGGGTACATGGATGTATAGATGCATATACGATTGTGCAGTGTTTGACAGTATATGTAGCCCTTGTTGTGCGGTATTTAAGGTACCTGGCTAGGTATAAATGTCTGTAACTGTATTGCAGGGGATGATAAAGGGAATTCATAGTTCAAAGATAAAGGTTAGCATAATCAAACCGATCTCAATTCACTGCACCTAATTACACTACTTTGCCCTGCCAATCTAACCCTCTTATTCTTGTTTCCGAATTAAATCTGAAATCAAAAAATGTATTGTACTGAGTTGTCTGTACTTACATTTTTTTTTTTTTTTAAAGAGGCCTACTTGCTACAAAAAAAATAAAAGATGATATACTGTTCCTTACGGAAATACAGAATGTATGCCAGATTTACCTCTTAAATTATTTTCCATTCATATATTTTGTAATTTCTTGGCAAGAATTGTTGTACTTGGCCTATCAGTTTGCGGTCAAAATTTGTATGACAACTGAATGTCAAATTAAGATACATAAACTTCCTTCTATTAGGAACAGAAAAAACCAGATGAAATCGATTAAAGCAATGGAGGCTCAAAGTAAAAAGTCGAACTCTCTTTACTTTGCTAGACAAGAACATGCAAATGCAACTGTGCAAACGTTTGTGATGAAACGGATTTACAGACTGCACTTCCTTCCCCCTTCAGTGTCACAGTTTCAGGGTTTAAAGACAGTTCACAAAATAGGCCACACCTAAGAACAAAAGTAACTACATTACAATTGTTTTTAATGAGATAGCGTGAAGGTCTTTTTTTATACAAATATACCAACATAAATCTTTAACTGTAAGCAACAAGCATTGGCATAGCCAATAGGACTCGTTTTTGGGATCTTATAAGTATTTAGTTATGCAGCACAATATCCTTGGTGCAACAACATCAACTGTTGCATGGCTAAACACTTATAAGGTCCCAAAGGCGAGACCTATTGGCTATGCCAATCCTTGTTAATAATAAATGTGGGGGAAACAGAATGGTGGGGGAGGCTGAAAAATGGGAAATATTTACTGTAAAATGGATGGGGTTTGAGAAATGTAAGGAGGTCTTTAGAGAGGGGCAATATACATCAAACACCCATCCACAAAAGAGTAAGCCCATTGTTATTCATAAACGACACACCTAAAGTTAATACGGCTCTGAAGGTGGCAAAAATGGAGTAAATGTGTTCTCAGCCATGGAATGAGTCAAGCACCACACATGGCTACTCACAAGCAATGTAGCACACTCCCATGGAAATAAACGGAGATCGGGAATTAAAAATGTTGTGTCACGCTGTTGCCAGGCTCAGAACTCAGTCATAAAAGCCACCTTGAAGTTCAAATACTAATATATGTGCACTCAGGGTAGCATTTTCCCAAAGTACCTTACTTTCAAAGAGTCTCTAGCTCAGCGATATGTTTCGATCACACAGCCTTGTTCACACTTGCTGGCTCGGGTGCATACATCTACAAATATGTGTCAGAAAGTCAAAATAGAAACAGGACTTAATGAACTTGCATAAGCATCATATTGGAATGGTGTCCACATGAAGCATAGATAGCAAACAGCCATCACAAGCCATCGTCTTGACTTTCAAGTGATGTATAAACATATGGTAAACATTGGACATGAAATTATGATTAAAACATGCTAACAAATAAAGTTTGTTCAATGAATCCTCTTGGCATAATAGTGGTGTTCCCAGGTCAATGAAGGTAGTAATACATGGGCATTATAATCGTACTCACATTTTACTAGTTTCTAACATCAAGCCCAATGGGCATGGAGTTGAGGGAGCATTGGGACGACATGTGGCAGGTAACGGCACTATAGCACACCATACAATACATTCACATCATGGGCACACGGAGGCACCTAATTAAATGGTCCGCTGGCTGGCTGCGTACACACACTGAGCACCGGCTACTTTCATTTAGAAATCATTGGGATACCGCCTTGCAAAATCTCAGTACTGCCAAAGATTATGAGGCTATCCTGCAAGCATCAGTTCACATACCCAGAAACACACGGTTCCATCTCATACAACTTTACATAACCCATAGAGTGTACCTTACACTGGAGAACATTAATAGATACTTTCATCGCACGGATGCCCTGATGAGTGTGCGAAGGAGTACTACTGTCCTGTTCCCTTTGTTAATTAATTTGTTAGTTAGTTTAAGGAACCCATCTGCCAGGGCTGTTTGAATTATTCCCTGCCTATGACGTTCACAGTCTAGATCTAAGCTTCACCCTCTATTAATAGTTGTTTTTTCTCTCCCTGTGGCCCTTAAACCTGTGTTTTGTATATTGCTTCTTCTTTTTTTAATTTAAATTGTTGAGGGCAGAAATCAGATGCTTGTGTAGATGCAGCCATCTAGAGAAAAGAAAATACACGGTGAACAGGAATAACTCAAGATCTTGAAAGCATTTCATACACTCCTCAGCAGACATATTACTACAGTCAAGACATTCAATTAAAGAAATAACATCAGCAGAGCAGAGCAGAGCCACAAGCAGAAGCAGAGCACTTATATGCCATTAAGCTGGTGCCATGACAGATCATGCTACTGGACACTCCAAAGAGAAGTGCAATGCATTATACCGATTTCTCATGGCAAAAATGAGGTATCTCATATAGAATACAAAAATTCAATCATCAACCTTTCTATGCCACCTCATGAACCACTCGGGTTGACACACCTCAACTCCTCGATCGTTGAAAACCACTTAAGTTGCCGTAGCTCTCTAAAGACAAAATTACCAAAAAAGGATTTTGTCCCATTGTCTGTAATGACGATTCTCACAAGTGAGATGCTCAGACATGTCTCTTCAGTGTCACTGCCTGACTCATGAAAGGCATTTATCTTGATTTCCTCATGATAGGACACATCTTTCCACCCCTGTAGAAGGCTAACATTGGCACAGAGTGCAATCTATCTGCATTTTCTGTCTTAGACCATTGAGAAGGCTGTTGCCCTCAATTGCTCAAAAATTTGGATTTATGCCTATTTTGGGAAAAATTGTTGGGGTTAAGACCATCATTCAGTACAGAGAGTAGTTAGTGACATCTTCTGAATTACAAGGAACTGTGATCCCTGCCTTCTGATCCTCCAGGACCTATCGCCAGTGTTAGTTACCACCCAACACATCTACTGTCAAGCCCTGAACATCATCCTTCCAAAACAAATGGAATTTAGCAAAAACGTATTTTAGTAATTTACCCCCTACTGAACCATCAGCTACCAGCTTGTCCAGATAGAGTTGTCAAGAGCAAAGCATAATTTAGCGAGTTGTATTATATCCCAAGTTCTTCCCGTCACAGGTCACCTGAACCCATTGTATGGAACTCTTAGGTGTACATGCTAGCCAGCAAGAACATCATCAATGCCTGGATGATATCCTATCCAATGATTACTTCAATCACCCTAAAGTTGGCTTTAACACATGTAATCAAGCACCGATTTATGAATGCCTATTAGATACCCTGATGACGAATGCCTACTAGATGCTCAGCCCTATGAAAATAGTGCTCAGTTGATGACCAGTGATGGCAGACACGCTTTTTTTTTAATAACCAATTTTATTGACTTTTGCATGAGAACATATGAAAACATTTATAGGCTGCAACACTTAGCACATACAACAATAGATCCCTCGAAAGCGAACATGCGGGGTGCAAAAGTTGGGGTACAGTATATGCAAAAAAAAGGGGGGATAAAAGTACTCCAGTTGGTTTAGCCATTTCCTCTGTTTCTTCCCATGCTTCGCTTGGCATCCTTTAACTTCATACACAGGCTTCGCCTACTCGGTGCACAGTAGACAAGTTAAAGTGGATGATAAGCCTTCAGCATTGAACCTTTAAGGATTCACTCCATAACCCTCAGGGAGCACTGTATTGTCTGTATCACATTTGAACAGTGTTCTCAGCCTCAAGCTGTACATTGCTAAGATTCAATCAACTTCCTTACAAACTCTTTTAGAAAAATCAAGGGTTACTCCGTGAACTGGAATTTAGATTGGGCATTCAAACACTGGAACTAAGTAACTTCAATGAAGGCCCTTCCCTGCTTACAAACCTACGTCTCTTTCGAATAGCGATGTCTCTCTTGGACAATATTCCCTGAGGCTCCTCATCAACAGCCCATTCACAAGCAATTTGAGGATCTTCCTGGCAGAATACCACTCCTTACAGGTGAGGGCTGACGCCCACTTGTAAGTATTAACGCTCTTAATTTGATTTGAGGCCATCTGCCTTTAAACCTGCTTGTAAACATAGATTACTAAAAGGACTGTGTAGATTTAGGAACTTTAATTCTTTTCATTACCAATGCTTCTATTACTTGCTGTATATTTTTTGCATCACATTTTTATCAGATAAAAGGGGTGCCTCTCACTGGGAGAGTTTATGATCATTTCATGTGAGTAAATCTAGTGATTTCCATAATTGTAGACCATGCACTTGGTTCTGTGCTGAACTTTTCAACCACGTCAGATTTTACTTAAGCTATAGGTCTGAATAGCTTTCAAGAAAGTATCTGTAACAGAGGATATTAGAGGTGGCCTGAGATATGTGAGTTGGCTTTTGGGGCAGAGGCTTTTATTGTATACCAGCTACATAGTCATACACCGCTTTCTTAAGTACATTCCAGTCATATCATAAGATGGTGGAGCTTACTCATAAAAAACTTTAGGACTAAGGTAGTACTTTGGTAGAAGGAAGAATGGGACATCTGCCAAAAATTAGCAAATGTCTTACTTGTTCATTTTAGGGAGAGGTCCCATTTATTTTCTCTCATCTCACTTTGCAGATTACACTCTCCCTGATTGTGCAGCAGCCACCGGTTCTGCACGCATGTAAACTCTTGCAGTAGTTCCCATGGGAATGGTGTCGGACAGCCACCCAACGTCAATCCCACCAATATTTGTTCTGTCTCAGTCCGAAAGGAAACTCATGGTAGCCTGGAACAGAAAAAGATTGAGCCTGATTTAGTAGCATTGTTATTCCCCATGCTGCTTAAACCGTATATCCTCCCCTTTCACCTCAAACGTAAGCCGACGCGGCTTTTAGATACAGAGTCAAATGGCTTTGTATCGGTGTGTCATTCTGGACAGCATTGGCCAGTAGCACATTAAACTGGCGAGGCAAATATTTCACCCACAGGTACTGCAATTTTTTTTTTTTAAAAGAGCAGTGCCCTTAGGCTGTACACCTATCTCTCAATTGTTGTCTGTTTTAAACAGTGTTTATATAACGGGCCACGATTGAGAGCTCTGGAGTTGAGGCTGAAGTCACTGAGTTTCTCACATTGCCTATCCGTGCGTAAAATCAATTTAAAATTAAAAAAAATACGATTTACTAACCCACTGCCTTGTGCTCGATGCTCCTCTTCGTATGAACAGTTGATGGCTCGAACACAGACTCCCTGAATGTTACCCAACTCCCCTCTACCGAACCAGGCCCTGCTCTCATTCTGCTCAGGCAGCATGAGAGAAGCACCAGGATTGGCTGGAGCTCGTTCGCTCGATGCTCCTTGAAGCACTGTGGGCCTGTGCGTGCTTTCCACCCAGCTAAGACAGCTCGGGTTGGAGTGATTTAAAGTGCCATGTCACAAGACAACCGGCCAAAGTGACGTGCACCTTTTAAATTGAAGTGCACACTGTTCCCCCCTGCTGCTGACCCCAGCCTCAGAATCAGCTGCTGCCAACATGAGAAATAAAATTGTAATAAATGTGTTTTATTACCATTTTATTTTTCTTGTTTCCTGCACTTGCGGTGGAGGGTTGACTCCGCCTCATCGAGGCTCCACTGCTGATTCTGGACCTCCATATGTGAAGTCATAACTGGACAGAGAGCTCGTCAGGTTCCCCTTTCGTTTCGGAAAAATGTTTTTATCTGCTTTGGTATAGGCTTAAGGTCACATTCTAAAATACTGCCCACATCATAAACGGTACCTGATAATTAAAGTAATTAAAACATTCCTGTCCCATGCATGAGACCATGGTGGAGGTTTTGCCTTAATCATCTGGCAGGTTGGATTTGTTTTCTGTAAATGTTCTGTGCGTGGCTCTGTATACTGTAAATGTGCACAAAGGGGACGCTGGTGATTTGGCTACAGAGTAGTGCCTCCTGTATGCTCTGTATCAGAAGTGTCCTCTGCGCCCTGTTTGGGACATCGCCAGGTCACTATTTACAGAGGTACGTCATTTACATTGATTTTTCCCAATTTGAAAACCGAGGCTTGAGATAGGATGTACTTGCAATTCTGCACATCTCTTCGTCATACAGTGCTGCAAAGGGCATAATCACGGTAGCCGATCATTCTCAGTCCAGGACCCAACTCGTTTTAGTGCCCTTAACCCGAACCAGAGAACCCACCCTTCTACTTGCCTTCAACTCGTCTGTAGGCATGAAAGAGGTCGCAACTGAAGACAAGTGGACACTGTTTCACCTCACCAATCAGACTTTCATGGCTCTGAAATGATGCAATGGATATACCAGCGCTTTGCAAAACTCCTAAATAAATAAATACCCCCGTTGGAAATGATACACTATTAAGGAGATGAGTGTAAGAATAGGAAATTAGTGACTGCTGAATGCTAATTATCCACAGGGTTTAGTTTCAGAGACTCCTGATAGGTTGGTTTCTGGTTGGAGTGTGAGCAGGTGCGTGTTGCACTGTGTGAACAGCTGTTTTGCCTCGGTGGTCGATTGCAGCTTAAGAGCATGCTCAGCTGTAGAGAACACTGCACTTAGCCCTTGCTGCGAAATATCACCTTTCAGATGTTCCTTATGCACGAATTTTTTTAGGGTGTGACTAACAGCCCCTACTTCTACGAACGCCAATCTTGACAATCTTCGTTCAATTTCAGAAAAAAATTGCCCAATTCGTATACTAGTTAGGATAGTTTATAGACAAAGGGCCTGATTTACAGTTCAGTGGGTGAGCTACTCTGTCACAAAAGTGACGGATATCCAGTCCGGATTATTACAAGTGCCATAGCATATAATGCACCTGTAATATGGCGATCTATATTTCTCCATTTTTATTTCGGGTTTTGTGAAAAAAATTAAGCTGAAACTAGTATATTTCCACATCAAATTAACTGATAAATGTGCAGTCATGCTTAAATGCCTTCGAGTTTTCAATTATATGAAAACCCACAGATAAATCGGTACACTTCTATGAAACATACACATTTTAATATCAGCCTTGTGCATATACAATGCTGTTTAGCCTCTTTTCGAAAATTCCTTTCTATTTTTTAACCCCTTTGTCTGTCAATCCGAATTACTCAAAACCAACCCAGTTTCCATTTTTATCCATATTGAAAAATATATACAGACAGGAAAATAAATGGGTTTCTGTATGTATTTACTATAAAAATCAGTAAAAACAGAAAACCGGGAGCCATAGTTATAATATCCTTGCTGGCTTTTGTCGAAGAAGCTTAACAGTTTTAAAATTAGTTCTGCTGAACAGAGAATAAAATATTTCTGGATAGGCTAGACTGTAGATTTTGTCTCTAACAACTATCCTGTTAGATTGCATTGCCAAATAAAGAAATGTGTCCTTGAATTGGCTAATTTGGCTTACAAACATATGCTTAGTGGAACCAGTTTAAGAGACAACGAGTGTATTTATAGAGTGTTTTATCTTTGGTTATCTTTGAATTCCCCTCCCCATCTCCAACCCACTATTCGAGCATCGCAGCGTATCAGACGGGCCAACAGTTCTATAGCCAGGGCGAAAAGTAACAGGGACAGGTATGTGTTCCTCTACGGATTAGTAATGAGAAGGATAAATGCCATTAATATTGACCTGAGCCATGGGGGTAGTGTACAAGAGACGCACCATTCTGCGAAATAATGGACCCAATCTTGAACGTAGGAGGACTGCATCAAGCAAGGACCAGGAGATTGTATCAAAAGAGTCTTATGAAAATCCACCAGGAGGTGGGTCAGGTTGCCATCTAGACGATGTGCCTGGGAAAGAGCGAATTGCACTAGACTAATACAGTGGAGGATGCTTCTAGCTGGCATAAAACCACATTGGTTTGGATTAATAAGGTGGAATAGGGTTTGTCTCAGCCTAGTTGCTAGGACTTTAGCAAAGACCTTGATGTCTGCATTATTAAGCAAGGTCGAGCGATAGAGGAAGAGCACCGATCTGTAGGAAGTCCTGCCTTAGGAATAACACCAATTGTACCACAGTCCAGGTCTTGGGGTAACGATCCCGTCCTTGACGTCTCTGCATAGAAGGGCAGCAGGTGAGGTGTCCGAATAGTACAATATCTCTTATAGTACTCGATGGAGAAGCCGTCCAGACCAGGGATCTTCCCCTATTGGATTCCGGATATGGCCTGGTCTTCTTTCCTCACCCGTTAAAGCTTTGCCTATATCATGGGCCAGCAAGCGTGGGATTGAGGGCAATGGAATTTCCCAGATAAGTGGTCTCTCAGTCTCCAGGAGGAGTGGGGCGGCACATTTCTTAAAGGTCCTGATAGAATGCTGCAAAGACCTGAGCAATCACCGGCAGGTCTTCCTGGAGATTCCCAGCAAAGTCTCTAATGGCGGGCACTATTCTATTAGAAAGTTTGCGGGTTGCCAGCCAATATAACAGTTTACCTGATTTTTCCCGAATCATAGACCCATTGGATCGAGGCCCTCCAGCACTGCTTCGCCTCTTCAAGGGAGACCTGTCTCTTTTAGACCACGCAATTACCAGTAGGCAGGTTTTGTCATTCGTGTTGGAGCATGGACCTGCCGCTCCAAGTTAAGATCTGTCACCTGTGCTTGTTGCAGTAGTTCTCGCCGTCGCACATAGCCTTTGAATAGTTCCCTCAGGGTGGGTTTGCCCACTGCCCAGAGCATTTTCACTGAGGATACGAAGCCCACATTAGTTTGAAAAAAAGACCTGCAATTCCTCCTCTACGAAGGCAGCACACTAAAGGTCAATTAGATGCTGCTTGCTGAATCTCCAGATTGGGCATTGATCCTGTGGCTGGGCACCCCATTCAGTAAGTAGGGCGCATGATCAGGTATACCACGCAGAAGAATCCAGATGGATCGCAGTGATACGAGATCTGCTGCCGGCAGCCACAGCAGATCAATTCATGCCTCTACATATTGTGGGCTACAGACTGATACCTGTGTGCCAGATGTCGTAAAGGCCTGTTGAGTCCGCCCAGGCTATTAGATGCCCAAGCGAGTGTGCCATCCAGGACGTGGGCCAGTTGAAATGTCCACTTGGGATCTGGAACTGCATTAAAGTCTCCACCCACAAGGGTAGTCCCAGGGGCGAGGGCCACTAGCAGGGATCGAAGTGCTTTCAGGGTGGGCTGCAGCAACTTCAGGGGAGCATAACAAAAGATACAATTATAATGTTGGGCAGCCATACGTCCTTTGACCCCCACACACCTCCCCTGAGTATCCTCAGATACTTGCGTAGGTAGGAGGGCAACTACCTTCGACCCTCTGGTGAAGCCCGAGTAGAAAACTCTGTCATAACCAAATCGACCAAGGAAGGGGCAGTGGGAGCCCAGAAGATGTGTTTCCTGAAATAGAACTACATCTGGCCTATGTCGCTTGATATAGCACAGTACTGCAGATCTCTTTATACGGTCTAAGAGACAGTTAGCATTCTAAGAGATAATTGTAATCATATAAGAGGGTTGGTATATTGGATACATGGCAGTTGGACCCGTCACAGACAGGCAAAGTCTGAATATTGCCGCCCAGAGTACAGTCAAAAAGTCAGCAATGTTGCATTGGAGCGCTTGCGAAATGAGTACCTGAAAAGCAAAAACAAACTTATAATGAAATAACAGTTCCACAAAATCCAAGGTAAGTCCCCCTCTAGCCCCCCCCCCAATACTATCTCCCCTAAAGCATCTGTCGCCCGCAAAAAAAACATGATTTACAAGAGATAGAAGAAGAAGAGAGTAAGAATACTTGGGAGGATTCAAATGGCAATTCATGTCATCCATGAGGCGGATCCTGACCGCATTCGGCCAAGTAACTAAAGGTTACTCCTACTGTGAAGATGTTCAACATACAATCATGCAACCCAACAGAGACCAAGCATTAGAACATGCTACACATATCCCCCCACCTCCTCCCTCCCACTGCCAGGGTTGGGGTATTGAGGTGTACGATACATCTTTAAGTTTTTCCAGACAGTCTTGATTCTCTGTTGGCCCCTGCCGCATCAAGGCACAGTACCATGAAGAGGAAGGTTAAATGAAGGATTTGGGTACAGCGACTAGGGAGCCAAAGAGCTACGGAGTGGCTGCAAGTGTCTCGTCGGTCTCTACAACAACCGAAGTCCCTTCCACCGGAGGTGAAGTTGCTGGGGCACCCACCTCGCGTCCATTGGATCTTGACTTCTGGGTTCCCCAAGCAGGGAGCGGTGGGAGGGCACTCATGCAGCCCTAGGTCCATCCGATTCCCCGACTCCATGAGAAGCAGCAATTGTCTTCTGGTTGAGGATTGGAAGATGAGCTTGAGATGGGCCGGGTAGAGAAGCATCTAGCGTATGTTGAGATCACAGAGTTTCTGTTTCACTTCCTCAAAGGAGCGCTGCATCTACTGCACTGCCTTTGTATAATCTGGGAAAATTATGACCCTAGAGTTCAAGTGTCGGAGATCGGGCTGGTTCCGAGCTTCGCGCAGGATGGTATCTCGGTCATGAACATTTTTTAACCACATTATCACCGGACGGGGTGGGGCTCCGGGTGGGGGCTTCTTAGCCAGGGCCCGGTGTGATCTCTCAATGACAAAAAGGTTGGATAATTTACCTGCTGGGATCCAGGATTGGAACCAGGTTTCAAGACGTTCACTCAGCTCCAAGCTCTCCACAGCTTCAGGAAGTCCGACAAGGATCTTCCTGAAGCTGTGCTTCAAACGATTCTCAGCATCTTCTGATCTTCGATCCGGGGTCACCATTTATGCCATTATTTTGGCACAGGACACTAAAGTGTTACTTTCTTATCTTCAGTTGTAGAAATCCGTGTCTATGTTTCGGTCACTCTTTCTGCCACTTTGCGCAGGTCTTTACGCAGAAGGGAGAGGTCCACCTGGAGGCTGTCGGCCTTTGTTTCAACTGCCACTTGTGAGTTCTGAATGGCCTTAAGAATTTCGCCCATATCCGCCGTCGAGTGGGGTAGGGCCATAGGGTGGGAGGGTTATAACAGCCTCTCTATTTTATGATGCCTGGACCATGCACTGGTCCATGTTGGTCTGGGCCGACGCAGGTGAAGGAGGCTTACCGCATCCCAACATCAAGTATTCCCAGGCCAGGAATAGCAGAAGGTGGGGTTGATGGGGACAGGCTGTTTGCCCTGAGGCAGGGGAGTCGCAGTTCTATTGAGCACTCCCACTGTTGCGTATCAGTTGGTCAGATGGAGGGAAGGATGCCTGGCTGAGAAAGTAGGAGGATCCAGGTGCAACGACCCACTTGCCCAACGGCAGCACAAGCAGTTGGTGGTATCCCTTCAGGGGTGCTGGAGGCGAAACCATGATGTCTCAGAAAGGGACTAGATGACTGACTCAAGGCGCAGCACAATCCGTAGTCCTCTGAGCACTCCTAGTCAAGACGAAGCAGCAGTGTCGAAGGCGTGCCACAGTGTTGCCCCTCATCCAATGTGCCCGCACACAGCAGGTGCAAAATAGCTACCCGACTGGGTCCCACAATGTGTAGTTCGTGGGGTGGGCAAGACAGACACAGCCCAAAGTCAAAAGCACACCTCACTCAGGAGGGGGACCTAGTAGGCATAGGTAACAGCACAGCGAAACACTGGCCTCTAGAGATGAATGGCAATCCCGTCAGTCTGGGGAACGACAATACGTGTAGGGCAGCCAAGAATCAGGTGTTTACCCTAGTGCTGGTGTCTGCCATCTCCCCCATGGTAGCAATCTGGGCAGCAGGGCCTGGTCAACCCTCTTTCAGCAAGGTTGCAATCAAGAGAAGATACCCAGGAGCAACAAGACCACTTCCAGATCAGGGAGGTCCAATCATATGACCGCAGTCAGTGGGGTATACTGTTCAGGATATTAGAACCCCATGTGGGCGTACGGAGCATGTATGGGACCTATGAGAGCGAGCAGTCAGGTTGTCATACATGGTGCCACTCTCCTGTCCTGTGATCCAGGGCTCCTCCGGTCGTTCAGCAAGTATAGGTCAGAGGGGGCCTTTGCTGCAAAGAGTATTGCTGTGCAGCACGTGGAGGGGACCACACAGTGCTGGGCGGCCCGCCTCACACTACAAAGCTGCTGGAGCCTACAGCCAGTCTGCGCTAGGTGTCCGTGAGCAACCTCACCTGTGGCCCATCTCGTCCAGGCTCCCGGAGCGCGATCGCAGCGGCGTCCGGAGCATCTCATCCAACTTTTGGCCCCGCACTCCATCGTGAAGGGGACGGCCGCCACCACTACAGCAGCAACCCTCCCCCCCCCCCCCCCCCCCCGCCCCGTGTTGCTCCAAATCAAGGCGGGGGGGACATGACCACTAATCTCTACGGGCCACATCAGGTCCTCGTCACCACACCCTGAGTTAGGCAGCTCTGCACATGAGGCACACTGCAGACAGGCAGCTATCATGGTGGCGGCCTTGCTGCAGCTGCCATCTTTGTCTCCGGTCCCTTACCCTCACGCTCTTAGTTGCCCTGTCATCACTACCATGGGTCCAGGTAAGCACCCCAGCCCATGCCTGGTGTCTGCAGGGCCAGGGAGGGGTCCGATTCAAGTGCTGTCAGACTGGATGTAAATTGATTACAATTGGCCAAAGAGAGCTGCACTAATTCTCGACCACCATCTTGGCCCCCTTGACCAGCCCCCCCCCCCCCCCCCCCCATGTGTTTTGTTTTTTTAACCAACTTTGAGTATTATAGTAGCATCACACAAGCATATGACAATCAAGTGGATCAGTGTTACACATCAATGCTTAGTGACCCCCACCATGGCCCCTGCACATATATTACAAGACATCCAGTCCAGCAGGAGTGATTGGTTCAGTAGATTAAGAATTAGCAAAAATATTTAACATTAAACCATGAAAGTTGCAGCTTTGCATAAAGGGGATTAAAGATGGGGCAGCCATCACCCTCTCGCCTCCCCACCCTTTGCACATTCTCGCCTCTGTTCTGTGAGACATTTTTATGCACATGTGATATGACACTGCCCCTCAGCATCCCTGTGCAATACATCTCCCACCATTTTTGCGTTCTAGCTCGAGGCAGGGGGATGAAGGCGCCAGTCTTTGGAGCGTGGTATCGTTTGGCAACTGGATGCATGTCCCTTCTCATTCAGGAAGATCCTTCTGAAAGGCTTGCAGGTCGTACAGAAAATTGCCCCAGTCTGCAGCAATGGACGCCCAGCGTAGTACGATACGTGGTTAAGATACTCCTCAGGGTTACATGATTGCTGCTAAAACCCTAGGGACTTTCTGGGCACAAGCTAGAGTCCCACTAGACATGTATAGACAATTATTCACTGTCTAGTGGTAGTTAAGTGATATGTAGACCCAGATTCTTCTTCAAGGCGTTGATCCCGAATCCACCCTCACACTGTTGTGTATTATGACTCGGAGTAAAAAGCACAATTCCTTGCCCTTATTTCTTAATCTGGTAGGATATGTTCAGCATCATTTCAAATGCGCTTTCAAGCCTAAATGTAGGTAGTGCCGAAAGGGTTACATCCAATAAATGACAGACACCATCTTCTGAAACTCTGCTATTAAATGCAACCTTTTCTTCACAATTACCTGTATTTAATCGCTCCACCAAGATTTCAGTAAATGATAATAATTAATGTAACTTTCTGTGATTTGGAGTTCTCCTCTCTGCAACTTGCATAATTATAGTTGTAAAATGTAAAAAACATTATTTGTGAACAGTTACAGAGGCAGATTTATGAATACTAATATACCTGGTGATGTTGCAGGACGACTTGACAGTCGAGTATGTCAGCATACCCTTCAATACATAGCCATACCGGTTGTTTATGTGCCAAATGACATTCCTATTTAATGGAAACAACAGTGGTCCCATGCATATATAATAAAACACAACAAATAAATATAGACAAAATCGCTTCTATATTTTCAGAAGGACATGTCCAGCCGGACAGAGGTCATTCAGGTTTACTTAATAAACAAGATTCGTCAGAAATAAAAGTTAGGAATACCTTCCACAGTGCCCCTATGTGGTACACAAGCCTGTGCCCAACACTTACGGGGTGATTACAGTTTGAGAAAACAGGAAAGGTTCAAGGCAAAACAAACGTTTTTCTGTTTACATACAAATAACACAGAAAATATCAAGCTGCACCATTACATAAAATCAATCAATCAGATTTGTATCGGGTGCATGAGCAAGTCGACGGCGTTTCGGTTCCATTAAGGAATCATAGGAACCATCATCAGGACAATTAAATACTTTGCCTTTACACTAAACCTCAATTTTGCCACAATGTGGCGTCAGGATAACCAGTTTACGCGATCGTAACCGGACGGCGCCAGGGCAAGCCGATTGCTTCGGTCATGGAGTGTTTCCCTGGCGTCAAATGACATTCCTATAACTTGAGTGTGTAATCCATCTCTGCCTCTTTTAGAGCCTCCTCCACTGCCACTCTTTTTGTTTTTATTCTTCGTCCTGTCTTTCCACCATCTTGTCTCTTTCGCTCTTTCTTGTCCGGTCTTTCCTCCTCATTATTTTTGTGTGATGCTGTTGTGCTCTCCGCTCTATTTATGTTTACCACTGAACTGGGGTGGCAGAGTGGGCTAAAGAACGGTGATGGATCAAACCCAGATCTGTTGACTGGGTGTGAGTGTTTGATTGGTTTGGATGGTCCATCCATCACCACCCACTTTTGTACCACTTTGTTCGCCATAAGTTGGCAGGGTATGCTCAGACGTGAGTCCCTTGCTCACTTTGCCACTGGATTCAAGCAAGCCTGGCTGAAGACGGCTGAAATGCCAGAAACCAGTCCTAGGAAGCTTGTTTCCAGTCCAGGGAAGGCATGGCTTGGCAGTTCGGGCTAGACTGTTCCCAAGAGGCACAGGGTCAGACTGATTTGCGTATGGCCATGTCTGAACTGGGGTGGCAGAGTGGGCTAAAGAACGGTGATGGATCAAACTCAGATCTGTTGACTGGGTGTGAGTGTTTGATTGGTTTGGATGGTCCGTCCATCACCACCCCCTTTTGTACCACTGAATTCAAAGCACAACAGATTCCCAAGTTGCAAAGACTTATCGTTAATACAAAGGCAGGCCAGAGGGGCTGCCATTTTTTATTTATTCATGGCATTTTTATCAGAGACCTAGCCACATGGGCAGTGGGAGCACTTTATAGAAATCCAGATAACAGTACAATGAATGAATGAAGGATGTGGATTACTGGGGGTCAAGCATGGTCAGCATGAGATTACAGAGGTGTGTGTGTGTATATATATATATATATATATATATATTTTCTGAACAAGTAGGTTTCCTTGTACAGTGGCGAAGGTTTCATTTGTTCTCGGGTCTTTAAGAAGGTTGCTCCAGAGTCTAGGGCCCAGTCTAGGGCCCAAGCCTGAGAAGGCCTGGTTCAAGATGTTGTTTTTTCTTTCACTTTCGGAATCTCCAGAATCATATGAACTTAGTTTCTTTTACTCATTTTCCCTCTGGGGGGCCTTGTATTTGTAGTCGTGCAACCCTAGCTGATTGGCTTTATAGGCAAAGCAAGCCATTTTAAAGTGAATTCTATAATCTAAGGGCAGCCAGCATATGTCTTCCAGGATGTGGTTAGATGTTTTGCACCCTTCACTAGGCAAATAGCTGTGCGCAGGATGGCGCTGAGAGGGACGAGATTAGCCTTGGCACGGGAGGGATGCAGCAAGTAGGGCATTGTTGCCATCGAGGTGAGCTAGTACTAGGGCTTGAACCACAGTCCTGAAAACTTCATGTGACAAGGGGTGTGGAATTTAATAAAATTTCTACTTGTCCAGGGTGCAGGTTGCTTCAATAAATCTACTTGTTCTGTAACAAAATCCACTTGTACCTTTTGTGCCATTTAATGTGGCGACAAATTATGGCAGCAATCTCATTATAGAAGAGCTCTGAAATAGTCTCTATAATTATGCCAGGGCTCTTTCCATAGTAGGGTTTGAATACTAGCAATTCCCTTATGTTGCCATGTTTCCGCAGATCTACAAACTGGGGCTGAAGGTAATATTAAGCTACAGTTTCAGGTTTGGAAATGCCCTTTTGAGTCTGTACAAACCTACTGACTTCCATATTTTAAGGGTGTTCCCTAACTCTTCTCTAATCTTTTCCCATACTGGGAAAGGTTGGAAATGTACTCCTGACAATGGCAGACATAAATCTTCTTCCAGGGTTAGGAAAAAAGTGGTTGGAGGGAAAGTGAACTTGTAAACACTCAGATTTTTCACATGAGCAAATGTACACCTGCATATTTGCTCATGCTAAAATGCTGTTCACAAATATTTTCTAGGAGTACTATTTCTTGGCCTACATTTGTAAAGTCTTGTGAATTCAAGAAAGCTGGATATCTGCACTTAATGCAAGGACATGGGTGCACTTTTCAGACATTATTTAATAATTGAATCCCTAATTAGGCCTGGCTTTAACAATGACCTTTTGTGTTCATTAGACATTTTGTCTCTCTCGCTCTGTCAATCGGTTAGCTTCACTGTGAGTGACAGTATTCTGTTCTTTTTGTTCTTTCACAAGGAGCATATCGACACAGAGTAGTTTTGTTCACTGCCAGAAAATACTGTGGCAATATGTGCTTTTTGGGACTAAAACAATCTTTGCTTTTGCCAATCTTTGTTATAATGGTGAGGGCCAGGCAGCTCCCACACTAATAAGGTTTTACAAAACCCATGCCAAAACAAGTCACGTACTGACAAAACCAAAAGGCTGACCAACAATTTCAGACCTACTGGTGTTACCAATGCTTGTTTATTTCCCCCCCCCCCTAATTTTATTATAACTGGTTACACTGATTTTCCATTATTAATATTTTTGGGAAATGCTAGCATACATAAAAAAAATTGTAAAGAAATGGGAACTAAAATTTTACAACAGTTTAGCGAAATGTTGCATTTGTTTGTGAAAATTTTATTTTGAATTCAAAGAATCCTCAATCTTGCTTTCAACTTCTGCAAATATTTGCATCTAATCAGAGATAATTCTGGGAGAATTATATATAGCCTCATTGCTAAACATTGAAAATGTGTGTACACATTTTTATAAGGAACCACTGTAAGCAGTGCAGTCTGAGCTTACAACATTTACTTAGAGTGCTCACCCTAGTAATAAAGGCTTTGCATTAATGAACCATAAATACAAGTTTGAACAGTATTAACACGTGGACACAGATATTACCTTAACTGCAGGCAATGCCTTTACCTGATTATAATGTGATACTGTAAACTGGCAGCCAAAGAGTTTGTGCTGCAGGGGGTTGGGCCTGCTTTTCCCAAAGACAATATACACATGGAAAACGTGTTGGCTTTGACCCCAAACAATGTGTCCCCGCCGCCAGGATAAGGTTTTGTTTTCCTAAGGAGGTGAGGTGAAAAGATTCAGTTTTGATTATATTATACATGTGTTTTGCCATGGAAATGATATGATAGAGTGTGATGTGGAATGATTTAAGCAAAGGTTACTCATGTCCGTGTTAAGCCCTGTTAAGTAAGATTCTGAATCCAGAGCTGAATTGTGGGAGGTATGTACTGTGAGTATAGCAGAAGGAATACAGTTTTGTAGAGAGAAAGATTAAGGGAGAAACCGCTCCTCCATTTTGTTTGAAAAATGTGAGGGTGTAGAGGTCTTAATAGCTAAAAACTTTGAGGTATATTTGGGAATACTGCTGAATTGAATTTCCCTCCGTTTGAAGTATAGGGTGAACCAAGGGGTTCTGTGTAGAATTCAATAGAAGATGTTGTAGGATAGATTCTTGGGACACACAAGAAGAAAGTGGGAGGGGTGTCATCTGAATTTGTAAATTGTCACAAACTGTGGTCTGGAAGTGATGGAGGATTGGAACTATTTTAGTACCTTTGTCTCTATTGCCATTCTTGATGAGAATATTTTTCTTAGGGTTCCATGTTTTATCATGCTGAACGCTGCTGACAAATCCAGCTGCACTAACAGATAAGCCTAGCCTTCATCTGTAAGGCATCATCAATGATTTGAAGGGTAGCAGTGTCTGTGCTGATGTTCGAACGGTACCCAGATTGGTAGGTGTTTAAAAGGTGGTCATTGGAGATATGAGCAGGGAGTTGAGATGCCTCCAGTTTTTCTGGGGCTTCTCCTAGGAAGAATTTGCGTGCTGCACAAATCACATTAGTATATTTTCTATTTGTGCCCACTTCATTGTCTGTTAATGTGCACTGTTTTGTTGTTTCTGTGCCTGATATGCTTATTCTGTGTGTATCGGCAATCTTTGTGTTTCATGCATGTGTCTCTTGTGGAGATCTGAAGAGCTGTAGGGGCCGTCTCGCCACACTAGCTGCAGACATTATATGACACGAATTCCACAGTTCGAGTTTAGTCTGGTCATGCCGGACAGTTGAACTGTGTAGTAGATTGTATTTGTCCATTATCTTGCTTCCTTTTGCTTTTAAGAGTGTGTACCGCTGATAGCTCCTATCAGAGTCCTGATCTTAAAATGTAAAAAAATGAAATTGACATTAGGGTATGGATTCTAACTGGCTGCCGACATTGCATTTCCAACAAGGCACCTTAGCAGTACATTATCTGTCGCATCAAGGCGGAGTAAGCACCCCACCTTCCTCAGTGTGACTCAAATGTAAACGGCAGTGCACTTAGGGATACTCGTGACAATGGCTGGTTATCAAAGGTGTTGACACTTCTGTCAAAAAAGGCCAGCATTTATAAAACTGACCTTTACGTTCGACGTGTTTAATGCACCACTTCAAATGTTTACTGTTTAAGTTTCCACTATTATAATTCAGTTGACATTTAATTTTCGCTAGCGCGCTTGGAGCCCTCGTGTTCATTGCTTCCCGTGGTCGCGTATTTCATAGTTGTCCATGAGTCTTAACATATGTCAGAGGTTGACTCTAAATCTTGTTATGTTAACTCCAGCGGTGGTTGCCCGGCTTTGCAGGGCTCACAGTGGAAATCTTATGTCACCGTGGGACGCTCATGCGGACTAGGTGGTTTATTTGCAGGCCTTGCGGGATATATGTGGCTATTTATAATTTTACTTGGTCAACAGGCCCCATTGTGTTTACGTTGCCATGGTGTTAAATGTCATCCCTCATGGTGGATATCAGTGTAAAGGCCATGTCTGGAAAAAGATCCACTCTCCCTGGAAATACCGCCTGGCACGGGCTACATGTGTTTACATGTATTCGCTACTGAAAGCTTTGCAACAACTTAGTACTTTGGGAGTGAGGAATTTGAAAAATGTTACGGAAAATGTACCTACTATTAATATAGAAATGTGCCTTAACGTTAACATAAAAATGCATTATAAAAAGGTAGTTAGGAAAATGTGCCTTTATTAAACGTTAAATGTGTAAAAGTGAATATGCTGCTCATTTCAGCAGAAAAGCTCTTATTTCTATCGTTTTCGCACTGCTAAGTCTCACTGTTCTTTTATTCTTCTCTATCCCTTTTAGAATATAAATGCTTTTCGGACTAGATGATTCAAGGTTACAACTAAACTGTAGAACCTTACCTCTTTGTAAAATGTGCTGTTTCTTGAAAATTGTATTTCTCTTTTTCTTTACCATATGATTTCACTGTATTTAGATTGTTTCCTGGGCCACTTATTCATAGCGTGCTAGCTCCAATTACCATAAGCTATTGCTAACTAGCATCTCTAGTAAACATGGGCATGGCAACCCTTTGGGAAAACCCCTCATGTGCTTCCTTCCTCTCCAAGGAGATCCTAAAAGAAAAATATTTGGATCTGTTGACCCATAACATCTACAGAAATGGTGACACGTCCTCACTCACGGGCAGATTCATAGAATCTAAACCATCTCCATGCCTGGAGTGGTATTGGGACACAATAACTAAACAACACGATCAGAAATTATATTTCCAGTTCAGGGTAGGTTCTGTACCAGTTGAATCTTACACATTAAGATAGGCCATAGAGGTAGATAGCGCATGTCCCGCCTGTTAGACGCAGCTGGACTCATTGGTCCATTTATTGTTAGTTTGTCTTCATATGACAATCTGCGCCGATCGTGGTTGACGCCAGGACATTGGGCACCATTAGGAGTGAAGACGCACAAAGAATATTGTGCACAAACCCCTCATTACCCATTGCTATCGCAGTAGCAACCTTTCTGAGTTGGTTCTGGGCTAATAGGTCGAAGGCACTTTATGCACTTTGAAGATTGTATCTTTTTTTAAAATCTAAATTGGTACATATGTAACACATGAACATGTTCTTATTGCCTGTGATTGTATTGTGTGCTGTAGTACCAATTTATATAATGTATTTTAATTGTTTTTATGTTTGGGCACTTTATAGTTGTTTTAATCCGTTTTATGAATCTTACCAATCCGGCTTAAGATCTGAAGTATCAAATCATGGTTTTAGAATTTTTTATTTGTATTGTGTTTTATGGAGAATGTACTGTATGTACTCTGCTTTTACGACTTGTCGTCAAATAAAGCTTGATGGATTGGCTAACGGTGATTTTCTTTGATTATCCTTGCTGTAAGTGAGGAGACTTTCTATCCTTGTGTCAATCATAGTTACTGCTATGGTTCTTTCTTTCTACATGTCTTAACGGGTGCTACTACAGCTGTTTGGTGTACTCAGCTGAGTCTCAGGAGTTGTACCTTTCTTAGTTATCTGACTTTGCTCCAGAATATACTTGCTCTTTTCCAAAGGGAATTCTTCATGGGTTCTCTTTAGGATAGGATAGGTCCTTTAGATAAATTCTGAATGGAACATGCTGTTATTTTTTATGCTTGTTCTAACTAAACTTATTTTTGATAATTTCTGTAACTTTTGAAACTTCACCAAACCTCTCTTTATTGGCTAAACATCAAATGCAAATAATGATGTCTATTTTGTATGATGCTCCATTCTAATATGGTGTCAAAGATTCATCAACTTAGGAAGGCGTGGAAATTCCAGGTTCTCTAAGTAAGTTTTAAAATGACGTTACTTGTGGAAAGTTTTATACCATTTCCAAGCTCGCTGGAGCTTAAAAGAAAAAAATATTAACTAACATAAACCTCTTTTTAGGTCTCGCCTATGCAGCGTGCATGCGCTGCGTGGGAGACCTTTAGCCGTCGCTCTGCTGTTTTTGGAAGCACACACTCGTGCTTGTGGCGGCATCCGGCTTGCGGGAGCTCGCAGGGGAGCCCCACAAGCACAAGTATGTGCTTTGAACAACATCAGACTGGGCGCGCACGCACCACTCCCGGACTTCTAAGTCTCTCTCACTCTCTTTCTCTCTCTCCCCCTCTCTCTTTCTCTCTCTTGCTCTCTCTCTCACCCTCTCTTGCTCTCTCTCTCACCCTCTCTCTCACCCTCTCCCTCTCTCCCTCTCTCCCTCTCTCCCTCTCTCCCTCTCTCCCTCTCTCTCCCTCTCGCCGGCAAACCATGCCGACGGTCATCTCTAACCACAACACACTCCCAGCCAGCCATTAAAATCGAATTCACTCTAGGGGCGGGGTGTTTCCTATTATACGATACCCAGGAGGCCTCTTTCGCCTCCAGGCTTGCTCCCACAAAGTCTTTAATCAAGCCTAGATCCTGATAGTACTGTTGTTTTTATAAAGAAATAAAAAGAGGAGTGATTAATATTGGCCTTGGCATAGCACATTGCAGGGGCATTTTGCCAAGACCCACGCAACCTGATAGAACTGAAAGGCTGCTGGCCAGTCCATGGCAGGTCTCAGTTCCGCGGGTGCCTGCTGGGTAGGTCGGGTTTTTATTGACCCATGTAGTCGTTTATTATCTTTCCAACTCCTATCATTGGTGGGATTAACGCTGGCAGGTGCACTATATGTTTGGCATTTGAACTCTGCCCTTGTTTGCTTGTGCATTTGCTGGTGGTGCGGGAACCCCCGGTATCAGCCGCTTCTGTACAATGTCTTTTATATTTATTTGGCTTCTATTGTGCACACTGCAGATCTCACCTGCTTCGAGGCGCTGGCGCATAGAAACCATATTCATGGCACTGGTGGTTACGTTTGACTGGCGAAGAAGTGGTCGGTATTCGTTACCACTTGCGTTGCATCTATCAACTCTCTCTCTCTCTCGCTTTATCTCTCTCTCTTTCTCTCTGTCTCTTTCTCTGTCTCTCCCGCTCTCTTTTTCTCTCTCTCTCTCCCGCTCTCTCTTTCTCATTATTTCCCTTTCTCTCTCTTCCACCCGCCCCGGCTGGCAAACCATGTCCATAAAGCATTGGGGCGGGCTGACTTGCAGCTCTGCCCATGGTCATCTCTGCCCACAACACACTCCCAGGCAGCCATTAAAATTAAATTCACTCTAGACTCATGGCTTGTTGCAAGAGGAACAAAACAGAGCATGGAGGCGTTTTTAAACATTGTATACTGGCTTCACGTGTGCTGCTGGATGTGAAAATAAAACTGTGCTGCCAAACTTGAAGCAACTGAATACCAATATATATATCTTTTAAAAATTTGAAGCGAAATATGCACTTTGCAGTTATGAAATTGAGATGCACCACGAATTATGACATTTAATTTTGTGACTTTAGATGATGGTAAAAACACTATTAAGCTGAAAGGAACTCACTAACTCAGTCACGGGATGAACACACACTACTATGGTGCATCCTGGGGCCTGTAGTCGAGAGCTATGGGCCACATGTCCACTTGGATTGTACAAGAACACTCACCTGTGATGAAGGCAGTTATTGCTGAAACGCGTAAGGAAAGAAAGAGTGTTTCCAGTGCTGCGTGTTTTTTGACAAATAAAGTCAACCTCGAAAAGAAGACGGTGTTGGGCTCAGCATTTTATTTGTGCTGCTCTGTAACTAACAGGATTCTCCGTTCCTGCCACTGAGCCCGCCCTGCAGGGTCGGGGCCCGCCGGTGAAATGGAGATATATATATATATATATATCCATCCATCCTACTGGCGGTCGCCAGTAGGTAGTTATAGTTAGGATTGTTTTCCATAGGAAATCCGCAACATTCTATTGGGAATAACTTTGGCGCAGATTGAGGGATCTGCCCGTAATTTTCCTCAAATTTGCCTCGCTGCGCTCCGCTCCTTTCCTGAAAGTTTGGGGGGGATTTGTCAAGCGGGGGCCAAGATAAAAGGGGGGTCCCAAAACGTGTTTTCACCATGTTAATTTCTATAGGGCGGTTGGACTCACTTTTAGCTCGAACGGCTGAATAGATTTTCACCAAACTTGGCAAAATTGTAGGGACTGGTAGCCCGATGTGCCTTTGCTATGTCTCAAGATATGCGCTCCAGAGGATTTTGAATAATTTAGGTTAAAAAAATATATATCTATAAGCACGCCCCGGTTACGCGCACTGGGAAGCGTACCAGCGCGCAACGCGAGTTCGCGCGCGGAAATCTGATTGGCTCTCGGGTGTCTGTAAACATTCCAAACAGTCCGGAGCGGCCGCCATCTTGTGTCTCGGTAGGATCGAGACACAAGAGGTGGCAAAAACAAAGGGGGAAATGACCAGAAGGGGGCAGGGTAGACCCCCCTGACCTCCTAGGTTTGATGTGGGGGCCATAAAAGGGTCCCGCGGGACAAAAAACAATGTACATTTTCTTTGATTTTCGCGGGGGGAGCGTCCGGTACGCGCACCGGGGAGCGTACCAAAAGGCAAACCCAGTGAAACAGTAAAATAATAATTTAAAGTGCTTAGAGGTAGGGTAGCTCTGTATAGAGTTGTTGTGTTGTGTGGGTGATATAAGTACCAGCATGTAGGTACCAATGCAGAGTTTTAAATTCAATGTAGATTGTCTCCTCTGTAGATAATTTGCATGTTGTTACAGAAGTTATTGTGGTATATGGAATCCATACCATAGTTTGTCAGGAAAGTAGAAACAACATGGAAGCAGGAGATGAAAAAGAGATGTCAAATACACATTGGAGATAATATAGTGGGAGAAACGAAGTAACTATGAGCAAAATTACTATGTAACATAAAAAAGTTGCACAGTATACTATAAGTCTCACATTATATTATATTCATTTTGGTACTATTTCATGAATTACATATAAAAAAGAATAATGTCTGGAATTTTTTTTATTTATTAAATAATAATTTATTGCTGTGATTTTTCAAAATTTAATAACACTTCCAACATTATATCGTCAGGAATGTCCTCATTTTCAGTCCATGATTCCATTTCTTCCACACAATTAACTAACTCTTCGTCTAGAGACTGATCCATAAAGTCAAAGTCTTCCTCAGGATTGTTTTGAAGAACTATTTCGAAAGAAATATTTGCTTCTCCTTCCATTTTCTTGCTGTAAATTGCATTAAAAATAAATATATCAGTAGAGTTAGGGCAGTGTTGAGTTTAAGTTTAGACAGGTACTTCTGAGTTTTTAACAGTGAAGTTATCTTTGGGCAGTGTATGGTATCAGGCAGGAAGTAGAAATATCAAAAAAGTGTATGTTAAGAAGCCTAAGTAATTTCATAATTATAACAGAGAAGCCTAACTCAATCCATAACTATAACAGAGAAGCCTATCTCAATCAATAACTATAACAGAGGGACAGTAAATAACTATGAGAAAACGTTTTTACAAATTAACTTAAAGTGCCCCTTACAAATTAACAACTTACCTTATTAAAAGGTGATGAAGATAAATGGAGAACATTTTTTCAAGATGTACCTCAGGTAGGTGTAGTCAAAATGGCCGTGTTTCCCTCTCATTTTTCATTTATATTCATGTACATAACCAATCAAATGTCAGGAAAAAAAAAGTAGAAAATGAAAGTAACATTTTAATTGGTTGTAAATCCTAACACTTCATATGTGTTTTTGTCATGTAATTTACCTCAGGATATTTAGACAGGGCTACAGCTCAAATGGCTCAATGGAATTCCACCAAATTTGGGAAAATGGTAGGGACTGGTATGTAGTAGGGCCTATTCTATATTTCGTGAAAGTCTCTCCAGTGGTTTTTATGTAAATTAACTTTAAAAAAAATTTGGGAGCGCTCACCGGTGCACGCCCCGGTACGCATACCGGTAAGCGCAACGGGAGTCCTCCATCTTGTGTTTCGGTAGGATTTGAGACACAAGATGGAGGACAAACAACGTTGGGAATGGGTAAAAGGGGGCACGGTAGACACCCCCTGACCCCCTAGGTTTTCTGAGGGGGGCTTAGGAGGCCCATTAAGGCCCCCCCAAAATAATTTTTAATATTTTTCGCGGGGGGAGCGCACGGTACGCGCACCATGGAGCGTACCCGGGAGCGTACTTTGGTGAAAATTAGTGAAAAAAGTTAGAGTAAAATAATCATTTTGAGTGATCAGATGTAGGGTAGCCCTGAAAAGAGCTTTTGGGTTCTGTGGCTGATTTAGGTACCTACAAGTAGGTTCCAATGCAGAGTCTTATATTCAGGAGGAATATTCTATTCCCCTCATCTGAGAAGTGCACACCATCTCCTCTGTAGATATCTTGCATGTTGTAACGCAAGTTATTGTTGTATATTGAACCCATTCCATAGTCTCTCATGTAAGCAGAAACAGATGTATTCACATGTTTCCGTGCTTTCTCAAATTGTGGACAAAATTGGTTGGACCACTTCCATTTCTGTCTTTGGCATATATTGGAATATACCAAGGCAGTTTGTGGAAAGTGTCATCAATTGCCCAAAGGTGTCCTTTAAAACCATCTCCAGACCTACCCCAGTCAAAGTGCCTAGGTCATTTCCACCACAGTGCAAAATTATGAGGTCAGGGTGTGGCAGATAGTAAAAGGTTTTCACCAATGGTATTAACTGATGACATCTCAATCCTCTTTGGCCAATCCATTTTATGTGCACATTTGGTAAATCAAGGTTGTGAAAATTTCTGATAGCTGCATACCTTTGAGCCCAGTGAATGTAGCTATGTCCAATAATCCAGACAGAGTACATGGTGAGAGGAGGTTCTGGTGCAGTCAGATGAAGTGTAGGAATGAAATGGCAGTTGGAACAGTAGGAGTTTGCACAAAAAAAATGTGGAGTTTCAGTGCTCTTGAATCACAAGCAATGATTGGTGGATTCAGATAGTTGAAAACTGAAAGTTAGGGTGCATGGTTCTGTTCTGTGAAAGAAGTAATTTGAATGGTTAAGAAAAGTCATTAAAAGAAAGATTGCACCTGATAAGCTGGTGTATTGAGAGGTCAAACATCCTTGCTGAGTGCATTTGCAACATTGTAGAATAAACTTTTAACCCTGAGAGCTCAGTGAGGAGGGAGTTGCTATGGTAACAGGTAGAAAGGGTTGAGGGGGGGAAGGGTGTTGATTTGAAAATAGAGAGGGAAGAGTTTTAATTGGTTAACATGAGGGATATGTGTGTAGAATTAGAGGTTTTCTGTGCCATTCATGGTTGCAGTGCCTGGAGTACATACCTTTTGCTCTGCTAAAGAAATATTGGTGTGTGTATCTGACACTGTTCTTAATCTCCCAAAGCATTTGTAAAGGTGAGTTATGATTCATTCAATATAGATAGAGAGTTCAGATTAGGAAGCACATTGAGCTTCTTTGCTGTTGGTTTGTGTGATGCTTTTTGAAAATGCATGGTATCAATATTTGCAAGATAGAGGATTTGTGTTTTGTAAAATAGTGAGGTTTTAGTAGTGAAATTGAATGCTTGTACATAGGACCTGCACTCTGTTTCTAAAATGTTATTAAAAAATGATTTTGGGGCAAATCAATTGCTTTTACATTTTTGAGAAGGAATAAATAATGTGTGCATGATTACATAAAAATATTTGAACCTTTCACAATCATGTCACCTGTGTTACTTCAGATTAGGAAGCAGACTGAGCTTCTTTGCTGTTGGTTTGTGTCATTTTTTTGGTAATGCTTGGTAGGAATGTTTGCAAGAGAGAGGAAATGTATTTTGTAAAATAGTGAGTTTTCAGTACTGAAATGGAATGCTTGTACATATGACCTGCGCTCTGTTTCTAAAATGTTATTCAAAAAACGATTTTGGGGCAAATCAATGGCTTTTACATTTTTGAGAAGGAATAAATAGTGTGTGCATGATTACATAAAAATATTTGAACCTTTCACAATCATGTCACCTGTGTTACCTCAGATTAGGAAGCAGACTGAGGTTCTTTGCTGTTGGTTTGTGTCATTTGTTTGGTAAAGCTTGGTAGGAATGTTTGCAAGAGAGAGGAAATGTATTTTGTAAAATAGTGAGTTTTCAGTACTGAAATGGAATGCTTGTACATATGACCTGCGCTCTGTTTCTAAAATGTTATTGTAAAAACGATTTTGGGGCAAATCAATGGTTTTTACATTTTTGAGAAGGAATAAATAGTTTGTGCATGATTACATAAAAATATTTGAACCTTTCACAATCATGTCACCTGTGTTACCTCTGATCACGAAGCAGACTGAGCTTCTTTGCTGTTGGTTTGTGTCATTTTTTGGGTAATGCTTGGTAGGAATGTTTGCAATAGAGAGGAAATGTATTTTGTAAAATAGTGAGTTTTCAGAACTGAAATGGAATGCTTGTACATAGGACCTGCGCTCTGTTTCTAAAATGTTATTCAAAAAACGCTTTTGGGGCAAATCAATGGCTTTTACATTTTTGAGAAGGAATAAATAGTGTGTGCATGATTACATAAAAATATTTGAACCTTTCACAATCATGTCACCTGTGTTACCTCAGATTAGGATGCAGACTGAGCTTCTTTGCTGTTGGTTTGTGTAATTTCTTTGGTAATGCTTGGTAGGAATGTTTGCAATAGAGAGGAAATGTATTTTGTAAAATAGTGAGTTTTCAGTACTGAAATGGAATGCTTGTACATAGGACCTGCGCTCTGTTTCTAAAATGTTATTCAAAAAACGATTTTGGGGCAAATTTGTCGTTGTTCAGCAAGATTTTTGCTTGTGAAAGACTTATATGTTCGCCGAAAACAGTTTCCTGTTTGTTTGGCATATGCGGTAACAATTCATAAATCTCAAGGTTTAAGTGTAGATACTGCTTTGGTGAACATTGGAAGTTCTGTGTTTAAAGAGGGTATGGCATATGTGGCATTATCACGAGTCAGAACTTTATCAGGATTGTACTTGATTGAGTGTGATGAAACAAAGATTTGTGCTGATCTAGATTGTGTTAAAGAATACAATAGGTTAAGAAGAGAGTATGCTCCACATTTGCCTCAATATCCTCTGTTTGAAAAACGTGTGGTAGGCCGAAAAAGAAGAAATGAGAATAATTGCAGTGAGGTAGTAGCAAAAAGACCAAAAGTACATGAAACTGTAATTGTAAGTAGAAAGAAAAAGGATTCTGTTGAAGATGTTGTTGGATTTCAGTTTGAAAACAGTTCTGGTGTCAACTGCTATGCTAATGTAGTGCTTAATGTTTTTTTTCTTCAAAATTTACAAGAACAGATTTTTGAAAATCGTTATCAAACATCCTGCTGTTTATTGAATTCTGTGTTTGAGAAATGTAGCAGTGAAAAAAAAGTGATAGAGCAAAAATAGAAAGTGTTTCAGAAATTAGAAATCTTCTAGACATATGTTCTGGTCAAAATCAATTTTCACAGAATATTCATCAGGATTGTCAGGAATTTTTAATGTATATGTTTGATGTTTTGGAAGATGAAGGTGTAGATATAAAAAATCTTTTTAGCCTTTTTTTATCAATGGCAGCATGACTGCGGCAACTGTAGTTTATCAAGTAGTACTAGAATAGACACTGAAAGATTTATATATTTGAGTTTACCAGACTGCAAATCAGTGCCTTTTAATAATCTAGTTTGCAATGCTGTCCACATTATTTTTACAAACTTATGGTAAATATGTGATTTTAATGTTCCAACGATGTAGACCTGATGGAAGTAAATTGTCTACTTCTATTAAAAATGTTGTGGCTTCTCAGTTATCAATTTCAGGAAGAACCTTTGCAACTGTAGCTATTATTTATCATGACGGTCCTTCAACAACATCAGGGCATTACACATGCTATTTAAAAGTTCGTAAAGGTTGGACCCACTGTAATGACACTCATTTGACTTTCAAACAACGTTTGCCTTTTGACTTAAAAAATTCATACCCAGTGTTTTTAGAACCAGAATTTAAGTAAAGGTAATTGGCCTATGAAGACGGGAGCAGTTAATAAAGGTTAGTTTGCTGTTTAAAATTATATTCTGAGTAAAAGTGATCAAGATAATATAAAAAATTGAGTTGTCATATAGGTACTGTAAGTGGATCTCATAGTAAGTGATATCAGTATTATAGGAAATGATGAACATGAGTGAGTCAGAGATGGAATTACGAATATTTAAATATTGTGAAAATGTTGTATGATCCTTTTTTTTCAGAACGTCGGAAAAACGGTAATTTCAGAGTTTCTTTTAATTAATTTGAAAATATAATGATACATCTGACACTATTTGGCCTTAAGGAAAAGTGAAGGAGTGAGCAAAGAGTCATGACGGAAAAAAAGGAGTATATGAAAATAATGAAAATATTTCAGATGTTCTTGGAGCTTTTCTTCTAGAAAATCGATGAAATGGATTTTTTAGTGAACAGCAGAGTACTTTACAACGAAAAGGACCTTCATGATATACTATTTGGCCTAAAGGAAAAGTAAGTGAATCAAAGATTAGTGTACATTTGTGATTTTTAAGTTTAGATGGGTTTTTTTAAAACACAATCTTTTTTATTGTGGTTTTTTTTCCCCGCTGTCATATGATGAGTAGTTTGAACTCACTTTTTTAGGTGAAATTCAATATATTCTGAGAACAGCAAAAATAAACTATGTAACATGTTGTACAAGTTATTCTATAGTTTCTATTGTGTAATTTAAATTGTATTCCCATTGTCTCACACTCACTTTCCTTTTTCCACCCTCTTTCAGCTCTTTTTACTCACTTATAATGTCTTTCTTTCACTCTCTTTCAGCCCCGTTCCTTTACTCCACTTCTTTCACAACCCCTCATTCTCATTTCAACTGTCTGCATCCCCTCTCTCCCTTGCATAACTATTCAGCTTTCAGTCTCTCTGCTTTACTTCCCTTTTCCGTCTTTTCCTCCTTTGCTCTTTTAGTAATTCCTCTTTACTCACTCAGCAGTATTGTCGCACTCTATCACTATAAATCACCCACTCTCCCTCGCTTATCTTTGTTTGCTCCTTTCTTTTGACCTCTTCTCTCTATTTTCCGTTCACTACCTCTATGTCCTCGTCCCTCACTCTCCTTGTGTTATGTTCACTTGTGTTTATCTACCTTCTATCATTTCTCTTACAATAACTTCACTGCTCCTCTCTCATCGTTCTTCAACCCATTTCTTTTAGTCCGGTTCCATTACTACCCCTCATTTCCTATCTTTCAGTGTCCTTCTCTTTACTTTCATCACCGAATCACTTTCTCTCAGTACCACCGCTTTAGTCCTCTTCTCCTCTCTTTCCTTCTTTTGCTCCCTTACTCATTTTTCTTTCCTCACTCATTGTACTCCACTTCACTCAGTCCTTCCCTTAGTCTCTCTGTCTACTAACTTCCTCACTCCTTTTCCCTCAATCCTTCTATATTATCCTCTCTCCCTTCATCCCTTCACTCTATGACTCTCCTTCACTTACTCTCAGTTATCTTCCATTCCTCATTCATCTAAATGCATCCTTAATTAGACTCCTTTCCCTCTCAGTCGTTATCTTTTTACTTACTCCTGTTTCCTGATTTAGTTTTGCTAACTCACATTCTTTTAGTACCTTTCTTACCTTCAGTTAATTTTTCTCTTCTTCTCTTCCTTTCTGTCAGTGAATCTATTTTTTTTTAATTTTTTTTTTTATTAAAGGTTTTAGACATTTCCCCCCCCCCCCCCGATATTATCCATTCCAAATTACAACACAGGAAGAGAAAGACATACCACAGGAATATGCATAAAAGAGGAACAAAAAAGCACCAACAAAAACGGAAAATAGACTATTACAACATCAAGGTAAGGTTCCTTAGGCCCAATTGACACATGTGAACACTAGGCTGCTCTCCAGTTAATTGATCTATTTTTCCATTGGTCAATTGGTTCCCAAATCCTTCCCCCCAGTTCTCTTGCTCTTCTTCCCTTCCTTTCATATATGGCTTTCTCCAGATTGTATGTAGAGAGTAACCTTGCAATCCAGGTTTGGAACGACGGTGGCATCCTATCAAGCCATGTCCTAGCGATTTCAATTCGAAGTATCGCAGTTACCATAAATAAAAATTCTCTAAAGTCTGCCACCTCACCCGACAAAACACCTAAGATTATTAGTTCGTCTGTTAATTTAATCTTAATTCCTAGTGTATTCTCCAAAAATTCCTCAATTGCCCCTTTTAATGTGTGTAATTGTGGACATTGCGCAAACATATGCACAATATCTGCCTCTCTCGAATCGCATCGCGGGCAGGTAGTCCCCGTGTCACCCCCCCACTGTGCAATTCTGGCCGGGGTATGATACAGTGAATACACCGTCTTATAGTGCTGCGATTGTAATGTCGCTGAGCATAACACTGTTCGTCCGAGGTCTATAGATATCTGTAACCCCTCCAATGTGGAGCCCACCTTATTTATCCATTTACTGCCATATTTTAATCTGTCGTCTTTTTTCAAACAATGCATCTCTGAGTATAACTTACGAATTGTGCTATGTTCACACTTTTCAAGGTAATCTAAAATTCTGCATTGATTAAATCCTATCGAACCTCCCCTTTTGTTTGTCAGGTACCTTCTTATCTGCAGATACTTAAAGAAGCTATTACCCGATATCCCGTGCTTCCTTTGCAAATCCTGAAATTGCATGACCACACCCTCTGTATCCAGAAGATCTCCTATCTTCCTAATACCCTTATTATCCCAGTCCTTCATGGTTATGTCCCGAAAGATTTAGTCCGGGAGTGAGTGATTTGTGTACAACCTAGTATAAAAGCTGTATCTACCTATGCCCAATTTTTTAGACACCATATTCCATACATTATACACTGCTCGTAGCGTCTTGAATCTGGTATGTCTAAAGTAATTGTAGTCAATCGTGTTTACCAAACCATTCACAGCCTCGCCCCCCACCAATGCCCTGTATATGTTTCTAAGTCCTGTGTCACCTTCTTGTTGCTCGAAATTTCCACCACCCAGGAGCCCCTGTGCGTACTGTAAAACAGCTGCTACATAGTAGAGTCTATAGTCCGGGGCCCCCCACCCCCCTTTCTCCCTAGGTAATACCATATATCTATACGCTCTTCTGGTTTTCCCTTGCGACCATATCAGTCTATTGAGAACTACTTCTAATTTCCTAAACCAAATTTGATAAAAAAATAAAGGTATCGCTCTGAACATATACAAAAACTTTGGAAACGTGATCATTTTAATAACATTGATTCTGCCCATTAGTGTCAAGTGGAGATTATGTATTCTTTCTGTATTTCTTTTTACCTTGGCTATTAGTGGTGTCATGTTGAGATCTACGAGCTTATCTAGTTCTGTAGTCACTTTTATCCCGAGATACGTGGCTTCAGGTACCACTCTAGTGTCACAGTATGATGTATACCTATTCTGTACAATCTGTGTCTTACTTTTATTAATTGAATATCCAGCTATCTCACCAAAGCTCAATGCCTCTTGCTCAATTTCCAAGATTGCATCCGCTGGGAAAGGTGTAGTAATAGCCACATCATCTGCGTATGCGAAAAGCTTATAATCCACCCCTTGAAGCCTAACTGGATGGATATTATTATTGCTCGTAAGTTTCCTTAAGAAGGGGTCTAGATATAGCGCGAACAGCAATGGGGAGGCTGGGCAGCCCTGCCTTGTCCCGCGTCTAATCTGAACTGCTTTCGTATAGCTCCTGTTTATTCTTACTCTAGCTGTTGGTTGGGCATAAAGGGCCTGAATTGCCCTAACATAGCTCTCCCCTATCCCAAACCAGTCCATGACCCTCCAAAGATAGTCCCAGGAGACCCTGTCAAAAGCCTTCTCGGCATCCAGAAATATGGCTGCGACAGGGTCTCCTGCGACCTCCGCGGCGTCCAGGATGGTAATCATCTGCCTAGTGTGATGGGTAGTTCCTTTCCCAGGAATAAAGCCATGTTGCGCGGCAATCACTAGTCCCTCGATCACCTTACTCAATCTTTGTGCGAGTGCTTTAGAAAATTTTTGGGCATCAGCATTTAGCAAGGTAATCGGTCTATATGACCCTGGCTCTAATGGTGACTTGTCCTTTTTTAAAATCACTATAATATCCCCTTCTGCCCATGTGCGTGGTATTGATTTGCCACACTGTGCCTGCAGCAAAGTTTCCAGCATGTTCCCTCCCAATTCATTCCAAAATGTCCTATAAAATTCCGCTGGTATTTGATCAGGCCCTGTAGCCTTCCCTGCTGGGAGAGACATTACCGCATCTCTAACTTCTTGTAATGTCAAGGGAAGATCTAATTTCTCTTTATCCTCTATGCTTAATGTGGGATGCGGAATATCTGCCAAGTAGTGTAGGATCTCCATATCAGTGTTACTTAAATTCTGTTCATAGAGGTTCCCATAAAACCCCCTAAAAACTTCCTGTATTTCCTCCGGTTTGTTGACTATATTTCCTGAGCGATCTTTAATTTCCTTTATCTCCCCTGCAGCCAAATTCTGTCGAGTCCGAATGGCTAGTAAATGGCCTACTCTTTCATTAAATTCGTAACACTTCTCCTTTTTAGCTAGAAAGTTCCCTGCCGCCTTCTGAGCCAAACTCTCCCCTGCCTGCGCTTTGTTCAATTCTATCTCCAGGAGTATACTCTCTATTGGTTCTTCTTGTGTTATGGCCATGACTAATCGCTTCTCTAGTCCCTCTAGCTGTCTCAGCCTATTATCCATATTAATTTGTTCCTTCTTGCTCCGCGAGAGCGTGTAGCTTAAAGTTTCCCCCCGAACTCCGGCCTTAAAAGTATCCCAAACTATATTAGCTGGGGCTGAGTTCCTATTATCCTCCCAGAATTGGGGAACCCATTCCTGGATATGCCTAATATAGCCTGGATCCCTCAATAATCCTCTCTCGAACGTCCAAGTAGAAGTTTTCTTAGTTCCCCTGTTCATCAATGGGAGCTTTAGGATCAAAGGGTTATGGTCGGAAACTAGTCTAGGCAATCTCTCTATCTGTGAACCACTTAGGCTTGAACTTGAAATAAAAAAGTAATCTAACCTTGCTACTTTTTTATGTGGGGCTGAGTAAAACGTACACCCTGTCCCTGATGGATTCTTTTTTGCCCATACATCCTCCAGAGCATTATGCAGCACCATGTTAAATATAGCTTTACACACTTTCTTCTTGCGGCCAGTCCGCTCTCCTTTTTTCAAAAATCCTATCCCCTCCAGCCCATCCACATTGAAATCCCCACAACATATTATCGGTTCTGGCCATAATGCTAGTTCTGTATCTAAATATTCAAACATTTCAGGCTCATCTTCATTGGAGCCGTATACCGATGCAATTGTAAAACAACCAGCCCCAGTTTGTGCCTCCACCACAGCCCATCTTCCCTCCTGGTCTTCCTTTTTTCTTTTCATTTGCAAACAGCCTTTCTTTGCTAATATGGCAACCCCGCGTGTTCTAGTTTCTTGTTTTGTGTTCGCGATCACTTCAAACCCCAGCTGATCCAGCAAGAATTTTTCCTTTCCTGCAATGTGAGTCTCTTGTAAACATATTATTTCTGCCTTACCAATCTCAACATTGCAGCTACTTTCTGCCTTTTTACTCCGTTATTCAACCCACATGTGTTCAAAGAAATAATCCTTAATGCCATCTGTATATTCTAGCATTCCCTATTATCTTCAAGCCTACAATCCTGATGCTATTAGTTCCTGTTCTGTTGGGTATGTCTTCCCCTCTCTTCCAGTTCAAATGATTTCTAATCCTTTGTGTTGTTTCTTTCCAGCATCCCTTCAGCCCCCAGTACCCCTCCCCTCCACCCCTCCACCCTCCCTACCCCTTCTTCCCACCCCTGCTGCACCCTCCCCCCTCCCGCTTGTACAGGCAAATAGGTCACTAATGACCTATGTGTGACTACTGTGTGCTGTAAGGTCGCCTCTCTCTCCTCTCTCCTACCACCAATTCATCCAAACACCCGCTATGTTGAAGCCTAACTGTTGCTTTATATCTTATAGATTAGGCCCTTTACACCTTCTATTTCTTTCCTCTCCCCTTGCTCATCTCATTGAGCTCTGTAAGGTATTCCCCAGCCTTTATCTCTGAGAAGAACATCCTCGTGATGCCATCTATAATGATTTTTAACTTGGCCGGGAACATCAGATAAGCCTCTGCCCCTTGTCGCTGGAAGGGTGCGATTAACTGCCTAAGTCTCCAACGCCTCTCCACAGTAACGTGGCAGAAGTCGGGTCTGGCAAAGAATGTAACTCCAAGTGAGGTTTTCTTTGAATCTGGTCTGGCTTTTTCAATAATTTCTTGCCTTGCCAAGAAGTTCCCAAAATATACCAGCATGGCTCTTGGCAAACTCTCTGTCAGTGAATCTATATGCCTTACTCTTAGTAATTTACTCTCCTTCTATTTTTTTTCCCTCTTTTTATCCTTCTACCTTACTTTATTTCCCTTTCTGTGTCCTTCACTCTTACTTTATTTCTAAATACACTGTTATGATTTTTAACCTCTTCATTTGTATATTTTATTTTAAAATATATATTTTACTAATTATAACTTATTTTTTCTTCTCTCTTTCACAGATACAAAATGTAGTAAAAAATGTAATTAAAGTTACATTTATTATATGGTAAGTGTGACTAAAAAAATGTAGTTTGTCATCACCCTTTGCTTTAACCTCACTACTATTTTTCAACCT
Source organism: Lissotriton helveticus (assembly GCF_964261635.1). Classification (NCBI taxonomy): domain Eukaryota; kingdom Metazoa; phylum Chordata; class Amphibia; order Caudata; family Salamandridae; genus Lissotriton; species Lissotriton helveticus. The sequence goes on from NC_136068.1 coordinate 1,181,397,088, forward strand.
ACCTCACTCCTGTTTCTTTACTCTGCTTCCCTCACTTATTCATATTCTCCATGTTTACTACCCTTTCCCTATTTCCCCTCCCACATTCAACTTCTTTTAGTCCCCATTCTTTACTTCCCTTACCCTCTGTTCCCTTCCTTTGCTCCCTCATTCATTCTCTTTCCCTTAATCATTTACTTCACTCCTACACACACACCTCCCCCCAACACACACACACACCTCTGACATACACCCCACACACACACCACACACACACCTCACACACACAAACACACACAGCCACACACACACTCCTCTCACACACACACACACACATCCCCCACACACATACACACTGTCTAATCCTATGCTTAAAAACTTTGATAGAAAAACAGACATTTGAGGTGAGCAGATCTAGAGTGTCGCTGGTGTTGAGAGTGCTCTAACAGGAGCTGCTTTCCACCTAAACTGAGACCTACCCAGAGTTCTCTCCTTCTTTTTTGCATAATTAATGCGTCACTCTATGCCTGAAAGGGTTTTGTTTTGATATATATATATATATATATATATATATATATATATATATATATATATATATATATTAAAATGAGTTTAACCGCAGTTAGAGGGATTCCACTGCTGTGCTGGACTGCAATAAAAACGGGTGTGGTCATGACGAGCTCAGCTCGTCATGAGCACAGGAGCACTGTACTGCATGACGAGCTGAGCTCGTCATGAGCATTCAAGGGGTTAAGAAGGTGCTAAAGAGGGGAGATGAAAGTAATGAGCATGAAGGAACGCACTTCACAGAGGCAATACAATCATTTTAATGTCCTGCGTCTCGGCTGTCATACCTTCAGTTATGATAAATTCCTTAACGTTCACGAACTCAAAGCAAACAAGCATTGGCATAGTCAATAGGTCTCGCCTTTGAGACCTTAAAAGTGTTTAGCCATGCAACAGTTAATGTTGTTGCAGTGAGGATATTGTACAGCATAACTAAATACTTATAAGGTCCCAAAGGCGAGAACTGTTGGCTATACCAATGCTTGTTTTCATATGCTCTAGTTCTTCTGTGGTAAAACGGTTGGTAGTTTTCTCAACCCACATAGTTGTGAAACGTTCAGCATGCCCGGAAGTAAGTGCACTGCTTCAGAAGAAAGCTAGCCATTTTTGTGAGATGATGGTGCACACAACAGAGGGCCCACATCATTTTGACTTCAAAGGAACTTTTTCCACATTTGAAGTGCGACTAATACACTGTTTTTATTTTTTTAAGTTTACTTGTTCAAAAGATACTTTCTCTACTTTCAAGGCTCTACATTCATGTGCAGTGTATCCATCCAAGATTGCATTCCGTCACCACTGTCCGAATCCAATAAAGAATATTTGTATAGATGAAACGGCACCAATATGTGTTTTCAGAGAGCTTGGTGATAGGGTAAGCATAACAAGCTTCATCAAGAAATACTGAACTTGAGAAAATACACAGGTACATAATAAATTGAGTTAAGGGTGTAAGCAAGGGTTTGATCTGAATGAATGAATCCCGGAGTACCTCCAGTTTATGAAGATCCATGAAATTGTGATGGTCAGATAGCTGCATAATTGATAATCAGTCCACTTATTGCTGCACCAGGATCTGCTGCTTAGCGTACAGATTTACCAGGCCTGTCCCAAAACTGACTACTGTTTGTAATTCGTTGACTTTCTGAAAACCTGAGTGCATTTTCACACCAAACATCTAGAATTAATCTAGTATCCACTGCTATTAAGAGGATATCCCAGCAAAGCATGATTTGCGATCTCAAAATTGCAAACTTTGCCAGTGGTGGTAAGCCTCATCATGGTTTGCCGCTTGACAGATTCGCTGACTCACTTTAATTGACGGTCATGGTTTCGTTGTGATGGACACTGCATACTTCAAAAGCTGACTTTAAATCTTAACTACACCTTACCACCTAGCCAATCACTTGCACTTGGCATATTGGCAACCGCGCCGTGCGCATTCAGACCCTCCTGCAATTGCTAAGGGATATCAGGTGTCCATTATCTCCCCCTCTCCAGGTCATGCACCACACTGTCAGCTAAGGATCAATGTAAGCATATACTATGTTCACATTTATTCTACTAATCTTGACAGACATACTAGTGATGTAGTCAATGTAGGCACCTATGCATTCATTCTGTGGCGAAGAACCCCTTCAGTCACCTAATGGGGGACAATAAAGGGGCATTTTCAGAACTCTGGGCTATTCTGGGGGCTCTGTCTGTCGAGGACTTCAGCCATGGATAGACATCACATGATCTTGCAAAGGAACGTCTTATGACCCTTTTCTGGCGCATGCTGGCAGCCTGCCCGCTTAGAGATCCTAAGCTACAAAAAGCCTTTTCTTCGCGGTTTCACTGAACTTCTCACACCACATATAGTAGCTGTTAAGCACATCATGTGCAACTTGAAATCGAACACAGAAACCGGGTACTGGAGAAGGCTGTGAAATAATTCTTGGAAATTCAACAGTGCCTATTGTTTTTATTATTTTATAATGTTATGCATTACTCCCAGTTCATGTTTTGACATTGAACTGGTCACTTCTTCGCATAACCACATCTGTGTCACTATCTCCATGTCTGCTGTGGACTCTAGGAAAGGAACTCTCAAGTCGGTACATTTTTATTTCACACACTACTGAGGCCCTGCCACAGGTTGTAATTGTTTGTCTAATGATAATAATGTGTGTGAGCCTGTATGAGTGAGACATGTTCAGCTATTGGCACTACAGGGCTGAACGTTCTACCTAATATACTCTGAGATAGGTGTGAGGGGATTAAGAATTACTGAGAATTCGTTGTCAATAGAGGAAAGTGAGACTAAACTGTCTTTGTGCTAGGAAACAGCTGCTACGGATCAATGAAGAGGGCCCGTCCCAGCAGGTAGTGTTTAGCCACTGATAAGTTCATGATGTCATAAGTGATGTCATCGGTCACATCCTTTGGTATTTCATCAGTGATTTAATCTAACGTCATGAGTGATGCAATATGTGAGGCCATAAGCAGGGAATAGTGGAGGCCTAGGTTTTAGAGTTCATTCATTGAACTATAACTGGCGGATTTCAACTTTTTTCTGGTTTATAAATGATCTTTTTTTTAAATCCATTCAAACACCTAACTGTAATGTCACTTTAATCAAATTGTTTTTTTTCCATTGAATTTCTGGGTTTCTTTTTATATACATGAAAGTACATATTTCAGTCTGCGTGACAAAATGTTTTCTTGACATGAATGAGTAATACAGCTGGAAACTTATAGAAAATGTATCCTTATTTTGGCTTGCTAGAGCGCTAACCAAACCATAATTTCTATGACGAAACAAGCCCTTTCATGTTGTTCATTTCTAAAGGAAATGCTTTAAGTTTAGCTGCTTTGATTTTATCAAGATGGCTTCAGGTGTGCCACACTTTTGTCATAAATATCATTTTAGCACTCTAGTTGTTTATTAGAGCACTGTGGGAAGCAGCAATGCCACACTGGGGAGTTAACTGAAAGACTGCTGCTGTCATTGAAAGTACATTCTTTAGTCTGCACATCAAAATGCTTTACTGACAGGTGAGAAAGACATTTGAGAGCTCATAGAAAACATGTCCCCTTTTTAGCTTGATAGAGCACTTACCATAATGTATGACAAAACAAACCCACTCATCTTGTTCATTTATGAAGGAAATGCTTTACATTTTACAGCCATAAATCTATCAAGATGGCTTCAGGTGTACCACATTTCTCTCATAAATACAGAATTGTAGTGCTCTGGTTGTTCATTAGAACTCCATGGGAGACTGCATTAAAATCCTAGGGAATCAACTGGCTGGCTGCTGCTTCTATTGGAAGTGTATGTTCTATTCAGAATATCAGACTTTATTCTGACATGGCTGTGGGAGATGGTTTGGATTTATTCACAGTGTGCTCTCATTTTAGCTTTTGGAGCACTTTCCAAAACGTCTATGAGAAATTCAGGTGAGAAAACAGTTTTCTCTCAAACATGGTTCACCAAATCTCAACAGAGAATCAACATTTCACACAGGGTAAATTCTTAAAATCAGTATGGCACCGCCAGTCAATGATTTATATTGTGATTTAAATCTTTTATCACCATTTATATGTGTTCCTGTTTGTGACCCTCAAAACCTGACCATCATTATAATGCATTTCAGTGGGGACCATGAATTCTGTGGTGGCCAGCCAGAATTGACTAGTCCCATTTTAAAATGGCCAATCAGAACATATCTGGACCTCAACAGCCCATATATAACTATATATTTCACCTCTTCATGTTCACCAAAGCACCTCTTTCTAAGCCAATTTCTTGGAAGCCACTGATTTGATTTACACTAAATAACAAATGCATGCTTTTTGAGTAAGGTTCTAACTTTCTGACAAATTTTGGGGTATTTCTGTTCAGCGGCTTGTGGTAAATATTTTAGTAATTTACCTTGATCGGAATTTCTATAATATCAATAAGGTCAAGCATGAAGAGCAGAGTCGGTGGTGGTTAGAATTCAGGGTCTTTATTCAGTAACTCGAGTTAAGGGAGAGCTCCATCACCTAAGGAGGCTCAGGAATAGTCTCTACTTTAATCAATGAAAACACAGTATTTATACATTTTCTGGACATAGAAAAGAGGAAGGAGCTTCCCTTGAGCAAATTTCAGTTACTTGTGTTGTAATCATACGGAAGTCATGGCAGAAGCGACGTAACTGTGTCATAATCGTGAAGAAGTCACAGCAGAGGCAGAGTGTTGGGAAATAACCCTGGGCTGGTTCCTTAGATAAGAGAGAAAAATGGTCGTGACAGGATGTCTGGTGTCATGTCTTAGCAAACAGGAGCTGGTTTCTCGGAATTGGTTGTCGTGTCTTGGCAAACAGGGGCTTATTTCTCGGAATCGGCTTGACCATAAGAATGTGTGGTTACAACAGTGGCTCGTTTCATGGAATCGGTTTGGCCATAAGAATGTATGGTTGCAGTTAGAGGAAGAAATGTGTTGCGTGCAACCTTACGTTTATGTGCCCGGGTTTTTCTAGTTACCATCATGATGAGCTTGGGACGTGAAAGAGAGGGTGTATAATGGGACATAAATAACGAAAAATATCAATTTTCCACATTCCCCCCTTTTCCCATAATATACCCTTTTAAGATTGTCTTTCTCAATCTACCTCTATGTTCATTAGGTTGTCCACTTGTTCCTGCAACATGATTCTTTCCTTCTCTTTCTTTCTAGTTTGGGGTCTGGGAATGCAGGCAGTGATACAGAAACTACAGAGTGCTGGGCCACACTGAATACAGAGGCAACAGGTGAAGAGAATGGCTAGAGCGAGACCTATGATTGTAAGTGCCTTCCATCCCCATGAGGACAGGAGGCCCCAGAGCCATCCCGTCAGGGACCAGGCATCAGTGTCTGTATCTAGTTTTCTGGAAAGTACATGAAAGCGAGAAATAGTGGAATACACCGAGGGTGCATTATCTGGAATATATATACAACAGTGGACCCGATCAATTTGCATACGCCACCACGGTCGGCCAATATAATATCTAGAACCATGCGGTTCTGCAACGTCATGAGTCTGTCGGCAGCCATCTCAGCTGTGATGTTGCTTAATGCACCAGCTGTTTCGTTTATGGCTCCCTGGACTACACGAGTCAGTTGCCTTATGTGGCGGCTGTTGATCATGGGCCCCCAGAAAGGGATGATTCCTTTAAAGAAATCGCCAGCCTCTTGGTCTGCTGTATCTTCAGCATCTATGGCCCCCCTTCGCTGTCTATTAATTACTGTCAGAGGGTCACTTAGATGGTAATCTGCTGGGGCGGTGTCGGTAGGGGGGAGGAGAAATGCAATATAGCACTTCCCGGACCAGCCTTGGGGTAGCCAAGTACATGCGTGAGGTCTACAGATAAAATAGGTGTTGGGGGCAGTGGCCATCGTTGGGAAATTTAGGTCAGGTGGGTGTATGTCTTATTACACTCACTGTCTCCCATTTTCTGAGCCTTGCCCTTTCCTCTTACACAGAATAGGCCCTTATGGGGCACAGCCCATCCTCCCTGTTCTGTCTGTTTCTTTTGGACTGAAAACGTTTCCCTAAAGGAGGTAGAGTCGTTAAAAAGGGAATAACTGGTATTTTCATTATTATCTGCTCGTCCCCATGTCGCAGTGAAATTTACCATCTTTTCAACAGCTCGTACTGTCTTTGTTTTTATCTCGTTCCAGGTGCTAGTGTTCTTGGCCTTGATCTCAGGAATGTTTCTAACAGAAGCGGAGAATATCATAGAGAGTGCATAGGTAGATCCAGCATAGCCAAAAGGGAGAGGGATAAAAGGCATTCCTCCGTGTACTGAATGTGACATTAAACCACAGACCCAACAGTTGGTTTTGTTAATAACCATTTGGTGTTGGTGAAGTGTGGAGATGAATGTGTTATTGAAAAATTATTTTCTTCTATTTTCGAGATGTGGAGGGAGATCTACATGTGAATGCATAGCTGTGTTGTTCAAAAGCGTGGGGGAAGAAGGTGGGAAAGCTAGATGAAGAAACCAACCTAGGCAAGCCGTGATACAAAAAATAAAAATCATTAGGGATAGAAAGATCGAAACTTTGTTATTCAATAAATTTACGCATTTAAACATATTTTCCATGTTTGGCTGCTAGTCTCAGTCAATTATGCATACGTGACCGGACACTTCCCAACAACAGCTTCACCAAAACTACGTCTTGGACTTAATTAGCTGCCGGTAGGTCGAGGTCAGATGCAATGTCTCTAACTTGTTTCTGATGGGATCGCAGCCGCGATCTGTACTCCTCCTGAGGGGAAAGTTCAGGAAGGGGTGAAATAAAGTCTGTCGTTTCAGTGTCTATATTCTCGGGATCAGCAACACTATCAGTAGGGGTTGGTCTGAAGAATTTCTTACAATGGCTGGCATGGAGCCACCCTTTTCTTCCTTCCACTTTGACTGCAGTTCTCGTCGTGAGTAGCACCAGCTTAGGAGACGTCCACCTTCTTTCCAGTGGACTGGCGCGGTCAAAATTCCCCAGGTTGGATGGCGTGTTCCTCGGGCGTTGTTTTGTCTGGAAAGGCTGCAGCCACCTGTGAGCGACAAGAACGTAGTGCAGACATCAAGGAAGCTAGGTAATCTGTCAGAACATTAGAGTCAATATCAATTAACTTTCTAGGGGATGGGACACCCCAGATATTCGGAGGTCTCCCATATGTGACCTCGTATGGTGACAGACCCGTCCGGGAATGTGCCACCATTCGCATGTAGAAGAGAGCAACCTGAAGGGCTGTAACCCAGTCTATTTGCTTGTCAGCACATATTTTAGCTAGTTTGGTTTTTAGAGTTTGATTATGCCGTTCAACTAGGCCTGCTGCTTGGGGGTGTCGAACACAGTGGAATTTCCAGGTGTATCCTAACAGTAAGGAGACAGCCTCCATTAGTTTGGAGGAGAATGGTTGTCCGTTGTCAGAGTATATGACTCTTGGCAACCCATATCGAGGAAAAAATTCCCTCACCTATTGTTTAGCTGTCATCTGGGCACCATAGTCTGGGAAGGGGTATGCTTCAGTCCACCGGGTTAAGGTACAGACTACTACGAGGACATACTTATGTCCCCGACATCTTTCCATTTGTATGTAGTCCATTTGGAGGACTTCAAAGGGGTAGTTTGGAGGGTGGAACCCTCCTTGTTCAACCGATACACTTTTCCCCGGATTGAACTGACAGCAAATCATACAGGTTCGTACTTTTTGTTTGGCCGCTGAGCGCAGATGTTTGTTATGCCATACCAAACTTAGACTGTCCAACATCCCTTTTTCTCCGAGATGTGCGGGACCGTGGGCACTTTCTATGATTACAGGAACCATTATGTCAGGGAGAAACCATTTGGACCTATCCTTTGTTATCCAACCCTGATCTGTGTGAGAACCTCCCTCTTCTTCCCATTTTCTCTTTTCGGTCTCTGTAGCTTGGTTTTGGATGTCTACTACATCTTTGGTAGGATCGATAACTGGATGAACAGTCTTGATGGAAATTTCAGTGTTCAGTGTTCCTGTCTGAGCGGCGTGTTTAGCTGTGGCATCCGCCAGAGCATTACCTATGGTGACAGAGTCCATGACTTTTGTGTGTGCTTTGCATTTCAGTATAGCTACTTCTGCGGGCCTGTGTATTGATTCTAGTAGCTGAAGAATGAGATCCCCATGCTGTATCTTAGTTCCATGAGAGGTCAGAAAACCTCTCTCTTTCCACAAAATTCCAAAGTTGTGGACTAACCTGAACGCATATTGCCAATCGGTGTAGATGTTAACCCGTTTTCCTTTTGACCACTCGCATGCTTGTGTAAGAGCTATGAGTTCTGCTGCTTGGGCTGAATGTACGGGTATTCTAGCTGCCAGGAGGACTGTATTTTCTGTAGTGACAGCATAAGCTGCTGAAAGTTCGCCTGTTTGGAGGCGCATACAGGAACCATCTACGAACAGTGTGTGTTCTGGTGCACTTAAAGGTACATCTAGGCGCCAGTCGGCTCGCCCTGCACTGAAGGCGCTACATTGGCTTCCCGTCAGAGAGAGGGTGAAATTTAAGGCACTCTGTGTAGCCCATAAGATACTACAGGGGAAAGGCCCACCCATTCTCGGGGATATGGTCCAGCCTTACAAGGCCTCCCGCTCTCTTCGTTCTGACCATCAACATCTGCTGCTGGTCATGAGGGCGAGGAAGGCGAGAACAGGTGGTAGAAGATTCTCTATAAATGTGGCCATCCTGTGGAACTCTCTCCCCCTGTACCTGCGTTCGGAAGCGAGCTTTTTACGGTTTCGTAAACTTTTAAAAACCTTCCTGTTCCCTGCCTAATCCTGGTGCTTTGTGTGGTAGTGGCTTTTCTCTGGAAGAGCGCAGGGATGCCTAATGGTAACCAGGCGCTATATTAAAACTCGTAATAATAATAATAATAATAATCTACAAGATCAGACCGGGGCTTTGTGACTAGTTCGACTATCTCTAGGCAGTCGTGGGTTTTGTTGTCTACTGGAACAGTGGGCAGCAGCGTAGCTGGGTTGAGGATATTGCATCGTTTGATGATAATGTGGGGTTGGAATAATGTAACTTCATAACCTGTGAGACGAGCTATGGTCAAGTGTTGTGTCTGTGTCCTATTCAAAAGTAATTCTACTGCGTGTGGAACTTGCACTTCAAGAGGATGTCCTAGCACAATGGAGTCACTTTGTCGAATTGCCAGAGCCGTAGCTGCAACGGATTTTAAACAGGCAGGCAAGCCTTGTGCAACAGGGTCGAGAGTACTGGAGAAATAAGCACAGGGACGATGTTTATTGGCTTGTGTTTGTATGAGCACTGATAGGGCTGTACCATCCCGTTCCGTGACGAAGAGAACAAAAGGTTGGCATAATCTGGTGTAGCTAGGACAGGTGCAGAGCATAATGCTTGTTTAAGGGTGTCAAAAGCAAAGGTATGGTCAGGTGTCCATGGCAATGGAGAAGAGGTGGCAAAATCGGAGGTCGTTAATTGTATCAGGGGTTTGGCCAAATAGGCGAAGTGGGGAACCCACTGCCTACAATAGGAAGTGAGGCCAATAAAGGCACGGACTTCTTTCTGTGTCTTAGGGACAGGAATGTTAAAAATGAGTTAGATTCTTTCAGGTGTGAGTGCCCTACCCTCCTTTGACAGCAGGTGTCCTAAGTATGCCACCTGCTGTAAACACAATTGCAATTTAGAGGGTGATACTTTGTGGCCATGTTGTGCAAGAAACTTTAGGACAATTCGTGAGGCTTGTTCGCATTCCGGTTCTGAACGTGTGGTGATCAGTAAGTCGTCGACATATTGTAACAATGTCGTATTGGAGGGCAGAACAATGTCTTCCAACTGTCTTTTAAGTGCCTGACTGTAGATACTGGGACTTTCTGTATACCCTTGAGGAGCTCTTGTGAAACAGAAACTACGACCTTGTAGTGAGAATCCGAATAGGTACTGACTGTCTGGATGAATGGGTATACTGAAGAAAGCGTTTTTAAGGCCGATGACGGTAAAATGTGTTGCATCAGGATCTATAGCTGTTAGCAGAGTACTGATGTCTGAGACCACAGGGTATTGTGGTACCACACATTTATTGAGCTCACGTAAATCAACTACAAGTCTGTAAACTGGTGGTGCACCGTCATCTGCTTTCTTTCGCACTGGCAAAACTGGCGAATTACATATGTTGGAAGGTACCTCTCTGACTACTCCTTTTTAGGGCTCGTCCTATTAATTCCGCAAGGAATAATAGGACGACAGTATAGTGAGTAAACCAGAGCTCAGAGCTAAACCATCGGGCAGATCGGATTTCAGGCAGTGCACGTGAAAAGTGCGTCCACAAGCCACCAGCCTCTCTCCCACATGCATCTGATGCTTCCCCCAGCGTGCGCTCTGCCGGCCTCTGGCATTTCTCCTCCCCTCAGGCCGTGACTCGCATTTCTCCTCCCCCCAGCCCATGTAGACACCAATTAACATCTTTAAGCTTTCCGTTCTGTTCTGCATTTTACATCTAAGGTTTCAGATGATGATTGAATTTATCTTTAAAGTATTCGGACTCTGTCTCTTTCAAGGAATTCAAAGGCATTGTAATCACCGCCATCCTACTTTTTATTAACCTTGCACACATTTAATCACCCCGGAGATTACTTTTATTGTTATGAATATGTTCAGTCTACACTTTGGGGCACTTCATCCTGTGAAAGTCCATAGGTATGTCATTTAGAATGCCAAACACTGCCATAAAAATGACTGGTTCATGTTATAATTGCAGTTTACTGTTGCTGTGACTGTGAGCTGATTTTGTTTCCGTGTTTTCACGGCGTCCTTTCCCCGCCCCTCTTTTCCTGTCACCTCCTTCCTCTGTCACTCCACTGAAGCTTCCTCTCCTGTTACACTCTCTTAGCCCTGTGACTACATACCACTACCAGTTACTTCTCACCTCCACTGCTGGACTATCTCTCCAGTATTCACTCGCACACTCTCTCCTACCCACCTGTCCCATGCATCCTCATTTGTTTCCGATACCCTCTGTCTCCTTCTCCTCTGCCACGGGCTCTCTCTCTTTCTTTCTCTCTCTCGCCTTTGTAACACTCCCACTACCTTCTGCCCTCCCCTCTTTCTCTCTCTCTCTCTCTTGCTCTCTCTCCTTTTCCTTCTCAGTTTATCTTTCTCGATCACTCTTTTTCTTCTCCACTACGGCGCTCTCTGTCCAATAGTCCTTGGCACACTCTCCTTCCTGCCTGTCACCCCTTTCCACGCTGGCCCCTGTCACACTCTCCTCGGTAACAGTAACACTGCCCCTTTCCGCTAGTAACCTGCCTGTCCCCTTCCCTCACCGACGTTCCCTCTGCCACACTCTCCCATTCTCTGTTCACCCCTCTCTCCAGTGACAGCGCCCCCGCCTCTCCCCCGCAGCCCCCAGCTGCAGCCTTCGCTTCTGTGCGTCCACAGGCAGCACAGCAGCGTCGCGTGTGAAGAGAGGGGAAACAACACCAGCAGAGGCGCTCTTTCAACCTTCTGACTTTGATTTGACTTCAAGCCGCTATCACGGGATCCAGCTTATCATCCAGCAATTAACAACCCCCTTTTTCTCTCCCAAGGAGAGGAGCCCCCCTGCGCCGCCATCACCTGCATGCCAGTTCGTTCCTCATGCGCATTAGTTTTAGCCCTTCACAAAAAGTCAAGAAAGGGAGTTCTTTGAGTTATAGCTTGTTTTATAAGAGTTTCCGCCCCTGGCAGCGTATGTGGCTAGTATACAACAGGAAGAAAGCTAACAGATTTAATCTTGTTTTGCCAATGGATTTATTCAGCAGGATAGATCGCTGAAGGAGGGAGGTGTTAACAGCAAGGAACTGCAAATGGTAGACAGTTCCCTGAAAGTGCAACCCCGTGGGTTCTGCAGTCCCTGCAGGAGTCCGCAATAACCAGAAACCACCACCTTTTCGCAATTTTGTGAATCACAACATTCCTGAGTAATTTGCCCAATACCCGCTATTTTAACTGATCTGCAGTGAAAAACCATCATGTTGTTTGCTTTATTACTGCAGCGCCAGCGTCCTCCTGCCCAGGATGAGATAAATAAATCATGGCCGCAGCAGGGCAGGCAGCAGCACAGAGGCACCTTTCCCCAACCCTCCTCCCTATTGGGGGACATGCTGAAAGCTTAGGTAGTATACATTCCTCTCATTGGTTACCATTGGCTTTGTGGTTTGTCACTCACATTTACTTGCTTTATATTTGCTGGGTTAGTATTTGCTACCTTTATTTTAGTCCATTAGCATGTCTTTGTCCCTCATATGAAGCTTACCCTGTTCACCACCTCTCTGATAGGCTCTTTCTATTCTTAAACTTTTCGGGAAGTCTTTTTTTTTTCTTTTCTTGTAAAACACTGCATGAGTGTGCATATTTTTTTGGGCTGTTTTCCTGAGGCACTTCCCTGCTCCCCCCTCCCCGTTCTACCCTTAGATGCTCCCCCACCCACTGCTCCACATTGTTTTCTCCGAGTCCTCACCCCATCCCTATGCAGCACCCCACTTTGATCTCTCCACGTGGATCTCTCTCACACCCTTCTCTTCTCCCGCCCAGTACTTCACATTGTCCTCTTTCTTGCCTGTCTGTTGCTCTCCTCTGGCCAGCACTCAACGTTCCTTCCCCAGGCACGCGCTTGGCCTCACAAAGGCTTGAAAGCTTGGAGGCAATCTGCTTCCCCGCCCCCCTGGTGTTTATGGCTTTTCTCGCTCGCTAATGCGTTTTTTCCCCTCCCACCCTTCCTTTGATGTCCCCGTTGCCTCTGCCTGTCGCCTCCGTCCTTCACAGCCCCTCTCTGTCGTGGAATCTCAAATTTGGGGACTACATCTTCAAAACAAGCCTGTTCATGTTGACACTTGCAATTAGAATCCTTTCTTTCTTTCCTTTTATCCTTTCTTTCCTTCTTTTCTTTCCTTCCTTTCCTTCCTTCCTTTCAATCCATTCTTGCCTTCCTTTTCTTTCTTCCATTCCTTCCTTCCTTTCCATCCTTTCTTGCCTTCCTTTTCTTTCTTCCATTCCTTCCTTCCTTTCCTCCCTCCCTTTCATTCCTTTCTTTCTTTCCTCCCTTCTTCCTTCTTTCTTTCGTTCTTTCTTTCTTCCCTTCCCTTCCACATTATCACTCAGCACCACCACGGCATCACTCAGCGCCACCCTTGCATCACTCAGCGCCACTCCAGCACCACTCAGCACCACTCCAGCACCACTCAGCACCACCACAGCACCACCACAGCACCACCACAGTATCACTCAGCACCACCACATTATCACTCAGCACCACCACATTATCACTCAGCACCACCACATTATCACTCAGCACCACCACATTATCACTCAGCACCACCACATTATCACTCAGCACCACCATATTATCACTCAGCACCACCACAGCCCCACCACAGCACCAACATAGCACCACTCAGCACCACCACATTATCACTCAGCACCACCACATTATCACTCAGCACCACCACATTATCACTCAGCACCACCACAGCAGCACCACAGCATCACCACAGCATCACTCAGCACCACCACATTATCACTCAGCACCACCACAGCACCACCACAGCACCACCACAGCACCACCATAGCACCACGCAGCACCAACATAGCACCAACACAGCACCACCACATTATCACTCAGCACCACCACAGCACCACTCAGCACCACCACAGAACCACTCAGCACCACCACAGCACCACTCAGCACCACCACAGCACCACTCAGCACCACTCAGCACCACCACTCCATCCCTCCCCCACACTCCATCCCTCGCCCACACTCCATCCCTCGCCCACACTCCATCTCTAGCCCTCTTACCCTGCCTCTATCTCTCACCCTCCCTCTATCTATCTTTTGCCCTCCCTCTATCTATCGCCCTCACTATCCATTGCATCACCACAGCATCACTCAGGGGCAACACAACATCACTATGCACTACCAGAGCATCACTGAACGCCACAGCATCACTCGTCGCCGCCACAACATCATTCAGAGCCACCACAGCATCAATCTGTGCAACCATTCAAGAACAACTGATTCCAATATGTTCTCTCAATGTTTCAAACTTTATTACAAATGTCACAAAAAAATGTTAATATTTCACTTCTGTTCTTGTATTTTCATCACAATAAAATACACTAAACATAATCTTCCAAAAAGTTATTTGCAAAAGTTTAAGCTGTTGCCATTATAAATTACAATAACTTTTATTTAAGTATTAAATATTGAAAAAAATACAACCCATTGTTATTTTTAATATTAATACATCTAAGTCATGTAAATACAACACATATTGCATTACAAATGCTATAGGTGTCACGTTTGCAAAAGTTAACACTATTGGCATTGTAAATGACAAAGTTATTAATTTCGCTATTTTCAAAACAAAAACAAAAATAAAAAATGTGTCATTTACAATACTAATACCTCTAACTTTACTAATGCGAGCCCTATTGCATTGCAAATGCTTGTTGAATCAAGTCATCGATAATCTGAATAAGGGCTTGTTCCGCATCTGGAGGTAACTTGTATTGGCGGACACAAGGTAGGACAACACCTTCCTTTAACGTGACTATGTGTGGTGTAATATCCATGAATCTTACGTCAGTTGGATCAGTATCCCATAATGTAGCAGGAATGTCCCTTAATCTGACATCTAACTCTCGTGTGGTGAAATGACCTTTGAAGTCTCGGAGGAATAGTCGGATCCCTTCCGGGGAACCGCATATCACAGCACCCAGTTCCTTTAATGTCTGGATGCCAAGTAGATTTTCGGGACAGGACTTAGTAAGTACCAAATCGGTGGAAGTTGTAAGAGGGCCAACCTGAAGTGAAACTGGTTCAGAAACTTTGTTGATGACTGGTGTACCTGGAAAAACCCAAGGAAATACTATTTGAGCCAGAGAGGGGTACCTTGGGAACTTCGTTGTGTTGTACTGTCGTCCTACTGGCCCAGGTGTCGATCAGAAATTTTGTTTCTTTACCTAAGAGCTTAGCATGTACATAGGGACCCTTTTGGTCGACCGGGATCAGTGGACGACTATCGTGTTCCTCCCAGCTGTCTCATGAAATCGTGGGGAATTCAGGATAGGATCACACTGGATACTGATAGAGTTGTGTGGCTAATTTAGGATCAGCTGGGGCAGTTGATGTTGGAGCAGAGGGACGAGTGGTATAGGTGCGAGGTTGTGTCTTTCCGGTAGCAATATTGTGTTGTAAGACTGGACAGTCGCGTACAAAGTGGCCAGGCTTTTTGCAATAATTTCAGGTAACCCTTTCTTGTGGTACTGGAGGTTGCTTATGGGTCTGAGGAATTGTATTGGTCTGTGCTACCAATACCTTCATTTTAGTATCTTTTGTCCTTCTTTTCTCTTGTTCTTGTTCGTCCCTAATTCAGTTTTGATGGTACTGGAGCATCTGAAGTGCTTGTGAAGGGGAACTAGCTTGCCAAGTGCTTTCAACTTTTAATACTCTATTTTTGATCATAGGTAAGGCATTTTCTACAAGTTTTGAGACAAACAATCGACTATAGGCGTCTCCAGCTGAGGAGAGACCGCTATTGATAAGAAAACATTTCTCTAATCTTGTATAATAGTCCCCTATATCCTCATCTGGTTTTTGTTTGCATGCAGAGATAGCATCCCAATCTTCCTTTTTAGTGGCCAACAACTGGGAGAGTATTTTTGGGAGAAGGCGAGGGAGTTCCAGAACTAGAGGTCCCAGGCCTTGTCCAGGATCACGAGTAGTTTCTTCTGAATCCAAATCTGCCCATGCTACCTTTTTCCCTTCAACCTCCCAGTCTTTTCCCTTTAGTTTGTCGTATGTTCCTTGAGGCAGCAGGACTTTGAGGAGAATATTGAGATCCTTATAAGTAAAGGAGCCCATTTGAAGAATATCCTTGAGTTCCCTATGGAATCCCGTAGGATCTATTTCATGAGAAGGGACCATTTTCTTCATCTCTAATATTTCTAGTTTTGTCAAGGGAGTATAGACAAATGTTTGTTGTAACTTTCATGCAGAATCTACAATGGGGTGTACTTCTCGGAGGGGAAATTGACCTTGGCCGTACTGAGGGGGATTTGAGTCATAAACATCAGAAAGGTATTGGACATAGCGTTGTCGCTGATCCAGGAAAATGTTGAGGAATTCTTGTCCCCTTGCCACCCACCTCCCTTCTAGACAATCTCGTAAGAGAGGATGTAACATTTTGGGCGGGTAGCCAGTGTCTTCATACAATGTAATGAGGTGTTGAACCATATATATGCTGGCTAGTCTTTGAGATGTCATAGGGAGTGATAAAAACATTTGAGCGACTATGTCAGGACCGTATATAGAGTATTGGGACACCCAATGGGTGCTTGATCGAGCGAGTTCTTTTTCTTGTGTGGTGAGTGGAGGTTCGTCGTCCATCCAATCATCCAGGGCTTCTTGTGTTTGTTGGAACGATCTATCTGAAGAAGCTGACAATTTTTTAGTCTTATTCCTGAGTTGTCCGCTACCTTGGGGACGAGGGATACGGGAACGTACTACTCCTTGAAAAGCAGTTCCTTCTTCCCTGTCTTCGTCTGTACCCTCATTCTCGGTCTCCTGGGTAGGGGCATTTTTCTGGTGTGAGTCGGAAACCTTACTGGTAAAGAGACGGATTAAGAGATCTATTTCTTTTATTTTATTATAATTTCCCGCTACCACTGCTTGATCTAGCTGAAGTAGGTCGTCGGGAACCTTTTTCCCAGTACTTGAGATCATACGGATGAAACAGGTAATCATAAATCGTGAGAGGCATTTTCTATGAGCGATAGGTCTATTTTTAATAGCCTCTTGTAGGACTTCTAAATTTTCTCCTGTTCGGAGAGCCTCGTAAATTTTATTCAGACAACTTGTGATATTTGGTACCTCCCGTATGCTTTCTAGAGCTTCCCGTAAGCGATAGGAGACATCTGCTTGTGGACCTTCCCCTGGAGTCGGGTCATACCCACATTCTAACATAGGTAGAACACCACCCGAAGTGTCAGGGATGGGTTCTGTTTGGGTAACTACTCGTCTGGCCACTATTTGATATAGTATAAGCAGAAGGTGGTTCCATTAAATAGGTGGTAATGAAGTCTTCGGGCACGGAAGGAACCTTAGGACGTGGAGGTGCTGTGGGGATGTTAGGGTCTGAACTACCATCGGACCCTGTCTTTTGCGAGAGGACGGGATATATACCCGTCACGGAGGCCGAGGCCTCCCTTTTCTTTTGTTCAAAATTAATATCATCATTCTGATCCCGTAACTTTCTCATCTTACTTTCTTCTGACATTCTCTTTGCTTTCTCCACTTTCCCTTGCTCTTTCTGTTCCCTTCGATGTGCTTCCTTTCGCCATATTTCGACACTCTCTAACATCGAGGGTCTTGCTTTCTTTTCCCAACATTTCTTTTCAAATGCCATGATACAATTTAAATCCCATGTGCCACTCTTTGGCCATCTGATCGCAATTTCTAAATCTTTAGTGTAACCTTCCCAAAGATCCAAATACAAGATGGCACCAATTCCATATTTCGTATACATGAAGTAAGCAGGAGTATCCTTCGGGGGGACTGGTACAGGTTGTTCCAGTAGCCCCTTCCGAATACCCAGTTTACACAATTTAGAAAACAAAGGAATTGCGTAAATATATATAATAAAAAAAATTACACTTGATAACTTGATATACCCTGAGTATCAGAGTACAAACATACCGTTTTCTAGAAACCTAGAACCCGTCTTGATCGTGTTCTGAAAATCAGAACCCGTCTTGATACACCCCCAGCAGTACTCACCGAGGTGCAGAAAACTTGAAGACTTTGAAGATCTGGTCGCTGGACTAGTTACGCTGCGCTCTTGATCAGGGACTTGTCTGGGTTCTGAATACCTCGGACTCGGCAACTTCACAAGATTCGGGCTCTGGGTTGAGACTTCCGCTGTCGTCCTCACCGCCTCGTGTGGATGGTCAGGCCGCGGCACGGCCCCTCTTCGACACAAAGGAGTTCATGCAGGAACACCCTGCAGTGTGCACTTTGAAGTCCGTCGGTGTCTAGAGAGACCGGTTCGGGTCCGCATCACCGGCGTGTGGGGAGAAAGGGAAGTGCCTGTTCGGGCGCCAATTTACTGTGGTAAATATTTTAGTAATTTACCTTGATCGGAATTTCTATAATATCAATAAGGTCAAGCATGAAGAGCAGAGTCCGTGGTGGTTAGAATTCAGGGTCTTTATTCAGTAACTCGAGTTAAGGGAGAGCTCCATCACCTAAGGAGGCTCGGGAATAGTCTCTACTTTAATCAATGAAAACACAGTATTTATACATTTTCTGGACATAGAAAAGAGGAAGTAGCTTCCCTTGAGCAAATTTCAGTTACTTGTGTTGTAATCATACGGACGTCATGGCAGAAGTGACGTAACTGTGTCATAATCGTGAAGAAGTCACGGCAGAGGCAGAGTGTTGGCAAACAGGGGCTTATTTCTCGGAATCGGCTTGACCATAAGAATGTGTGGTTACAACAGGGGCTCGTTTCTTGGAATCGGTTTGGCCATAAGAATGTATGGTTGCAGTTAGAGGAAGAAATGTGTTGCGTGCAACCTTACGTTTATGTGCCCGGGTTTTTCTAGTTACCATCATGATGAGCTTGGGACGTGAAAGAGAGAGTGTATAATGGGACATAAATAACGAAAAATATCCATTTTCCACATTCCCTCCTTGTCCCATAATATACCCTTTTAAGATTGTCTTTCTCAATCTACCTCTATGTTCATTAGGTTGTCCACTTGTTCCTGCAACATGATTCTTTCCTTCTCTTTCTTTCTAGTTTGGGGTCTGGGAATGCAGGCAGTGATACAGAAACTACAGAGTGCTGGGCCACACTGAATACAGAGGAAACAGGTGAAGAGAATGGCTAGAGCGAGACCTATGATTGTAAGTGCCTTCCATCCCCATGAGGACAGGAGGCCCCAGAGCCATCCCGTCAGGGACCAGGCATCAGTGTCTGTATCTAGTTTTCTGGAAAGTACATGAAGGCGAGAAATAGCGGAATACACCGAGGGTGCATTATCTGGAATATATATACAACAGCTGGACCCGATCAATTTGCATACGCCACCACGGTCGGCCAATATAATATCTAGAACCATGCGGTTCTGCAACGTCATGAGTCTGTCGGCAGCCATCTCAGCTGTGATGTTGCTTAATGCACCAGCTGTTTCGTTTATGGCTCCCTGGACTACACGAGTCAGTTGCCTTATGTGGCGGCTGTTGATCATGGGCCCCCAGAAAGGGATGATTCCTTTAAAGAAATCGCCAGCCTCTTGGTCCGCTGTATCTTCAGCATCTATGGCCCCCCTTCGCTGTCTATTAATTACGGTCAGAGGGTCACTTAGATGGTAATCTGTTGGGGCGGTGTGGGTAGGGGGGAGGAGAAATGCAATATAACACTTCCCGGACCAGTTTTGGGGTAGCCAAGTACGTGCTTGAGGTCTACAAATAAAATAGGTGTTAGGGGCAGTGGCCATCGTTGGGAAATTTAGGTCAGGTGGGTGTATGTCTTATTACACTGACTGTCTCCCATTTTCTGACCCTTGCCCTTTCCTTTTACACAGAATAGGCCCTTATGGGGCACAGCCCATCCTCCCTGTTCTGTCTGTCTCTTTTGGACTGAAAACGTTTCCCTAAAAGAGGTAGAGTCGTTAAAAAGGGAATAACTGGTATTTTCATTATTATCTGCTCGTCCCCATGTCGCAGTGAAATTTACCATCTTTTCAACAGCTCGTACTGTCTTTGTTTTTATCTCGTTCCAGGTACTAGTGTTCTTGGCCTTGATCTCAGGAATGTTTCTAACAGAAGCGGAGAATATCATAGAGAGTGCATAGGTAGATCCAGCATAGCCAAAAGGGAGAGGGATAAAAGGCATTCCTCCGTGTACTGAATGTGACATTAAACCACAGACCCAACAGTTGGTTTTGTTAATAACCATTTGGTGTTGGTGAAGTGTGGAGATGAATGTGTTATTGAAAAATTCGTTTCTTCTATTTTCGAGATGTGGAGGGAGATCTACAGGTGAATGCATAGCTGTGTTGTTCAAAAGCGTGGGGGAAGAAGGTGGGAAAGCTAGATGAAGGAACCAACCTAGGCAAGCCATGATACAAAAAATTAAAATCATTAGGGATAGAAAGATCGAAACTTTGTTATGCAATAATTTTACGCATTTAAACATATTTTCCATGTTTGGCTGCTAGTCTGAGTCAATTATGCATACGTGACCGGACACTTCCCAACAACCGCTTCACCGAAACTACGTCTTGGACTTAATTAGCTGCCGGTAGGACGAGGTCAGATGCAATGTCTAACTTGTTTCTGATGGGATCGCAGCCGCGATCTGTACTCCTCCTGAGGGGAAAGTTCAGGAAGGGGTGAAATAAAGTCTGTTGTTTCTGTGTCTATATTCTCGGGATCAGCAACAATGTCAGTAGGGGTTGGTCCGAAGAATTTCTTACAATGGCTGGCATGGAGCCACCCTTTTCTTCCTTCCACTTTGACTGCAGTTCTCGTCGTGAGTAGCACCAGCTTGGGAGACGTCCACCTTCTTTCCAGTGGACTGGCGCGGTCAAAATTCCTTATCAAAATCCAATACCCAGGTTGGATGGCGTGTTCCTCGGGCGTTGCTTTGTCTGGAAAGGCTGCAGCCACCTGTGAGCGACAAGAACGTAGTGCAGACATCAAGGAAGCTAGGTAATCTGTCAGAACATTAGAGTCAATATCAATTAACTTTCTAGGGGATGGGACACCCCAGATATTTGGAGGTCTCCCATATGTGACCTCGTATGGTGACAGACCCGTCCGGGATTGTGCCACCATTCGCATGTAGAAGAGAGCAACCGGAAGGGCTGTAACCCAGTCTATTTGCTTGTCAGCACATATTTTAGCTAGTTTGGTTTATAGAGTTTGATTATGCCGTTCAACTAGGCCTGCTGCTTGGGGGTGTCGAACACAGTGGAATTTCCAGGTGTATCCTAACAGTAAGGAGACAGCCTCCATTAGTTTGGAGGAGAATGGTTGTCCGTTGTCAGAGTATATGACTCTTGGCAACCCATATCGAGGAAAAAATTCCCTCACCTATTGTTTAGCTGTCATCTGGGCACCAATGTATAGCTATGTGACGAAGTGCTAATACTAGGCCAAGCTAAGCAAACTTCTATCACATTTTTCGTCCCTTTCGAGCAATGGGAAGCAACCCTGCAGATAATGTAGTACTGAGAGCTCCACTGTTACCCTTGTCAGCCTGCACATCTCGCCTCACATTTCCTCCCAGTATGACCGCAGCTGTGCACAGTTCTAAGCCACTTGACAGAAGTCTGCGGGCACTACACCACATCGCGAGCAAGCAGGTGTGCACGCAGGAAACGCTCTGTGAAGTTGGGCTGGGTTCATATAGGCCTGATAAAGCTACAAACTTAAATCTGGCATTGCTCGCCATCTCACGAACCGGTGATCACACCCTACGCCATTCAGTGTCTGTCAGTGGAGCATCCATCACTCTGTGCAACACTTCTCTTCTCACATCAAGCACCGTTACCCTGTCCGCCTTCAATTGGACATTCAATCTAGAAATTATGCCCTTATAGGAGCCCGGATCCACAATCCCCATGAGAAAATGTGATCTCCGGGGCATATCCTGATATGGCTGCAATATCCCACAAATAGCGTGGGAAATGCTAACATATTGCAGGAACTGCCTATTGTCCACCCCTTAATGAGTCCCAATCTCCTCTAACTACATGAAAGCACCGTTCATCTACAGATCACCGCCGTCTCACAGCCCCTCGCAACCCAGCCTTCAACGTTCATGGACTCACGTATATGTAGGATGGGTCGCAGCCACCAGATCGGAAGAAGGTGATCATATGGCACTCTTTAAATGACTCTACGACTACCATATCCCATGCTCCCACCACATTCACCACACAGAAAGGAGTGTACGGCAACTAATCCCTGCCACGCATCAGCAACTGAGGGAGCGGGACCATTTCCCCAGTACCCAACATCAATCTCTGCTCCCAGTTAGGTCCAGTATCACACCACATCGCCTCATACTGTAGAAGACCTGCCAGATAGTACACACAAAGATCAGGAAGCCCCGGTCCACCCTCGCCCCAGATCCAGCTTTAGCACGTCTAAGCGCACCCTACACCTTTTCCCCGCCCATACCAAATCCACTGGTAATTTATCTACTTGTCTGAAAATGGCTAAGGGGAGTGTGCAGAAAGAGTCCTGCATTGAATAGAGGCAGCGGGGAGAAGAACCATCTTGCAGAGGGTTCCCCTGCCCATGACCAAAAGTGGCAGCTTGTCCAAAACCGGATGGAACTCTCTAGGTCTTCCAGGATTTTCCCCATTTTTAGAGCATACTGGAGGCGACTATCCTGAGTGAGCTGCAGTCTGAGGTATCAAAAACTGTCCAGCCCCCATGCCATTCCCACGTCGGGGAGTTGTGCCACCTCACTATCCTCCAGTGCTGCCGGGGGGTTCATTACTGCCTTGTGCCTATCGATGTGTAACCCGGAAGCCGTCCCGAAGTGCCCCAGCATCTGCATGAGGAACAGGATTGACACCGCTGGATCCTTCAGATACACCAGTGTGTCGTCTATGTAGAGAGACATAACATGCCGTCGGCCACCGACCGCAACTCCCCAATCAGCCAGGTGATCTCTGAGATAGATTGCGAGCAGCTCCATCACAAGGGCGAACAGCAACGTAGACAGTTGGCAGCCCTCTCGTGTGCCTCGTTG
The DNA here is from genome assembly GCF_964261635.1 of Lissotriton helveticus. Classification (NCBI taxonomy): domain Eukaryota; kingdom Metazoa; phylum Chordata; class Amphibia; order Caudata; family Salamandridae; genus Lissotriton; species Lissotriton helveticus. The sequence goes on from NC_136068.1 coordinate 1,181,419,959, forward strand.
TATAGCAAAGGCCTCAGACACCTCTGTCCCCAATCGCACTCTTGCTACAGACGAAGTATGAAGCAGTTGTACCCACAATATATTTGTCTTCCAGACCCATGCACGCCAGTACTTTCCAGAGGTATGGTCATATTAAAGGCCTTTTCTATAACCAATGATACCAATGCGGCTTCAAAAGCAGACCTCTCTGTTTCGCGCATCAAGTGAGATAACCGTTAGAGGTTCATCTTTGAACCCCTCCCTGGCACGAAGCCACACTGATCGAACTGAGGTTTAACTGTCAGGAGCACCTACTAGCCTGCTCCCCACCAGTATGGGACAGGTTATTTTCTCGCATGAACAGGTTGTACTGCCAGCATCCTGTGAATGACCCCAACTGGGACAGAGTTGCACTCTGTTTCAGATTACCACCTTCGGGTTTAGTCACCAGCCTTTTGGCCCGAGCTAAATTGTTCTCTTTGGCACCGCAGCAGCTAAACCATTACTGACAGTGGTAAACCAATCCTCCCACCTAAGACAGCCAAAGCTCAACATGGGCTAGACTGGTCACCAAAACAGGTTGTCCTGCCTGTGGATCACTTGGCTGACTCCCAGAACCCACTAACCCAGATACGACCGAGGTTCCGGGTACTAAAGTCCCATTTTAAAAACCAATTGAGACTTAGTCTGATTATGAGAAGATCTATGTCAATCATTGACCATCGTGGCAGTAGCGGCAGCAACTATAGGAGACAAATACTAGTGGTTGTGCATTGCCCAGAGTGTTGGGGGCAACCACTGTCTAATTCTGGAATCTAGTACGCATCTTGATCCGTGTCCACACCAGCACCCCACGAAGGTCCGCCATTCTTTGCTGGGCCCAGCCTTTCTTGCACTTTGTTTACAGGGGGTGGGAGTAGGCGGCATTGGGAGGGATCCCTGCTCTTCTGAGGCGCTCACCCACTGTGACTGATGCGTCTTTCTGCCTGCGAGGCTCCTTTCTGGCTCTTATTACAGAGGGGTGAAGCAGAGCCTTGCAGCGTCATCTGCCCTGTGACACTGCCAGCAGCCATCTTCGCAGCCTTAGAGAGCTTGGCCCTTGACCTGTAAAACATCAAACTTTTTTGCAGGGCAGAAAACTGCTTCCCTCCTGCACTTTTGTGTCTTGGAGAAAAGCACATACCAAATGGCACACTTGCATTAAAACAATGAACTTTAAACTAATTGGTCTACCATGGCATCAAGTCTTTCCTAAATGGAACAAACAATTTACTTAGCTACACATATGTGCAGGCAAATAACTATGAATGCTCGCTGCCAGCGCTTTTAGGTCAATAACCAACTCCCCAACCAGTAGGCTTGCCCCCTGCTAGTCTCAGGACCGGGCTCCCTTACCTCAAACTTGATTTCGAATGTGTTGGGCTGTGCCGGAAGCAGACAACCACTAGCCGGCATCTGGCGCTGCTGAACGCAAGTGGGCCGGCACCATGTATAGTTCTCCCCCAAGCTGAAGAGGTGTCCTGCCCTTGTCCAGGCAAGGCCACAGCAACATATTCCGCTTTCTCCACTCCACGCACCCCTCCCCAGGGTCACATACGGAACCCATTTGCATAGGTGGCAAAAGAGTGCTCTGATAGGCGTGCCTGAAACGTGGTCTACATGTTTGCAACAAAGTGGGTGCAGAACACCAGGAAAAATTGAATACTGGAAACAGCTGTGGACCAGTACCAAAAGACAAGTGGGCCACACCTGTTATAAACGTGGGTAGGTGACTGCCACAGCCACCCCATCTCTCTAGCCTCTCATCACTCATCCGCATCCACCGGAAGTTGTCCTTTCACAGGCTGCACCCTCCTACTATCAAAGGGGGATGCCACCACTACAATCTATGTTGACATGCACCTCTCTCTCTTAGCTTGTGTCCTCTCCCCCTTCTTGAAAAATTACTTTGGAGCCTTGTTGCATAGGTAGGATGTCTAGTTCACCATAACCCCTCCTCAGAAGGCGCTCAGGCTTATTATCATGGCTTGGGTTTTCTATGGGCTAAACTATAGCTTGTTTTTTGCACTTACAGTTCAGCTTTGATTAACCAAGCTTCTAGGGCCGAGAATTCGGCCTGTGAGGCCTCAAGAGATTCATAGTTCTGTGTATCATTACAATGCACAGATCCTGTTGACGCACTTCAAGCCGCAATGCCCTTAAGATCCTGGTGTGGATTTGCGTTTACAATTGTAGGTGGATAATGATATGCGACTAAGATGATGGTCAAGAAAAGTTAATTGGACAGAGTTGTGGACGCACCGCTGGCTGTGTGACGATCACTGCTTACCAGGCATTCTTCCGCGCTTGGCTATAGTACAGGAACTAGCAGCTGCAGTCGGAGGCAGGGGGGCTTGTTTTTGTTGGCTTGCCTTCTTGTGCATGCAGCGTTTTGAGAGAAAAGGGAACAAGGAAGTTGTACTGTGTTACGTCCATTGACTGTACTTCTATATATACGCCGAAGGTGTTTTTTTCTCATTGTGTTACATTTGCCAGTGACCTGTTAACTTGCACAACCTCTCAAAGCATAAGAAACGCTTCCCATTGTACTTTTAGTTCCAGTGCATTTCTTCCACCAATTTTGTGAATCTGGTAACACATTGTTGTGTGCCCTAAATGTGTTTCAAAACCGCTAATAAAAGTGTGAGGTTACACAATGCAAATTGCATTCTTAATACCTCCTCCCTGTGCATCCTTCCGCCCCTCTGGTTTCAAGCCTATTTGCCCATCAGCAGTGAAGACTGTCACCTGCCAGTTATTTTTGACCACATCATTGGTCATGATTGTTTATACAGTGTTTAATCATGGATCATATTTTATTTAACTGGCTTACATTTGCTTTGCCTCATCAACGAACCAACAGCTGCCAGAACCAACTTCTGATGCGGGATGAAGGCTGTGGCCAACTGGATGAAAGATAGCTGCCTAAGGCTCAACTTGGACAAGACCGAAGTACTCATCCTAGGACCTGCCCCTCAGCCTGGGACGACTCTTGGTGGCCCGACGCTCTGGGAACCCCTCCCACCCCCATGGAACACCCCCACAATCTCTGCATCATACTGGGCTCCTCACTCTCAATGAACCACCTGATTAACGCCAAATCCTCATCCTGTTTCCACACCCTCAGCCTGCACCAAAAGACATTCAGCTGGATCCCCACAGAATCCTGATAGGTGGTCACCCACGCACTCATCACCAGCAGACTAGACTACAGTAGGACAATGCACTCTATGCCGACATCACCCAGAAACTGCTGAGGAAATTTCAGAACGTCCAAAACGCTGTAGCCAGACTGGTCCTTGACATTCCCTGCCGCCGCCACATCACTCAACACCTCCGTCAAATCCACTGGCTCCCAATCAATAGGAGAATCTCCTTCAAGATCCTTACACATGCCTACAACGCTGTCCATGACGGATGTACATCGTTACAACGCAATGTTTTACATCGCAGTACTTTACGACGCATGTTTTACAACGCAAGTTGTTACCACGACTTGCGTTGTTGGGGGCTGGATAGTGAATAGTTTAATTTACTATTCCAACTCCAGTCCCCATGGATAGTAGGGAAGGAGTTGGATAGTAAATTCAACTATTTGCTATCCTGGAGCACCCCCCCCCCCCGCGTTGTAAAAGTTGCGTCGTAAGGGAACTGCGGTGTAACATCCGCGTTGTAAAGGATGTTCCCCATCCATGACCCAGGACCATCATATCTGAACCACCGCTTCTCTTTTCATGCACCCGGCAGACAGCTTCTCTCCGTCCAACTTGCCCTGGCCACCGTCCCGTAGATCCACTAGACCAGAACCGGAGGAAGATCCTTCTCCTACCTCACTGCCAAGACCTGGAACACCCTGCCCATTCACCTCAGGCAATCACCCTCGCTGACCCAATTCAGGAAGGATCTCAAGACCTGGCTCTGTGACTGAACCTCCATGCCCAGATGGATCACCAGCCTCCCTCCCCCCCCCCCCGCGCCTTGAGACCCTTATGGGTGAGTACCCGCGCTATAGAAATTCCTGACTGATTAATTGATTGATTTCTGGAGATCTCACCTGGTTTTAAGTCTTGACTGTGTTCCTATTGCCAGGAATGTTGGCATTGATATTCTTGGGCACGTTGGTTCTTGACTCCTGGCTGATGGTTGATGAATTGAGCCAGTGGATTAGCTACCTCTTTGGAGAACTGCTGTACTGAGGATAGATTTTATATTGAAACGACCGCATGACACAAAGACCTCAATGGCTCCTCCAGGCCCCACCTTGCATGCTTCCCCATTCGCCCTTTGGTACATGATCTTGAAACCTTCTTCATCTTCAGCTACTGAACGATGCATTAGTGACGGTGCTGGCGTGTCTTTGCAGCACCCCTGGAAGTCCAGTGTGACTTCATCAGTTCGGAAGTTTCCATCGCAGACAAGTGTCTGCTTTTACTGGAGAAGGTGTGCTGTCTCTAGAGAGAATGAGTATATTCCTATGCCAGGCCATGCGTTCTTTTGAAAATGTTGTGAGTGAATGTTCTCGGTGGTTGCTGGGAGACATTCGAGGGCTGTACATATCGGATGATAGGCCTGTCCATTTCTGGGTAAATGGTAGTTTGTGCGTGTGTAAAAGTCACTTATAGCTAGTCCGTGCTGGTGGTTTCCAGCCAGGATGGCTAATCAATGTTAAATTTTGGATGTGTTAGAAGAATGTACCCAGGTCTCTCTTAATGTGTGTAGTACATTCTGTATCCCGATAGGAAGTGCTGTTGCAAGCACGGGATAGCCACTGGAATGACATATATGTGCTGTGTTGGATCGATGTACATCAGGGTTGGATTGGGATAAAAAATCGTCCCGGGCACACCCAAAAAAAGTGGCCCAAATTTGCGTATTGCCTTTCCGCAAAACACTGTTTCAGCTAATTTTATTAAAAGAAAGGGGGTGGGGCATGTTTATTAACTTCACATAGATTAAGAAAAAAATGCACAGATTAGTTCACAATGCTGAGCCACACATGATTTGAAGTGAGACCACTTCTGCTCAGGCCCCCTTCCCCCGTTCAATCAGCATACATTAATGGGCCAGCCCAGCAAGAGAAAGGGAGTGATACCTCCTCCCATATGCCTCTAGAAAGGCCACTCAGGCACCCACTGGGTCGCTGGCGGCATCCTAACAGCACAGACAGCCCCAAGGCTGCCAAAAAAAAGCAGCCCACAGCTAGAACTCGGCTATCGGCCCTTCGGTCATTTCCCGAGTGCCCGAATTACCAATCCGACCCTGATGTACATACAGTGTTATGTCGAATGTTGAAATGCGTGCTGTCCTGGGCGCGGTAGACCCCCATGCCTGCTGTATTTGTGCTACGCTTGAGGTTTCTTCAGTATTGTGCCATAGCCTGCTAGGTGTCTGTGTGTGTGCTCCATGCAGAGAATGCTTCCGGGAAAGTAAAGCTGGACACCGAGCAAGAAAGGAAATATTTTGGGGGTGGATGGAGGACAATGTAAACTAACAACAAAAGGATTGCCGACCAGCACACAGCATGTAGCGCCGAGAGAAGAGCGAGGGTGAAGCAGAGAGGCTATGGGCAGCCCGTTAAAGAAGAGAAAGGGAAACCACCCTGATGGGAGCAGGGCTGTTGGGAAGAAAGTACATACTGACCCGGTGGGTAGAAAAGGTGTATATGCCACACAAGCAGTCAATGGTTAAACAGTAACATGGGAGTCAAGACTCACTAACTTGTAGAATTCTGATTATCCTCCTGCGATACATTTGCAGTTGCCTGTGCTTAGTGGTTATTGAAAGATTCACATCTTTTATTCTATCACTCTTTCGCCCGGGTTTGTGTGTGTGGTAATGTTAATGTGCTCCCTGTAAACTCTTTCTCCTGTTAATAAGATTGCGTGCGCGTTGTACCTTTTCATTACATTGTTGTATTGTACAGACAGCAAACAAACGCAGTCATTCGAAACGCATCCCATTAAGGAAAAGATTAAACCGTGGGGGAAGGGCGGGAGGCTGGCCGCCCGACAGAAGCACTGTGAAGTGTACGGTGACTGCGCATAAATTAATCACTGTATAGTAAACAACATAATATCCCTCGAAGGTACCTCTGTGGATATATGTTCACTCCTGACCAATTAGCATGACAGCAAATAACAGGGCTATCTAGCCACTAACTGGGGTTTTATTCTTCTCAGTTATGAGTGTGAGCGGTGAGCAGGAAATAGTCCTGTGTCAGTCAGTTAACAACTAACATCTTCCTGTCGTTTGTGTATAGGGTATAATCACTGATTTCTATGCCTCCTTCTACCTAAAATTCATCCATTTAGCTCCCTCGTGCCGGTGCATGTCTAAGTACCTTGTGCATTTTTCGATGCACACAGATCACTCATACCAAAGACATGATATCTGACTGGAGAATGACCAGGGTGTTCAGTCTAACCTCACACAAAATGCCTAGTCCTCATTCACAAGGGGGTGAGTGAAATCTTCCTCTCTTTGAGCAGAAACAAACCTGAAATCTTAGCATGGAGGGATGGAAGGATAGGACATGCTTCACTATTTTCATTTCTGATGCCCTCTAGCCTTGTGTGTAACTACCATGTTACGCAAAGTCCAGAACCAGACGATCATTTTCCTTGGTCAGATGTGTCTGTATTCAGCCATCCATGCTACCAAGAATTGTCCTGCACCTGCAGAGTGCTCACTAAATAAAACTGATGTGGGATCTTTCCGTCATGCACTTTAACTATTGGGAAGTGGTTTTCACGAGCCACTGAAAGAAAGGTAACAACCTTGCTGGCAAGACCTCAAATGCAGAATGCCGTGATACATTTGAACTTGAAGAAATATAATCTTGTAAAATTAGCCCTGGAATCCTATCTGGCAACAAGGTACATTATTACAAGCTAAATGCAGGCCCTTGGCGCTGCATTGCATTACAACATAATCAGTCTCTTGAACACCCGATCCAGTACTGTCTTTCACAAAGCACAGTAGATAATCACTGGCAATGCAGGGTCTAGTTTGGCCACCCCACACCTTATCACAGACACTGGAACTAGTCATGTTCTCTTAACCTGCAAATCATTGCTAATAGGTGTGCTAGTATGATTGTTTTGTTGGAAACGACTCCCCCTGTGAATGCTGACACATCATGACTTTTTATCCTTGACTTCACAATGATCAGTTTTTTTGGTGGCCAATATAGCAGTGCCCTACACTTTGAAATTTTCTGAGGCCTGGCCAGATAGTAGAAGTGAACTACCTACATCTCTGGAAATATCAAAACAGAACTCTACAGATGGTCATTTGGATGGGGGTATGACCTAGAGACAGCAATCATCGTATGTCATAGAATGAACATATTATCTTCACATTTGGCTGCACTTTCATTGCATTGTGTAAGAAATTAGATTATTATTTGGGGTGGGTGGCTACCCACCTCAAGGAATAATCACAGCCCTGAAGGCGAAAAATGTTACGCGTCCACCCAGAACATTTCCCCACGTCCTTCTGCTCCATCCTGTAACATTTGCTCAGTGCCCCTCTGCGTGCCTAACAGTTGGGTTGGATATCACTACCAAGCCCACATTACCCAGCATGACTGTGAAGAGTGGAACTAACTGTGAGCCATTTATTTATTTATGCATTTTTATATAGCGTGAACTGTACCCAAAGGTGTTAGAGTGCCTTACAATAGTGCGAAGTAAATTACATAAGGAATGAGAGTAGCATGGAAGTAAGTAAAACTACTTAAATGTACTCATGGCAAAAGTTACATATTAACAAGTTACAGATATATTCAAGATTATAGAAATATGAAAAGGTGACGTGATTGGGGTAATACAAGTACAAAGTACATATTTACAAGAATGAGCTCTTGTGAGTGTCATGTGGCAATGGGGGCCATGACCTGGGATGAGGCAAATTATTCATGGAAGTGTCTGTGGAAGAGAAAAGTTTTAAGATCTGTTTTGAAAATCCGGAAAATGGCGGTGGTCTGGAGGATTGGAGGTAGCGAGTTCCAAATTCTAGTTGCGTTACCTCAGAAGGAATGCACCATAAGTCTTTCCCTTTTGAAAGTTTGATGTTCGAGCAATACATTTTCAGCATTGTGAGAAGGCCTGGATCCGCCTGATATTTCGAGTTTGTTGGCCAGGCAGCGAGGGGTGGAAGTGTGTATGGCTTTATGGGTGATGCAGGCAGTCTTTCAAATTGACCTAGCTTCAATGGGAAGCCAACAAAGAGAAATAAGTATGGGTGTAATATGATCATTTCTGTTAGCCCAATAGATGAAATGTGCCTCTGTAGGTAGGATGGGTTTTAGAGGCAATAGGTGTGATTTGGGGAGGCCAGCAAGGAGAGAATTACAGTAGTCCAATCTAGAGATAACCAAAGATTGGACCAGAGTTGTAAGGTCTTGCTCAGGATTGAAACATCAAATCCCCCAGAGGAGGCGCAGTTTGTAGTGTGAGTTCTTGGCCATATTGTTGATTTTGGAATGTAGGTTGAGTCTTTGGTCAAGGATGACACCTAGGGATTTGGCACTGTCAACGATCGTGGGATTGTTGTTAAGAATGTTCATATTATCCATCCATGATTGAACAGGAGGAGGAGAGTTTGATGTAGAGAGAAGAAGGAATTCAGTTTCAGAGGAATTCAAAATTAGATGATGAGATGTAATCTAATCTTTGATGAAGTTGAGGGTGGTGTCGGGGATTACAATGTTGTCTGCGGAGGACACCTTTAGATAGAGCTGAATGCCATCAGCATAGAGGTAATAATGGATCCCTGACTTTTTTTTGGAAGGTATCCCAGCGGTTCCATATAAAGATCAAAAAGGGTTGGCGCGAGGGTCGAGCCTTGGGGAATGCCTTGATCCACAGCCTTTGATGTAGAGCGACAGTTTGCTATTTCAATCATTTGAGATCTGCCCGAGAGGTATGATTCAAACCATTTGAGCACTGTGCCTTCAAAACCCATTCTTTGTTTTAATGGGTTCAGACGAGTGTTATGATTAACAGTGTCAAAGGCTGCAGATAGGTTCAGAAGGATCAGGAGACACGACTTGCCTGAGTCGAGTAGTCACAGGGCATCATCGATAACTTGTAGCAGGGCTGTTTCAGTGCTGCAGTCATGATTGAAGCCTGATTCATCAAGAAGTTTGTTGTCCTTGATATGTTGGGAGTGTTGCTCCCCTATGCATCTTTCAGTTATTTTAGGAAGGAAAGAGATGTTGGTGATAGGGCGGATATTGTTAAGGTCATTCACATCAGGGTTCTTTGAATGTTGAGTAACATGTCCTGTTTTGAGGGCAGCAGGAAGGGAGCCTGGACTGAGGAAGAGGTTAACCAGAGTAGTCCAGCAGGGGAGTGTGTAGGTGTAGAAGTCAATTGCAATGTTGCAGTTCACAGAGTGGTTTTGAAGGTTTTGTTTTCAGAATACTCTTGATGAGGGCATCTTCGGTGATGAAGTCTAAGCTATGATGGGAGACACTGGATTTGCAGTCTTCAAGGGAGAAGGATGAGTCTCATGGTTAACAAACAATTTCACTTTTTCATTGAAGAATTGTGCAAATTCTGCTGTTTTCTTGTGAGGGTCAGCAAATTTGATGGTTGAGGAAGAGTTGCTGGTAGTTTTGATTAGGTCAAATAGTTTTTTAGGTCTGTTCTTGGCGGAATCGAGGAGGGTTCTGCAGTGACTTGCATTTTTCACTAAAGATGTGTTTGTGATAGCGCGATCTTGCGTAATGGAGATTAGAGAGTTTAATGGTGGAAGGTGATTGTCACCATTGCTTCTCCAGGTACCTCAGGTTATTTCTTTCTTTATAGAGGGACTTAATGAACCGTGCTGCAGAAGGTGTAAGCCTTTTCATTTTTCTTTGTAGTGAGCAATATTGTGTGTCAGAACAAAAAAACTGGTGAGACACAGGATGGTCACATCCTTGGTCAGAGCTGGGGCTGAAGACTGGAAGTGCCTTCATGGCTGTTTTGCAGTGTCAAGGTCGATGTTTTCGGTGTTGCGAACCTTAGAAGTAGCCCTTTTAGGTTGGACAAAGGTTACAGAATTAGATAGGTGCATTGAAAAGAGGATGAGGAAGTGGTCAGACCAGTCTACTGGTATCGAATTAACGGTTGATAGCATATCTTCTTTGGAAATAATAAGGTCTAGCGTGGAGCCTTTGGAATGTGTTGATTTTGCGCTGTGTTGTAAGAGATCATTTCCCCTGAGAGAAGTGTGGCAAGCTGGTTGGCATCTGAATCTTCCAAAAGGACCTAGTGAAGATTAAAGTCTTCTAGAAAGATCAATTTATCACTTTGTGAGTATTGGTCCCTAGCAAAGTCAATGAATTACTCTGTAAAGGAGGAGCAGTCACCTTTAGGGTGACAAATGGCATGAAACCTGAAAGGGGAGCTGTGCTGTACTTGAAGTTCCAGAGAACCATGATATATAATGGGTCAACCCTGTATCCCTCAGTAGATCAGTACTGCAATGTGTTCTGTTAGGTCATTTAATTGCTTAGTTTAAATGATAATAATTCATAAGCAATCTCATCAGTAATTTTAAATGTATAGGATAAATCAGAGGTACACCACACAAGATACTCAATATAACATTTATATATCATTTGAATGTATTGTGTTCCATATGGCTGCTATACAATCAAAGTCACAAAAAGAAAATTGACAGACAGACAATATGACATGAATAGTGATAGTACTCATTACAGAACTTACAAAAAATTAGAACACAATTTACACATTACAACAACATATAAACAGACAAAATTCATAGTATTCTGTCCTTTTCAAATAAATACAGTTCACCTTCCAACCTATTTTCTTTTAACACTGGTTTAGAAAGGGGAAGTGATGCAACGTGAAGTGGCTATGCGTCGACGTTTCAACGCAGGATTAATGTGTTAATATGAAAACTTCACGGTGGGTCTTCTTCAGGACTGGCAGCCAAAGTAAACTAGGGACTCATCCGGATCTTGGATGGAGCCTGAGGATAATTATTCAAATTGGGTCCTTTGTCGGTACAAGTGCGTACACGTTGCAATTGTTCTCAGTCTACATATCCATCTGGAACGTTAATTCCAGCAAGGACCACCTGAATTGGGCCAATGAAGTGCAATGATTCCAGGCAGCAACGCTTGTTCGTTTAAGTCATTCAGTGCCGAACCACAAGAAGGCCACGTCTATGCCAATTCATTTAGCATCGGACCCGTTGCTGCCAGGAATCATTGCCCTTCATTGATAACTTAATGTGTTAGATTCTGTTATTCAGCACTATAGAAATGCTCTAAGATAATATCCTTCCTTCATTATACTCATAACACAAGCGTCTGTAGCTCTCTGTTTATTTTCCATTTTCTCCAGACTTTGCAAGATTCACATTTATTCCTCATTATTTCTACACAGCATTTCTCATCCTAATGCTCTTGGAATGGAGTCATTTGAATTTCTAGAGACTACTTGATTGGTTCCTACATTGAAATGAAGCTGTGCAGGTCTCCGCAGGTTTGGATTGGGATCAAAAGAAGGCCTGGGCACCCTGAAAACAAAAGTGGCCAACATTCTCAGATTTCGCATTTTTGCTAAATACTGCTTCAATATTTAAAGTATTATAAAAAGGAGGGGGGGGTTTCACTAAAAGAGGCATGTTTTCTTAACATCACTGAGATAAAAAGAAATGCAAATGCAAATGTTGCCAGGATTAGTTCACAATAGTGAACCACGCCTGAATATAAGTGAGGCCACTTCTGCTCAGACCCCCTGCTCCTGCTCAATCTGCATACATTGATGGGAGGGCCCAGCGAGAGACTGGGGATGACTCGTCTGCCCCATTCATAAAAGGGAGGTAATAGAGGCCCCTCTGCCTCTGGAAAGACCGCTCACACCCCCACTGGGCCACTGGCGGTATCCGACAACACCAGACACAATCCAAATCAGCCACCACCCTAGCCCAAAAAGCATCCCACAGCTACTACTCAGACACTGACCCAGCGCCCATTGTACGAGTGCCCGCCTTACCAAACCGACCCTGGTTCTCAAAGATTGCTCTCACAGAAGTTTTTACCCACGATGGGGCCCTTTGTTTGAATGTAGTTGAATATATATATATATATATATATATATGTATATGTATATATATATATATATATATATGTATATGTATATATATATATATATGTATATGTATATGTATATATATATGTATATGTATATGTATATATATATGTATATGTGTATATATATGTATATGTATATATATATATATATATGTATATGTATATATATATATATATATATTTCCATATCCCACAACACTCCGTAAATTCGATCAAGAATATAGAGCCACGGCACCAAACTGCTGGTAAGGTAAATTTAATGGCACCACTCCACGCGTTTCAGAAAACGAAGTTTCCTTGATCACGAGTATCAAGGAAACTTCGTTTTCTGAAACGCGTTTAGAGCTGCCATTAAATTTACCTTCCCAGCAGTTTGGTGCCGTGGCTCTGTATTCTTGATCGAACTTACGGAGTGTTGTGGGATGTAACGGGTTTCGCTAATCCGCCATGGCCCGCCGTCATGTAAGCGGCTTGAGTTGCAGCGAGCAGTGGGTTGGAATATATGTATATGTATATGTATTGTGTATGTGTGTGTGTGTATGTGTGTATATATATAATATATATATATATATATATATATATATTGTCCTACAAACAGTCCCCAATTCAGCGCACACTTTTCTATAGCCGATGCAGATGTTGAGGGTCAGACTTAGCCTCGTACATTATTATTCACCAAAGCATACATCGCACTCTTCAAGTCTTCTTCTTTAGATTTTATTGAGCATAAATATCACCTTAGCGCCCACCACCAACGTTTCGACCTAGAAATGGTCTTGTTCATGGTCTCATGAGTCCACCTTCTATGTCCACTATTTATAGTTTGGCCATATTAGCCCATTATGAGGCATTATGGGACTGGTAGTTGATGGTTGCTTCAAATTTTTTCTTTCATTTTAATCGTGAGTGTTTCCATCGGGGATTACTCTCATTTTATTTCAATTCTTTATTTGGTTGTTTCATTTTTATTGTTACTTGAGATTAGTTCCACCATTTACATATTTTATAGATATGAGTTTGCTCTTTTTTCGTGAGAATATTGTGTAGGTGGTATTTATGGTTTTTCCCAGAGTGTCTGGATTTGTTCACAGTGATTGCCACC